>NC_069501.1:889633638-890233638 GCF_027579735.1 Bombina bombina | reverse complement strand
CTATGATTGACTCAATTAGAGAAAACGACAAGGTTAACAAAACTCCAGAAGATATAGCAGATATTTTTCACAATTATTATTCAAACTTGTATGCCTTTAAGGGCTCAGACAAACCAAATACGGATGAATATTGGAAGGAGATCATAACCCCGGCTTTTCAGTAGCTAGAATCAATTCTCCTATTACCGATCTAGAGGTTATGCGGTGTATCCAATCACTACAGTTAGATAAAGCTCCCGGCCCTGATGCTTTGCCAAACGAGTTTTATAAGATCCTTGCTTTAAAGATTACCCCACATTTAGTTAATCTTTTTAACTATTTTTATATTGGTAATAATCAAATCCCAAAGTTCTTTGCAGCCTCCCAGACAACACTTATTCTGAAGCAAGGGAAAGATTCAGATACAAAAGAGTCATATAGGCCTATAGCACACCTTCATACAAATTACAAATTACTCACTTCTATTTTAGCAGAAAGGTTACAGAGAGAACTGAAAGATGTTATTCACAAGGACCAAGCAGGCTTTCTAAATAAGCGTAACTCTGCAGCTAAAATTAGAGAGGTCTTTTTGACCACTGAGTATTTTAATAACTTAGAGGAAGATAGGTATTCTGTACAATCGGATGCTGCGATTATAGCGATAGATACCGAGAAGGTTTTTGACTCAGTTCATTATGATCATCTATTGAACACACTCTTACACTTTGGGTTTAAAGAAAACTTCACAAGACTGATTGAGAATTTGTATCAGAACTCATCCACTAAGTTACTTATCAATGGTCTTAAATCTTCCAGTATAATGTTAGAAAGTTATTGAGGGTATTAGAATAGAAAACAAGTAACTAAAAATTGCACTTTACGCCGATGACGTTCTTGTATATATATCTAACACATTAATTAATATTCCTAAACTAATGAGCTTGATTCAGAGTTTTGGCACATTTTCAGGTTGTAAAGTTAATACTACAAAATCAGAACTGCTTTGGCTCAAAAAGCACAAAAATTCTTCCGCGTATGTACCCTTTAAGATAGTCAACAACTCAATTAAATACCTGGGTATAAACATTTCCACGCAACCACGAGACTGGTACAACCTTAATATTCCACCTCTCCTTAAACAGGTTAAAGATCATGTGAAGAATAAGCTAAAGCTTCCTATTTCAATTTCCGGCCGGATCTCCTTGTTTAAGATTATTCTCCTTCCAAAAATGTTGTATATTTTGCAAAACGTCCCCGTGCTATTGAAGAGCAAAGACGTTAAAGGTCTAAACATAGCACTTAGATTTTTTATTTGCAAAACAAAAGACCAACAGGCCCATTTATCAAGCTCCGTATGGAGCTGCTTCATAACCCTGTCCGCCTGCTCTGAGCAGGCGGACAGGAATCGCCGGAAATCAACCCGATCGAATACGATCGGGTTGATTGACAGCTCCCTGCTGGCGGCCGATTGGCCGCGAGTCAGCAGGGGGCGGCGTTGCACCAGCAGCTCTTGTGAGCTGCTAGTGCAATGTTAAATGCGGAGAGCGTATTGCTCTCCGCATTTAGCGAGGTCTTGCGGACCTGATCCGCAGTGTCGTATCAGGTCCACAAGCTCTTTGATAAATGGGCCCCCAAGAATTTTGCATAATAAATTATACCTTCCTACAAAATATGGAGGATTTGCTCTCCTGGATATAAAGAAATACAATCTTATCTTTTTAGGCAGGATTGTAATTGACTGGATTTTGAAGCTAGATTACTTCACTAATAATAGTCTAGAGTCAAATATAGTACACCCTTTTTCCCCTTTAGCTCTTATTCACTGTTCTTCTATTATCATAAGTAACCAGGTTAAACATTTTAAATCTATTTATACAGTTATCCAGGCTTGGAAAAAAATTAGAAAAATCCTTGGTGTTAACCTAGATATTCCTAAATTTCAGACAATCCTAGGAAACACAGAATTCCAGGAAGGCACCAAAGACCCCATATTTTGTATCTGGCAGAAAAAATGGTTGACTTTTTTATACCAGTTTATAGATCAAGATATACAGAATATTAAAACGTTTGATTCACTAAAACAGGAGTATAGTCTTGAGAACCGTGACTTTTTTGCCTATTTGCAAGTAAGGCACTGTGTTTAGCCTGTCTCGTTCATTCTCATGGAACTGGACGTGGGGGAAGCTAGATGGCTGGCCAGTGATGGCTAAGACTAACAGAGTCTTTTCGATTTCCACTTGGTATAATATTTTGATTTCACAGAGGTGTGATTTGAATTTATTGGATCTGGCTATGAAATGGGGAAATCTAAACCCCAATATTAATATCCAGGCGGACTTTGTAAAACACTCCAAAAATACAATGTTACAGACAGTGCTTTCAGCAAACTGGAGAGAGACCCATTTGAAATTATTATACCGTACTTATTACACTCCTGAAAAGGGCTATAAATGGCACAACCTCAAATTTAACAGATGCCCAAAATGCGCATTCTTAGCGACTGATCTAATCCATATGATATGGTCATGTCCAAATAGAAGACAAATGTGGTCTAGATTAGACCACTGTATTAAAAACACCCTTAAGATTAGAATGGATGTCATTTCTTTAGCGGATGTAATTTTCTTGATAAAACGAGTTCCATCCCTACCTAATAGCAGAATTATTAACTTAACAATTTTAGCATGTAGGAAACTAATCTTTAAGAGATGGAAGGACAAGAGGCCCCCTAGTATCAATGAGATCAGAAATTACTTTAAAAAACAATGCATTATTAAACAACTAGACACCGATATAAATTCAGAAAAGGATATAGTTGTATTTTTCAAAAATTGGGCACCTTTCATAAAGATATTCCCATAAAGGGAAATAGATTATTTGATTTTCCCTTTTAGAATCTCTGAAATAGTGTTATTGAATATCTGGTGATTTCTTTTTTTCTTTCTTTTTTTTTCTCCTCTCTTCCTCTTCCCTATTCTCCTGGTATACACTGTTGGTAGGGGATAATAGGTGATAAAAGGAAAATTAAGTTGAGAGAACTTTTATTTTTTTTCTCGAATGATGATTTGTGAAACATTTTATGTAAATTACAAGCTGTATTAACATTTTCTCTCTCTTAATAAAATAAATATATATATTTTTTTAAAAATGTACATGGGGTAGCTAGATAAACAGTGACAGGGAAAAGTCTGAGGTACTAAACCAGTTATTTTCTTTAATATACACAAGAGGAACCAATGGGAGATAATTTGAAACAAACTAGAACATATAAGCCCATACCATTAACTGGGTTATCTCTAGAGGATATAAGGAAAAAACTGGACAATATTAAGGCAAATAAAACTCCAGACCAAGATGGAATACACCCAAAGGTTTTAAGAGAACTTAGCCCCGTTATTGAGAAACCTCTACTCTTAATGTTCAAGACTCATTATCTTCAGGCACAGTACCCCAGGACTGGCGTAAAGCTGATGTGATGCCACTTTTTAAAAAGGGAAGCAGGGCTGATCCAGGAAGCTATAGACCAGATACTTGAAGGGATTATAAAGGATTATATTGATGAGTATATTCGTGTAAACAAGATTCTGAATTCAAATCAGCATGGTTTTATGTGAAATAAATCATATCAAGCTAATCAAATTAGATTCTAGGAGGAAGTAAGTAAACATAAAGATAAAGGGAAATAAAGTGAATATAATGCTAATATATATCCTATAGGAGGTGCTAGAAAGGAGATCATAATGTGGAAAATATTAGTAGTGGAACAAGGAACATATGACCATATGTATTGCTGCCAGTATGCAAATGGTAACAGTGATGCAAAATTAACAACGATAATTAAATAGGCAACAGTGTCTATATTAGGTAGCTATGTGGAGGCTATATACACGAATAGCACCAGGTAATGTAAGAGTTAAATTCTTAGGGGCATATTTATCAAGCTCTGTATAGAGCTTGATGCCCTTTGTTTCTGGCGAGCCTTCAGGCTCGCCGGAAACACAAGTTATGAAGCAGCGTTTTAAAGACCGCTGCTCCATAACCTGTCCACCTGCTTTGAGGCAGCGACAGACATTGCCAGAAATCAACACAATTAAATACGATTCGGTAGATTGACACCCCCTGCTAGCAGTTGATTGGCCGCAAATCTGCAGGGGGCGGCATTGCACCAGCAGTTTACCAGAACTGCTGGTGCAATGATAAATGCCGAGAGCGTATGCTGTCAGCATTTATCGATGTGCAGCGGACATGATCCGCAATATCAGATCATGTCCGCTCGCACAATGATAATTTGGCCCTTTAATGGCTATATACTTATAGCTCCACAGCAGGTACAAATGAAAAAGTCCTTAATTCAGGAACACAGGATCTTCAACTTGGTGGAGGAGGAAGGCAGCACTCTAACTTCACCATGGGCGGTGTGGAAACTCTACAGCAAAATGATAGAACAAAAAGAGGTGCTGCATGTGCGAATCAATAGCGCAAGTTTTATCATGCACAGTGAGAAAACACAGGGTACTCACATGTAACAATGGCACTCAGTTGTGCCTGTAGGTGCAGGCTGCATTTTATCAGCAATTCAGCTAGCTAAACCCCGGTGTAACTAGAACTCCAGAGGCTCAGGAACACAGGATCTGCAGTGGAGTAAAGTGAAAGGGCAGACAACCCTCTGGGTAGTGTAGGCTGGGAGATAAACACTGAGCACTGAGAGTTTAAAACATACCAAATGGATTTATTAAAAAATATATAAAAACCATAGTTAAAAACAGCTCATGCTTATTCCAGTGTAATCTCTAGCATAAGATTAGAGAAACTATACAACACGTTTCTCGGTAAATCCGTTTCATCAGTGCCATTGTTACATGCGAGTACCCTGTGTTTTCTCATTGTGCATGATACTTCTTGCGCTATAGATTCACACATGCAGCAACTCATTTCGTTCTATCGTTTTGTTATAAAGATAAAGGGGAATCAGTTGATTTGATATACTTGGATTTTTTACATGAGCGATTAATATACAAAATTAAGAGACTAGGAATAGCTTAAAATGTTAGCTCATGGATAAATAACTAGATAAGTGACAGGGAGTAACGAGTAGTAGTAATCAGAACATACTCAGATTGGACAAAGGTAATCAGTGGAAACCTGAAGGGATCAGAACTGGGCACTGTTCTTTTTAATATTTTTCTTATTGACTTGAAGCAATGATGTAATAGCAACATGATACAATGATTACAGATGATACAAAGTTGAGTAAGGTTATTATGTCAGTGCGAGATAAAATTACTTTGGAAGGGGATCTACAAATATTAGAAGAATGGGCGGGTAAATGGAAAAAGAAATTTAATACTGGAAAGTTCTACATTTTGGTGGTGGTGACTCGTGTGAGTCACCACAGCAGGTTTCAGTTATACTTATAATACCATAATCCTCTTTTACAGCTAACAGCTCCAGCTCTCCTATTTTAACTGCTTTTTGCATTTGCTGCCATAAATTTAATTTTCATGCACTCTCTGTTGCTGCTTGGTGCTTTTTCCTCCAAACCTTTTAATGTGACATTTCCTTAGTGTACACTTGTGTCATCCATTTTTTAGATATTCTTGGTGTTTCATATTCACAGACTGATCTGTCTATTTAGGTTTCAAGTCACGCTAACTTTTTAGGGTGGCCATATTGTCGCTTTAAAACAGGACACATATGAAAAATACATATGTCAGGGCTTTTTAAAGAAATGTTTTGAATAATTTTACTTATAAGAACCCTGACATATGTATTTTTCATATGTGTCCTGTTTTAAAGTGGCAATATGGCCACCATAACTTGAACAAAACACTAAACCTTTAACTTGCAATATAAGCAATGTTTAGAGTGGTCACGATATCTATTGTGTCAGCCTCTCTAAACATTCTCTGGTAATTTTTCTTTACCATGGATTTGCAATATCAATTTGCACGCTAATCCTAGTGGCCCATATTGATAGAGCACCTAGGCTATCAATAGCACTCCACTTATAATCATGGACATAAATAGGAAAAACATACAATAATATAAGCTCAGCATAACATGTTCTATGCTATCTATCCTAAGTGGCACCAAATCAACTGTACAGAAGTCCTCGGGTACTATGCTTGAGGATTATGAGTCTTGAAAAATTATGATTGGACTTCTATTTACCTTAATATTATCCATTTTTGGTATGGGCTTGTATGTTCTAGTGTGTTTCAATGTATCTCCCATTAATTTCTCTCTTGTGTATACTGAAGAAAAGAACTGGTTTAGTACCTTATCCTTCTCCCTGTTACTTTTAATCATGCTACCCTTCACACATTTTAATGTACCTATATTTTCCTTTTTAGATTTTTGGACATTTATATATTTAAAAAACCCTTAGGGTTTGACTTAGAATTATTTGCAATTAATCTTTTATTTTAAATTGTGTCTAATTTGATGGCTTTGTAACAAATGATGGCTTTGTAACAAATGATGGCTTTGTAATATATTTGGAATGTGGAGTCTGTACTATTTTTTTTTTTATTTCTCTTAAGACACTTTTATTTAGCCAAATTGGCTTGGATTCATTAATTTTACTTTTATAGCTATGTGGCATGTGTTGATGTGTATATTTTTAAATGTTAACCGTCCTCTGTTTTTGAGAATACTTTGGCCCAATTTATGGTATATAACTATTTCCTTTAATCATTGAATTTTGCTTTCGTAAATTTAAAACTCTTGGTTGAACCCTTATAACACTGCTTATGGAAAGTGTTTTCAAATGTGACCATGTTATGATCACTGTTACCCAAATGTTCCTTGACGTCTATATTTGATACTATTTCTGTATTGTTTGATATAATACATCAAATATAGCTTTATTCCTAGTTGACTCCTCAATTGTGACATGAAGTTATCTTTGAGAGCATTTACAAATCTAAATCCCTTAGGTGTATTGCTAGTTTTATTCGCCCAGTTTAACTACCCAGTCGTGTGAATCACCCCAGCAGGTTTCAGTTATACTTATAATACCATAATCCTCTTTTTGCAGCTAACAGCTCCAGCTCTCCTATTTTACCTGCTTTTTGCATTTGCTGCCATACATTTAATTTTCATGAGCTTTCTGTTGCTGTTTGGTGCTTTTTCCTCCAAACTTTTTAATGTGACATTTCCTTAGTGAACACTTGTGTCATCCATTTTTTAGATATTCTTGGTGTTTCATATTCACAGACTGATCTATCTATTCTATTATGTTTCAACTGAACTCCCTTCTCTAAATGTGCTACCTTCCTTTCCCCTAACACACCTGCGCCCACATCATTCAGGTGCAATCCATCATTACTGTACAAATTGTAGCCAAGTAAAAAAATCAGCCCAGTGTTATACATCATGTTTTTAACCAGGAATTAGTTGCCATTAGCTGCTTCTGCCTTACTGGATTAGCACATGGCACTGGTAATATCTCAGAAAATACTTCCTTGACGTTTCTTGCTTTATGCTTGCTCCCTAACTCCCTGAATGACTCTATCTTTAGTGACAATATGCACCACAAATGAGGGATCACACCCAGATCACTCTAACAATTTATTAATACGCTCCTCAATTTGCCTAACACGTGCCCCTGGAAGACAGCAAACTGTTCTATTTAAAATGACCCTACCAACATAAAAATAGAGTCTCCTAAACCCAACATCTGTCTCGGGCCTAGACTTGAATGCTCCTCTTCTGTTACTGGAGGACTGTTCACTGGATTGTTGGATCTATCTGGCAAATCTATTGGGGTGGCCCTTCTAACTTAGCTGCAGCTGGTATAACAAGGCATGGGATACACATTCAGGGAAAAACAATTTTATAGTCAACTCTCCCTTTAAATATAAAATTTAAAATTATGCAACCCGTATGCAGCAAACCCTTCAATATCTTCTCCATTAGTGCTCAAACTGTGTACCTAAACAGAAAAACTTATTAAAAACAGATAAAAAATGATTACACTAAGGCCTCTATTTATGAAAGGTCTTGAGGACCTGATCCGACAGTGTGGATCAGGTTCGCAAGACCTCGCTGAATGTGGAGAGCAATATGCTCTCCGTATTCCGCATTGCACCAGCAGCTCACAAGAACTGCTACTGCAATGCCGCCCCCTGCAGACTCGCGGCCAATGGGCCGCCTGCAGGGAGGTGTCAATCAACCCGATCGTGTTGCATTTACAGGGGGCTTGACTACATGCCCCCAGTTCACTCCTTTGTATATGTATTTTAATTTGTTTTTAATAAATAGTATTTTTTAATATACAAAAATACTCTGGTGAGTGATTTTACCTGCCTGTACCTGCTTGAAGTGGAACCTAATACACAGAAGTCTGCCACTTTTGGATATCGCATCCTAAAGAAAAGTCCCTTGGTGGTGAGCTGACACACCTTACCAAAATATGCCAGCTTGCTCCTACTAGCACATAAGTGAGCTCATCCAATATGTGAGTACCCAATCTTCCTTTGTGCTAAGTTAAACATCATATCCTTTGTGATCTGCACAATTTGGTGCTTTTCCTGTGTTTCATCTTTTTACTACAGTTAATGACTGATATCCTTTGTGGGTGAGCTGTCACACCTGATAAAATCTGCAGCCTGTCCCTACAAGCACATAGGTGTGCTCCAGAGCCTTGTGAGTACCCATTTGGCTTTTTTCTGTGGCTTTGTTCTTATTTGATGATACCACACATGAGGCGCCCCTTTGTTTTGTCTTTCATATAGTATCTCTGGACCATTGTTGGTGAAGAGGAGGCTGCTATCGTTGGGAAGAAAGATACACTTCTTAATTTGAAAATGAACTTTTATTTAATATGCCAAATTGTTGGCAGTTCTAATTGTATTTATATTCTTATATTTTATTGAGGTAATTATTAACTATTCATTAGCGCTCACCCTTTTGTTGTGTAGATTAGTTGCACCAGGTATGCTTGAGTTAGAACACATGAAATACCTAAACTGGCTAGGGGGTTTGTTGAGTGTCACGTTTGACTGCATGTTAGAAATATGGCCACGTCAAAAGAATAGTCCAAAAAGTTAAGAGGAGAGATCATCCCCCTTCACAAACAAGGAACAGGATACAAAAAGATAGTGAAGGACATGGGCGTCCGCGGAAATTTCTCCATGGGGGGCAAAAATGTGAAATATGCTCAGACAATATATACTGTATATATATATATATATATATATATATATATATATATATATATATATATATACAGGAACAGACGTTTGCACTCTCAGGTCTTTTTTCAAATTTTTATTGTGGAACGTTTTCGGGGCTGATGATGGGGTTGTAATACCCCGAAAACGTTCCACAATAAAAATTTGAAAAAAGACCTGAGAGTGCAAACGTCTGTTCCTGTATTTTGCCATATCTTTGCACCCAGGCTGTTGGCAATTGGTGGGTTAAGCTGGAAAATGTGTATTATATATATATATATATATATATATATATATATATATATATATATAAATAAGTCAACATGTAATACCAGCGCTAAAACCTAGATCATATGTCAATAGATATCAAAATAAATGTATTGTATAGGTATATAATATATCATATATCGTGCAGCGTGAAAAAGAGATTCAGTGTACCCTTAACACCGTTAACATTAAAAAATCAAGAGGAAACAATCAAAATAATTCAGCGCACAGAAAATATAGTCCTTTTAAAATATACTACTGATAGGAAATTCCAAAGTCCTACAGAATGAATAATGTAATACAAATGATGAATGGTAAAAGATTGCCTTCTTACCAGAAATTACCCCAATCATATGAGGCAATGTTGGCACACAGGATGGACCAGAGATGTAGTGGTTCTCTAATTTGCAGTGATTCCCCTCCTATCGTTTCCTTGCTGGTTGGTTTCCGTTGAACACTTTTGACTGGATGGATACACCTTTCTGGTAGAAACTTCCAATGTTCTCTGCGAAGTTGTTCCTTTGTGTCTCCCTGGAGTATGGTTTAAATGGTAGAATTTTTCAGCAGAGAGTTCCAGGGAAAAGAAGGAGAAAACACATAGTGTAACTCTGTGATACAAAAGGTTTATTTTATAAACAGCTTTAAAAGTTTACACTTACATTTGATAACCTCAATCCTTAATGAGTTAAGCATTCAGGCAAGAACATAAAGGAGAATCAGTATTATATTGATATATCTGTTGGTATCTTCTCCTTCACTTGGTATAGTTTAATTTAAACACTCCAGATTGGTCTCTTGGTAGATATAAAAGTACCCAATGTCTTATGCAAAAAGGGGTATACTTATTTGATTTAATTTTAGTAGTACCAAAGTGAGCAAGGCAATGTTAAAAAGATAGATTCAATAAAAAAACGTAAGTCCATATAATTGCAAATAAATATAGATATAAAAGAGCTGTGCTGATATAAAAACAATCAATGCATTCCAAAAATACACAAATAAATAAACAATATTTCGATATCCCAATTAGGTTGTCACTAGTGTGTGGTGCTGCTATATTCTTATAGCAGTGAAGTGAAGCAAGTACTTATCCGAGGACAACCTACTATGGATATGCAAAAACAATTCAATCCAAATAAAAGTCAAATGCCACTAACGGCTGCCGGTGCCGTGGTAGGAAAAAACTGTACACCTACTTGAAAATCCTTATGCGTTTCGAAGTATTTCTCTACTTCTTCATCAGAGGCATCCTATTTATGATGCAGCGGTCATCAGACCGCTACTTCCCTAACCTGTTATGTGGTGCGTGATTGGCTGTGCGCGGGCAGGTAGCGGGATTGCATGCGATCGCAAAATAGTATGTGCTCCCCTGTCTGCCACAGCATGATAAATCAACCCCATTGAACTGTTTTACACCCACCGACTTCCAGTGATATAGCTATATCAATGAGTTTACCACTATAGCAGTAGAGAAACGGTTTTACACCCCTTGACTGCTGGGAAAAAGCATAGATAAGAGAAGATAAAAAGATATGTTTAAAAATATTTTCAAATGATATAAGCCTTCTAGCTTGACAATGGAAGCAAAACAGTCGTACTCTTTTGAATTACCCTTGTAGCAGTTTATAAAATGCTGGCTTTTTTTTATTTAATGCCCACATCTACACACTATGTTGTTTTCTGCTTTTACACAGATGTTGACAGGTACATATGCTCTGTGCAGTGAACACGGCTACCAATCAGCACTTAATAATGACAAATATTTAAAAATGCTAGAGTAGCATTTTTATTTTAACATTTAATATGGAGCGGCTCCTCATCAGATTTTTCTAGTAGTAACTGGGTTAAAACAGATATAAGAATTGTCCTCAGTTCCAGATAAAAAATATTGCTGTTTTTTTTTATATTAAACATAGTCAACAGACAAAACATAAACAGACACAACAACCACAGAAAAAAGCAGAATTTGACACTTATGTGCTTTCTAAATTTGAAACATACATGAAAATATAATTCACATGGTCCGCTATATATTCCCCATTATCTCTCTCTCTCTCTCTCTCTCTCTCTCTGTCTCTGTCACACTATTTTACTGTGTTTTTGTGCTTTTCTTTTTCTCTTGTGCTGTTTCTCCATTTTCCCTCTGCATCTCCCTTTTTCCATTTAGCAATATATGATGGTAAAAAAGTTATGCAGATGGGGGCGGAGCTTGGCCGCTTTGAGAGATGGCCGTGTAAAGGAATAGCTCCTAGGCCCACATCGTTTAACCCCTATAAAAATAGCCTTAATCCTTTCCCACGCATACCCAGGAAGAAGGACTGAGACCTTGGGCATTGACCGAGCCCACCGGCCACCTTACACAGACCCCGCTTGCCAGGATCTGACAAGCATCAGAGCGGGCCGCCGCGCGGGAAGGGAAACCGCGACATCTTTAATCGGAGGGCAGGAAGTGAAGCGGAGGCCCTCGATTTACTTACATCACCAGCGGTGCTCCAGCTGGCAACTTCTCGGCAAGGGCCGCACGAACACCGGCAGCGCAGCGGATCACCTCCCAGCGTGGTCCCGCGCACGGAACAGACAGCAGCCTGACCACCTGGTAAGCAACCACGTTACCCCATAGCCAATGCAGCACACGCGGCAATCACTTTAAACAGCCGATCACAACCGGACCCACATAAGAGACCAACCTCCTACTCAGTATACCCTCCAGCAAGCTTACAGGCCATACCCCCGGCCATACTACAGACCCGTGGGGCCAGAAACATAAATCACCTGCAAGCGCAAGGGCTACTGTTACTTAGCCACAAAGCATAGCACCCGGCATCCTCTGCAGGACATTGCAGCACACATCATAGAACCTGCCTACAAGGTCAATCAGCAACACAGATTAAAAACTACCCTAAACCTCAGGCTAAACTGCAGGAAACCTGGGCACAAGAACTGGGGAACTCCCCAGAACCAGCATCCACAATGCCAGCACGTAAGCCACTCAAACCGGACGGGCTGACAGGCTCTAAAACACTGCAAAATTACCTCAAGCAGTCTGAACCCACTCCACCACTTCAAAGTGACACACCAGGCAATAATGCCACGAAAGACTTAGCCCAAGATCCTACTTTGCCACCCCAGTCAATATCCTATCTTACAAAGGAGGACCTAAAATCACTCTGCACGAAAGAAGACATCAAAGAAATAGTCACTGAAGTTAAGAGCTGGTATGGGGAATTAAAAAGAGACATTTCAAGAGTAGCACTGAGGGTCACTACATTAGAAGAAAGTCACGATACCTCACTTAATGATATACAGCACATCTCACGTATAACATATGAGCAAGATGAGACCATCCATCACCTCCTGGAAAGGGTGGAAGACCTGGACAACAGGGGCAGGAGGAACAACCTGCGAATACGGGGCATACCTGAAAGTATCCAGCCAGGAGCCCTGGAGGGATGCTTACAAAACCTCTTTCGCACTCTAAAGTGGGATGAGAGCGCACCAGAAATTCAGATAGAGAGAGCTCATAGAGCACTACGTGTGAAACCACCTCCAAAGGCTCCACCAAGAGATGTTATACTCAAAATCCTGCATTTCAAAGATAATGAGGAAATTCTACGACTATCAAGGCAGAAAAAAGATTTCACACATGCTGGCAACAGAATCCAGATCTTTGCAGACCTTAGCCCCACCACCCTGCAGAGGAGGCGAGAACTGTCCTATATCACATCAACTCTACGAGAGCAAAATATCCCATATAGATGGGGGTTTCCGGTTAGCATCATTGCCACAAGAGGGGATACAACTGCTGTTTTCAAGCATAAAGATGATCTCCCACGATTCTGTGAAGCCCTGCGGATTTCTATCAAATGTCAAGACCCTCAACCAGACAACCCCTTGGACATCCCCCCGCACCCACCCAGGGCACAGTCTTCTCAAGGACACATTCAGAGGCGACTCGTCAGTGCTCAACCACCTACTGAACGAAATAAGGACTCTGATCATGGTGACTGAAAAGTCACAAACTCCTCTATCCTGGGACTGACATCTTTGCTAAGGACAGAAGGCTACAGGTCGTATGTTCATGTTCATACATTGATTTGTTTACATTTGTTTTAGGGGTTAGAGATGTGGGATACTTCCCACTCAGTTACTGTACATATTGTTGGTTTACCTCACTGTGGGTTTATTTGCCTCATAGGACCGTTGACTAACAATCTGATTGTTAAAATAATCTTATTACTCTATACAAGTTTTATTGCACTGTTTTATCTTCTAGAAATTTGTAAGTTTAGTACGCTTTCAGTTTAGCATAACATACTTATTTGTACTTGCTACCAGCCCCGAGGGGGTGCCCTCCTACTGACGTCAGCTCACACACGGGTGACAGGTCATATTTCCAGACTCTACACGACTCTGACCTCCCAACCCACCCCCCCTGACACAATGACGGACGATTCTGCTCATAAGGCCCGCCCCATCACACTGATATCCATAAATGCTAAGGGCTTGAATAGCCCTGAGAAACGTTCAATAGCCTTTCCGACACCTACACCAGGCGGCAGGGGATATACTATTTGTGCAGGAAACACATTTCCGGAGAGGGAGCGAACCAAAACACATCACTAACCAATTCAGGACAGCCTTTATAGCCTCGGGCCGGAGCAAAAGCGGTGGGGTGGGTATCTGGCTGCGCAACTCCATTAAATTCCAACCTCAACACGTAGTTAAAGATGTAAATGGTAGGTACATAATTGTATCAGGCCTCCTCTTCGATCGCCCTGTGACGCTGGTGAATGTATACCTCCCGAATTCTGGCCAACACCTGCTTTTTAAACACATATCTCAACTAATACTTGAACATACAATAGGCATACTTCTGGTGGGGGGCGACTTTAACCTCCCTTTAGACCCGGAAATAGACACATCCACAGGCAGGTCCAGTGTGCCAAAGCGAACAATCAAGGTCGTAACACAACACATACAACAACTCAAATTACACGATGTATGGAGATCCTCTAACCCATCCCTACGCGATTACACCTTTTACTCGAACCCACATCCCACATACTCCAGAATTGATTACATAATGTGTGACCAGCTGGGAATGTCCCTGATAGACAGTTCCACTATATTACCAACAACGTGGTCAGACCACGCTCCGGTGTCGTGCAAAATGACCTGGCCCACCTCCCCGATCTTGCCTTTCATCTGGAGACTTGATGAGTTCCGTCTGAACAACCCTTTGGTTAAACAGGCCATAGACACCACACTGGGCCACTACTTCCGAGAAAATGCAGGAGACGATACCACCTCCACCACCCTCTGGGAAGCACACAAATGTGTGGCCAGAGGGGATTTTATCAAACATAAGTCCAGGGAGGTCAGGGAGAATAGACAATTTTTGAATTCCACCCTATCCCAAATTAAATTCTGGGAAACAGAACACAAAAAGAACCCCACCTCTACTACCATTCTTGGACACCTTAAACAGGTCAGATCCGACCTTCAGAACTACTTAACTAAAACCTACCAACGCAAGACAACCATGCTGAGACAAAAATACTATGACATTAATGACAAAGCTGGGGCATCCCTAGCAGGAGCCCTTAAACGCAAACAACTGAACACACATGTACACCTAATCTGAGATAGAGAGGGACACACACACAGAGACAGCAAACAAATAGCTGAAACATTTAGAAGCTACTACGAAAGCTTGTACAATCTGAAGAGCGACTGCACACAAGATGATATAGACGAATTTCTTAACGACCTAAAACTTCCCACACTCTCGACAGACGACTCAGCTACGCTAGAAGCCCCAATAACGATAGAGGAAATTAAGACAGCCATAAAAAGTATGCCCAACGGAAAAAGCCCTGGACCCGATGAGTTAACCGTTAAGTATTATAAAACATATATGCACCACCTTTTACAGCCCCTCGCCCTGGTTTTCAATTCACTTTCGGAAAACGGCGGCTTCACAGAACCAATGCTGAAAGCTCATATAACTGTCCTTCCTAAACAGGGTAAAAAACCAGACCGCCCCGAAAATTTCCGCCCCATTTCCCTGTTAAACTTGGATTTAAAGATTTATGCAAAGATCATAGCTACAAGAATAAATAAAATTCTCCCGTCCCTAATACACCCCGACCAAGTGAGCTTCGTCCCGGGCAGAGAGGTGCGGGACAACACCCTAAAAACGATCCAGCTGATATCATATGCCCAACAACACAAGATCCCAGCGGTCCTTGTCTCAACAGACGCCGAAAAGGCCTTTGACAGGGTCCACTGGGGATTTCTCAGAACAACCATGGCCAAGATGGGGTTCAGCAGCAAACTCATAGACCACATCTTCTCCATGTATAGCAATCCCACAGCACAGGTCAAAGTGAATAACTTACTCTCTGACAACCTCACCATACAAAACGGAACGAGACAGGGCTGCCCACTCTCGCCCATTTTATTTGCCATCTCTATTGAGGCATTGGCACAGAAAATGCGTTTGGATAACCTAATCATGGGCATTATGACCAAAACAGCAGAACATAAGCTCTAGCTTTATGCCGATGACATTTTGCTCACCCTAACAAACGTAGACACCTCACTCCCTAGGGTCCTAGAGACATTTGCAGAATATGGAAAGGTATCCAATTTCCACCTAAACCTCGGCAAATCGTAACTGTTGAACATCACATATAGGGCTGACCAGCTACCCAACATTCTCACAAACTGTCCCCTGAAAAGACAGCACTCCAAAATGAAATATTTAGGCATATACCTCTCCCCGGACCCACAGGTGATATTCCAAGCCAATTACAAGACCCTAGAAACAAATCTCATCTCAGATTTATCCAGTTGGAAAAATAAATCTATCTCTTGGCTAGGGAGAATCAATGTGATTAAAATGAGTGTCTTACCCAAGATACTCTACCTCCTACAAACGATTCCCATCCCATTACGCCAAACTTCCTAGATAGAATTCAATCCCTCCTGGAACAATATATCTGGAAAGATATCAAGCCTAGAGTGGCTAAGAGATCCATCTATCTCCCAAGGGATAGAGGAGGGGTTGGGGGTCCCTAATATCCCGGTGTACAAGCAGGCCATTATCCTGCATAGACTACTTGACTGGTGCCAAAATGACCCTCACAAAAACTGGATTCACCTGGACTGTGACATCCTACAAACCAATAACGCTGGCCCGACCGCATGGTTAGAATCAAAACACAGACCAGAGGCCGCAATGACTTTCCCTACCCTCTCTGACTTCTTCCACACATGGGATAAGATAATCAATACTTCTATAAACATATCTACTAGAATCTCCCCGCTTATCCCCATATATAACAATCCCTCACTCCCTTGGGACCTTAGGGACGGGAAAACATTCGGACACACGCACATGTCAGACAAGATATGGCTTACGCTGACTGAGGGACACAGGCTGAAAGACCTGGCCAAGATCGGGGAGGACACACCGCATATCCCCTTAACATGGTTCTCATACAACCAACTAAATCATTTCCACTCCACCCACCCACACAAGCAACAACTCACGAGACCCCTGACTCCTTTTGAGATCCTGTGTACACAAAAAGCCCCTACAAGGCACGCAACATCTAAACTCTACAAACTCCTGCTAATAGCTGAGGTGAATACACTCCCCTCCTATGCCAAAGCGTGGGAGCAGGAATTACACTCTGACATTTCCTATAAAGAATGGCAACAGGCCTTTGCCTACACCAAACACTCCTCAATCTCAGCTAGGGTGCAAGAGTCCAACTACAAACTCTTATCCCGATGGTACCTCACGCCCAATAGACTGCAGACCATATACAAGACCGCTTCTCGGAAATGCTGGAGGGAGTGTGGAGGTGATGGCTCGCTCTCCCACATTTGGTGGGGGTGCCCCAAACTCGACTTGTACTGGACAGGGATACTCACCCACATAAAAGACACTACAGGGTATACATTGGCCAATGATCCCAAATCCTTACTCTATATATATCTACCTAAAATGAGGAACAAAACCTCTAAGGCCCTGCTGATGATCATGTTGAACAGTGCTAAGATGTTAATCCCCAAGCACTGGAAATCCCAGACAGCCCCAACCTTAGAAGAGTGGAAGCAACAGGTGGCCACTCTCCTCTGCCTGGAGAGATACCACCACCTCACACAGGGCACTCTAGACACACACGAGACTATGTTGGCTATGTAGTTCGATGGCGAGGCTACTCGGACCGAACAGACTGAGATAGTGACCCTGACCTCTCACTAAACCATCTAAAACTCCGACCGGACGAAGAGGGGTAGACAACACAGAGAACCTAGACAGGAGGCCTACCCACTGGTTGGGAGCCCACTTGACTTCCCCTCCCTCCCCTCTCCTCACAGCCTCCTCGGGGCTCACCATTACTAATAGCACCAACACCATCCACGCTATCTATACTAACTGTTGTGTCACCAAGTGTCCTCCTGCTGTAACCTAAGGTGGCGTGCTCCGGATGTAGGAGTATATCTTTGTCACATCTTGATCGATTGGACTTTTGAGATGGCAAGGGGTAAAATCACCCCGTGTCATTCGACATGGCTTGCCTCAGCTATGGACATTGTCGGGACACTGGAACGTATTGTTACTATGAGAATGTGCATTGCAAATATTCTGAGAAAGTGTACTGTAACCATTCACTGTTCATTTTTTGATGATTTATTGTGTTGTACTTTTTTTTATTCCTTAATAAAGCTTTTTGAAAACCAAAAAAAAAAAAAAAAAAAGTTATGCAGATTACATGGTTTTAGGAATAAAAGTTTAGCTAATCTTCAAAATTATAAAGACCATGTGGACACATTAAACATTGATCTGTGGTTTTCAAGCACTGCAGTATAAATGTAAAGCTACTGGATAAAAACAAATGATCTATATAGATGCAGTGCAATATGCAGATGCAACTATATTTAAAACATTAAATAAGCCAGATCAAGCAGATAGATACCTTCTTTAATAAATGCAATTTCTCATATCACCCTGCCTGAGCAATTGCTGTACATGTACTTACAGGAAAGACTCTAGTTTGCTGTTTTTTTTTTTAAACTTTATTTATAGAAAAGAATCCGAGTCATACATGGTAAATGCAGTCATAATAATGCAGGTGTGACAAAGTGTTCACCTGCAGAACAAAACAGTTTTCAGAGCATGTTATATCAAAGCATACCAGCAAAGGAATACAATAAGTATATGTGATCATCATGTATGTCCTGGGACTCAACTTTTTTCTAAGAACATTTTTTACAATCAACCAAAGAAAAAGAGGAGAAAACGAGAAAGAAAACATATCAGCTAAGAGCAGGGAAGAAAGATAATAGCATACAAAGAAGAATGAAAGGAAGAGAAGAAAGGAAGAAAAATAACATATAGCAGCCATACTTACCCAGAGTACCTCCGGGTCCCCCCTCCCTCAAAATGCAGATCACTCACGGGCCTGATCCGTGGATAGACACCAATTTCCTCTGAGGTTTTCATTTAAAACATATTGGCTATTTTTAAAAGGAAGCAGAACCCTATCCCTTACTGTGTCAGGTAGGTGCAGCAAATAAGCCTCCCATTTGAGGAGAAATCTCTTGACTCTTTTCTCAGGGTCCCCCCTAGTATCTGCCTGCTCAATCAGCATCTGATCATGAATTGTTTTAAGTAGGTGTTGAAAAGGTAAGTTTCGGTCCCCTGTCCACTCTCTCAGGATAATTTGTTTAGCTAGCATGAGTATGGTATTTAAAAAAATGTTGTGCTTGTATGTCTGATCTCTAGGTGTCAGAAAGATCACATGTTGTGCCGAGAGGGACACAGTTTGTTTAGTTAATTTGGATAGCCAGTACACAATTTTTTGCCAAAATTTTTGTATTTTAGGGCAACTCCAGAGCAGGTGCACCCAATCAGGAGATTCAAGGCGGCATCTACTACAGGAGTTGAGTGCTCCTTCAACCCATTTAGCCCTTAGGCCAGGAGTGATGTAAGCTTGATGTAAGAATTTCAGGTGTGATTCCCTCAATTTTGCAGAGATAGTACTTTGGTGTGCCCTCTCGAAACTCGTGGTGATCAATGACCGGTCAATCTCTAGCTCCCCAAAATGGGACCACTTTGATACAATGCCATGAAGCACATGATCCTTAGAGTGACGGATCAGTAAGTTATATGTATGTGACAGCCTCAGAGGGCCTAACTTCGCCAGCGCACTCAATGTATCTAAATTAGAGGCTTCTACAGAGAGGAGTCCCTCTGAAATCAAGGTGGATACGTAGTGTCGGCACTGAAAATATGCAAACTTGTGTGTGTGCGGGAGGTTATAACGTGATTTTAGGTCTTGGAAGGGCAGTATTTCTAGAGTAAGGGGTCGGAAAAGTTGATGCAGTCGTGTGAGTTGTAATTGTTGCCATGTCTGCTTGCGTGGTGTAACCAGGGAGGAAGTCTAAATTACCCTGGATCGTGAGATATTTACTAGCCAAACGTTGTATACCCCAGAGTCTACAAATCTTGGTCCAGGCTCTTAGAGGATCCCTAAACAGTATATGGTTTTGAATGAACGGGGATAGAGATTTCAAATGTGCATGAGGCAGATAAGCTAAATGCAGTGGTTTAATGATGTTAGACTCTAGGTCAGGGACAGTATAATAGTTTTTCCCTACCAGCCAGTCCAATGCAAATCTAGAGAGAGCCGCCCAGTTATACCATATTATATTAGGAAGACGGAGCCCTCCTCCTCCCACTGTCATTGACAAGGGGGTTCTGCCTATTCTATGTTTTTTGCCCTGCCAGACAAAGTTCCCAATGGCAGTTTGCAAAGATGTCGCATCCTTTTGAGTGAGGAGAAGAGGCAACATCTGTAATGGATAAAGAAGTTTGGGCAGGGCAACCATTTTAAAAAGGTGCACCCTACCCGAAAGAGAGAGGGGGAGTTTCATCCAACTCAGCAGCATTTGCTTAATGTCACCTATAGTCCCAGCGAGATTCAAAGAGTATAACATATGTGGGTTAACATGTATCCATATGCCTAAGTATTTAAAACTACCCTGAGTAGTCTTAAGACCAAAATCTACTAAGGTCATGTTTCGGGAGTTTTGCAACCAGGTGGCCTCTGATTTGTCAATGTTGATCTTGTACCCCGAAAACTTGCCAAAATCATCGATAACTTTCAAAAGAGGCTGTAAGTTAGAACCAGGATCTCCTACAAAGAGCAGTAAGTCATCGGCGTAAAGTGATAGATGCTGCTTTTGGCCACATATATCTAAGCCGGCACATTGTTGCCTGATGTAGGATGCCAGGGGTTCGATTGCTAAATCGAAAAGGAGAGGGGAGAGGGGACATCCCTGTCTCGTACCCCGTTGTAGCGTAAAGGAAGGAGAGAGCCCTCCATTGATTAGAAGAGAGGCCTTAGGGGCTGAGTATAATCTTTGTAGAAAGCTGGGAAAGTCACCCTGCATACCAAAGCGCGACAGTGACGTATGTAGGTGATCCCACTCGATCCGGTCAAATGCCTTCTCAGCATCTAGTGCTAGAAGGCACGCGTCTGGTAGTTGGGATGGGGATTGTGTATGTGTGTTGTACCAGTAATGGGACACGACGCCGAGAGTCTTTCTAATGTTAATAACTGAGGATCTGCCCTTTACAAAACCCGTTTGATCAGCATGAACTATATGTGGAAGAACCTTTGCCAACCTGTCCGCTAAGATTTTTGTTAGAAGTTTATAATCCCCATTTAATAGGGAGATTGGACGATATGAAGAAGTCTGGGTGGGATCTCTATCAGGTTTCAAAAGGAGACAGATATTAGCCTCAGAGAATCTATCATTTAGTTGTTCAGTGCCCGCCAGGTAAGCAGAATACAAGGATGAGAGAATTGGTGCTAGTTCCTCCTCCAATAACTTAAGATATTCTGCAGGTAACCCATCCGGGCCTGCTGCTTTACCCAGTTTGCTTTGTCGTATGGCCCTGAGAACCTCCTGGGGACTTATAGGAGAATTTAACAGGGAAGACTGCTCTTCCGTAAGAGTGGGGAGTTTTACTGCGTCCCAGAAGGCACGCTTGGCTTCTATATGGATAGGTTGTTTAGAGTACAGGGAAGTATAATAGTCTACAAATTCAGTCATAATTTCCTTGGCGTTGGCGGTGAGGGTACCCTTAGATTTAATGGCTAGAATTTGGGACTTGGGTTTATAGGAATGAACTAATTTGGCCAGCAGTTTACCAGCCCTGTTACCATGACGGTAATAGCGACCCTGTCTGTGAATATTGACCTTGTTGTCTTGTTGAGCTAAGAAAGTATCCCTTGTCTGTTTGAGATCGTAGTAAGATTTCCTAGATGTTGGCGTGGGGGTATGTAAGTAGCTATTGTAAGCCGCAGTGAGTTGAGCAAGGAGAGTCTCATCTACTCTCGTAAGTTGCTTATTATGGTGTGTTGCAAAGGAGGTTATATGACCTCTCATCACCGCTTTTGAGGCGTGCCAGAACAAATCTGGCGTATCCAAATGACAAGCATTGTCAGATGCATAATGCGTCCAGGATGCTTTTAAGTGTCTACGGAACTCAATGTTGTTATATAGGTGGAGAGGAAATCTCCAACTTCTGTTTGGAGGTCTAGGGGGATGTGATTGCAGTATCAGGGTGATTGGGGCGTGATCTGATAAGGTGACTGGGCCAATATAAGTAGATAAGATGTGTGGCGTTATGCTTGAGGCAGTTAGGAAATAGTCAATACGCGACATAGTATGGTATGTTTTTGAGAGGCAAGTGAAATCCCTCTCATCCGGGTTCCTTGCTCTCCAGACATCTAGTAAACTCAGAGTCTCCTTGAAGGATCCAATCAAGGATACTTCACGTTTGTAACGGATCACATGTTTTTTGAAAGAGCCAGATGCTGAGGGATCTCTAAACCTATCTAGCGGAAGAGCCTGAGCCAGATTAAAATCACCTCCTATTATTAAAGGGGCACTCTGTGCGGCCAATATCGCCAATAAATTTGTCCAAAAGGGGGGATCATGCTCATTAGGGCCATAAACATTACAGAGAGTGTATGTATGTGCATTGGTCTGAAGTGATGCGACTATGTATCGTCCCTTTTTGTCTATGTTCACTGCTGACAAGGAGGCCGCTAAACCCTTTCGCACTAGAATGGCAACTCCTCTTTTCCTGCCCTCTGTAGGGGAGCTGAGGACCTGTCCCACCCATCTGATTTTTAACTTCACATGTTCCTCAACTGTCAGTTTTGTCTCCTGGAGCATAGCAATATCAGCCTTCAGTGAGTGTAGGTGGTGGAGAATTCTACTTCTCTTTGCCGGGGATGTGATGCCCCCTACATTCCACGCTATAATTTTAAGGGGGAGAGTCATGTCTACAGAGTGTAAGGGTGGAGAGGGCACGACCTAATAGGTAGTGTCCTAGCAAGTGTCCCCTGTGGTGTCTGAGGTGTAGGTAGTAATAGGTGACTTACAGTTATGGAAAAGCACAGGTGTGTCCTCAGGGCAGGATGACGTGATGAAGGAGGGGGGTCCAGAGGCCTCCAGGTCCCAATCCAGCTTTCGCTACAAAAGAGACAAGAACATACAGCAATGTTTACAATTTGTATAGGTAAGAGGTCAATACCCATGGTAGTAGCAATGTCAATAGGTATCGTCCCAGAGGTAGTCTGTTTATAAAAGAACCATTTGATGAACAAAAACACAGCATGATAGCAGGAAGCATAACATCTTAGAACTAGAGTTCTGCTCTTGAGGGAGGGGTCAGGGAGCAGTAAAGCCATACATAGCCCTGGAATGTTTAGTGTGAGTTTAAAATGAGAAAATTTACCAAGGGATTTTACATTTGGCAGGGGCAGGTGGATAGGCCCTAGGTAGTCAAGTGGAAGTATATATGGGCTTAGAGGTAGGGAACTATGTTTTTTATATTCGGTGTTGATGCCCTGGGGCCTGAACACAACAGTGATACCATAATCTGCATCGATCAAAAGGCAAGTGGTGGACAGAGGGTCTCCGCTTGAACTTGTGAGGGATAGGCCAAAAACTAAGCCTACTAGGGGACTCAGGGGAAACCAGCGGTAGCTATGAACTGTCTTAATAACACTCATATTAGAACTAAGGTTTAAATATGCTGCATAATGTTTCCCAGCCTTAACAGTGCAATGCAAATACAAACATGAACCTGGACAGGTAGTGTAATAACAGAGAAAATAAGTTTCCATGTGCGGAACCGTGCCTCCGGCCATAGCCAAGATTGGCAAACATGACCAGAGCCACAGGACTCGCCAAAGCAAAATACATAATGTAATCAACATGATGCATATGACAAGAAATTTTAAACGATAATACTTAAAAGCCATTGTCCTGTCTCCGCTCTGATGCCAGGTACGCCTGTGCTGCCGCAGGCGTATGAAAGGTTTTAGGGCCTGAAAGACTTTGAATTTTCAAGGTAGCTGGGAACATGAGTGCAAATTACGTCCTTGATCATGCAGTGTAGAGCAGATAGATGCAAAGTCCTTAGGTCTCTTAGTGACCTCAACTGAAAAGTCCTGGAAAAGTAAGAGACGGTGATCTTCAAAGATGACTTCCTTAGCCGCCCTGTAGGCTCGCAGGAGGGCTAGCTTATCCTGGAAATTTAAGCATCTAAAGATTACTTGTCGTGGCCTCTCTTTGGAATTTTCTAGATATCTGTTGGGGCCTATGCGGTGAGATCTTTCAATGTCCAGAGGTAGACAGTCCTGGGGCAGGCCCAGGAGTTTCGGGAGAGTTAAGGCGGCAAATTCTAGTAATTCTTTATCTTTAATGGATTCAGGAACGCCTATGATTCGTAGATTATTTCGCCTGCAGCGGTTTTCTAGGTCTTCCACCTTATCCATTAGCTGTTGATTTTGTTTCAGTAGGCGTTTTAAAGAAACCTCAGATTCCTGCTGTCTGTCTTAAACCCCTGAAATTCTTTGTTCCGCGGCTGACATGCGAGTGGAGAAGAGCCGCACCTCACTGGTTAGGGTGTCCACACCAGCCTGCAAGCTATCCATTTTTGGTAAAAAGAAAGCCTTGAGCTCCTGTAGGAGTGAAGAGTGATCTCCTGAAATACTGCCTTCAGCATCTGCAAATGATGGGTTTGCCTGCGTTTCTGTCAGAGACTTTTGTTTTTTTTCCTGGTTCTTTGATCTGTGGCTCATTGTGCTACTTAAAGGCGAGGGCAGCCTGTGAAAATACTCGTCCACTTTCATAGAACAAAATACAGACAGTTACTAGGAATGTTCTGACACTGTGTACGAGTCACCAGAGGGCGCTGTTGCACTGTGTATTGCAGCAATCAAGGTAGGTATGTGGAGGGAAAATGGAGGAGATGAGGACACAGATTTTGAATTTGCAGATGTCACATGCCAAAATGCAGGTGTAAAATAAAAATTTAGCTGTACCAACTTTGTAAACAAAGGTGTTTTTTTTTTTCCTTTTCTGTCTTGTGTAGCAGGCTTAATCAGGGCTGATGGATCAGAAATACAATCCTAAAAAATTGAGCTATACCAGCTATGAGGTGAAAAGAGTCTGTATAGGAAAAGTCTGTATAGATCAATATGCGGTTTATGCAGGGACTGTCCCAATGATCAGCTCTCAAGCAGAGCAGGTGTTTATGCGCTCCCCCCTTAACAACCACTGGGGCGTGAGGAGGCTGATATCCCCCTGCTGAAACCTTAATAACAAGTTTGTCTCCCTGTATGGAAGTTAGGTTGTGCCTTGTTGTAGGTTAAAGCTGATTGATCTGCGTTTACACCAATGCATCCACAGTACTTTTACAGAGTGTGCAGCAATCTCTTATGGGCAAGCATCGAATACTTTCCGGGGAGTCCGTTATCAGGGCCTCACACAGTTATAGTTTGAGGTGGAGCGGTTCTGGGCTGATGGATCAGAAATACAATCCTAAAAAATTGAGCTATACCAGCTATGAGGTGAAAAGAGTCTGTATAGGAAAAGTCTGTATAGAGCAATATACGGTTTATGCAGGGATTGTCCCAATGATCAGTTCTCAAGCAGAGCAGGTGTTTAAACGCTCCCCCCTTAGCAACTACTGGGGTAGGAGAAGGCCGATATCCCCCTGCTGAAAATTTAATAGCAAGTTTGTCTCCCTGTAGGGAAGTGAGGTTGTGCCTTGTTGTAAGTTAAAGCTGATGTATCTGAGTTTACATTAGTGCATCCACATTATTTTTACAGAGTGTGCAGCAATCTCTTATGGGCATGCATGGAATACTTTCCGGGGAGTCTGTTATCAGGGCCTCACACGGTTATAGTTTGAGGTGGAGCGGTTCTAACCAGCTGTGTAATAGTCTGCGGTGTTACCGCCTCTCACCTGATCCGTCCGATTACCACATTCAAGGCCGGTCTGCTTGTAGGGTCCGTTCTGAGTTGAAGCTGGCACAGAGGTGAAGGGGGGAGCTCCTCCAATATGGCGCCGGTTAGCGTTACCGCTCGCGCCATGTGGCGCAGTTCGATTTTGACTTCCGAGGCAAGGGCGATTTTCTGCCCTTCACGATGGTTCTTAGGCCAGATGGGGTACCGTAGAGTGCAACCCAGCAAGGCAGCATCGTGGGGAAAGTTGGCTGGCAGCAAATAATACCATTAATATGAAGCAGATTCCCGGAGCTCTGTACTTCTGCTGCCAGCCGCTAGCTCCGCCCACCAGAAGTCCTAGTTTGCTGTTTTTAGTTGAAAGATGTGACCAGCATGCAATGAACAAGCACTCCCTCACTTAATGCCCTCACTTCTAATGTTCACACAGTCTCTTGCTGTGTGTGAAGGGAGGAAGCTGCTGTGGAGGGAAATAATGCAAACTGGGAATTGGAGTCCGAAACTGCATTTACAGAATACTGAGAAGCAAAATGGTGAACTATAAATTCCAGAATGCTTTAATAACTCCTAATGTACTGTGCTTCTTCCTCTTAAACAAAATTACATTAAAAAGATTAAAAGACATATAAACGGACATTCTATTTTCTTTTTTTTTCTGCAGTTTTACTCCAGATGGGGAGAAAAATTCAGGAGGGGGGATGCCCCCTCTTGCCCCCATTCTGGACGCCCATGGCAAAGGTACTGAATGTTCCTAGATACACAGTTGAAAGCATAGTTTGCAAGTTCAAAGTTAATGGAACAGTGGTTATACTACCTGGACAGGGCAGAAAAAGGAAGCTATCAACATCTGGAACCAGATTTCTGAGAAGACAGGCTGAGAAAAACCCTTGAGTGACTGCAAAAGACCTGCAGCAAGACTTGGTGGCAACAGGCACTGAGGTTTCAGTTTGCATAGAAAGGCGCATACTAAATGCAGAAGGTTTCCATGCCAGAACACCAAGACGTACACCACTACTGACCCAAAAGCACAAGAAAAGTAATCTCCAATATTCTCAAAATCAAACAAATAAGCCACATTAGTTTTGGGCTTCTTCTCTGTGGAGCAATGAAACAAAACTGAAACTGTTCGACCCGATTGATCAGCGGTATGTCTGGGGGGAAAAGAATGAAGCATATGCTGAAAAGAACACTCTGCCTACAGTTAAGCATGGAGGTGGCTCAGTGATGCTCTGGAGCTGCTTTCCATCCTATGGCACTGGAAACCTGCAGCATGTGGAAGGCAAGATGGATTCATTAAAGTATCAGGAAATTCTAGGAGAAAACGTCATGCCGTCTGTGAGGAAACTAAAGCTTGGGCATCATTGGACCTTCCAACAGGACAATAAACCAAAGCATACCTCAAATTCTACTACGGCTTGGTTGCAGAAGAAGTCCTGGAAGATTCTACAGTGGCCATCACAATCACCTGACTTTAACCCCATAGAAAATCTCTGGTGGAATTTGAAGAAGGCGGTTGCAGCACGGTTGCCATTGCTCATGAGGAATGGGCTACAATTCCTCAGGAACGCTGCCAGAAGCTGGTGTCTGGCTATGCATCTTGTTTGCAGCAGGTCATAAAGCAAAAGGGTGCTCTACTAAGTACTAAAGATGCTTGCCATGAAGGGGTTGAATAATTTTGAGACTGCAGCATTAATTAAAAGTTGCATTTTCAGTTGACTTTAGGGGAACCACTTGAAGCATTCATTGTGTTTAGCTATATCAGTTCCTTTTGTTTGATTTTTTTCATTGCAAACAGCTGAAAGTCTATAAATTTTGACAATAGATCTGATTTTCTTTTTTTTTTTTTTTTTTTTTTTTTTTTAAATGTTTCAATTTTTAATAGAAGTATTTTTTGCAATACACTTGCATTAGCAACAATGCATTTAGTAAAAGACATAACTAAAACAGTTCATAATGAGTATTTGTTTATTCTGTAATAGTTTTTCTGTTTAAAGAACTGACAGTGGCTTGTCTCATATAAAATTAGTCTTCATCTTCACAATACAAGCCACCACCAGCTCCCTGAGCAGATAAACTGTTTAAAAAGTTGATGCATTGAGCATATATAGAGATGCCTCTTGTGCACACGTGCAGCAAAAGCTATCACTAAAACAGTGATAGCTTTTACTGGAAGCTTTTTTGCTAATGCAAAAAATTCTTCTGTTCAAAACTGAAATGCACTTATGTTCATTTCAGTTTGGGCTGGAGTGACCCTTTAAATATCTACATATATAATTCAATTGACTTGTGTGGACATTACAGCAATACTCTATTTGAAAGTCATTTCCCTTCCACTTTCTGCTTTACAGATTGGCTGAATCAATGTCAGGCTGTATCATTTGATGAATAGCCCATGGGATTGGCTGAAACAGCCTGTCATGTTGTTTTTTTTTTTTTTTTTTTTTAAGTTTTAAATTGTTTTATTTGTATCAAAAATTAATAACATAAACATATGTTTACACACAAAAACAATTTTTGCAAAAAATACTAATACATTAAAATAAGAGAGTACACCACAGATGTGTTGAATCAAATTACATCTAAGACACTGGGTATCTCCACCCAGCGATTACTAGTTATCTCAACATTACAATGTCTAGCCATATACTATATATACAGAAACCCTAGAAATGACCAACCTATACAGAAAGATATTACACCAAATTACAAGCGGTCACTAACATTCTTGAATGAACTGATCCAAAATTCGTCTCTATAATTATACTACTACCTACTTGCGCAAACAAGACCCCACCTTAGATATGTATAGTGGGTTCCGGCACACCCGCCCTAATACGCCTGAGCTCCCCGAGCCTATGAGCCCCTCTCCCCCCCTCCCTTCCCCTGCCCATTTGGTTACATCTTATATATCAGTATGCACTATAAAATCAGGAATGGTACAGATTCATCCGTTAGCCACATTATCACAAAGTACATAATAAACAGGCCACACCAAGACAGAAAACACAAAAACAAAAAAAAACAAAAAAAGGGGGTTCCCTCTCAAATCGCCCCCACCCCCCCCCCCGACCCTCACTCCGCGACCTCCGCCCAGTTCCCGGGAAATTGGCCTGCTAGAATATTTGTCAGAACGTAGGCGGATTCCCTAAATGGTTTAATCATTTTTTTCTGATAAGCTGGGGGCAGGGATCTTATAAATTTCTCCCATTTTCTGAAGAACGCGGGCAAGTATTGATCGTGCGGGGAGGGCATATTGTACTGCTCTGTTGTATATTGACTGACTACCGCCGCTTTAAGTTGAACCAATGTGGGAGCCGAACATGACTTCCATAGTTTAAGAATGAGATTGCGCCCCGTTAGTATTATTGTGTTTATCAGACGATAGTTTTTTTTACGACCTTGATATCTCACTAAAAAGAAAATCTCAATGGGGACTAACTCATGCTCCAGTTTTAAGACCATGGTCATCCAATATGCAATCTTACTCCAAAATTGTTGAATTTTTGGGCAACCCCATAGACAGTGGAATAAGTCTGCATCCATCCACGAGCATCTGGAGCATAAAACCTTAGCATTATACCATTTCGAAAGCAAGCCAGGGGTAAAATACCTCTTAAGCCCGATTTTTATCTGGGATTCTCTCCAAACGGTGGGGACCCAATTCTGTTGAATAATTTTAAAACTTCCTACGATGGTTTGCTCATCTATGTCAGGGAATTGGATAGACCATTTAGTAATCATCTCGCCTACCTGTAAATCTGAAGCTTTCTGAGTTACAAGTTGATATAAAGGGGAAATTCCAAATTTCCCTGCTGCATATAGGGAGATCCTGGGCTGTAGCTCGCCCAAAGACCAGTTATTGCCGAAGTTATTTTGCAGCTCCTGTAAGAAATGTCTGACTTGAAGGTAGGCGTAAAATTCTCGCGTCCCTAAACTGAATTTATTTGCAATTTCAGTATAGGTTAATAGATATCCGTCAGGTCTCCGAAATTGACTCATGGCATTTAAGCCTTTCAAATCCCAGTCTTTAAATATCTGACTTGAGAGTTCGGGACAAAAATTGGGATTCCCACATATGGGTAAATATTGTGAGAGATACGGGGAGTAATCCAACGCAGAACACAGCCTTTGCCATGCTATAATTATATTCCTAAACGTGGACAGACTAAATATGTTCGAAGGGAGAGAGGTCATCGGACAATGTAATAAAGCCTTCAGATTAAACGGGGCCACAACCCGCGACTCCCAAATGGACGCCGAGATCTGGTCCTTACCCGTTATCCAATCTAATGCAAATCTAGCTATGGTCACTAGATTATACATCTGGATGTTAGGGAGTGCAAGGCCGGCGGCCAACTTAGAATTCATGAGTCGATGAACGGCAATCCGTGGTTTACTCCCTTTCCATAGAAATCTGGAGCAAGCACTATTATATGCAACAATGTCTTTATGGTGTAGAAATATCGGAATATTTTGAAATATGTACATAAGTTTCGGGAAAATGATTGATTTAATTAATGTTACCCGTGCAGATAAAGAAATAGTCAGTGAGGACCATTCATCCAGTTTTTTTTTACAGCGGCTAACCCCGAACCCCGAATTATTCAACAATAATTAATCTGAGAGACTTCGACAAAGGGATGTTTTACATCACCTAATGGATATCTATAGAGCCACATTAATTCTGATTTCGATGTGTTAACCCGGAATCCGGAGATCTCACCAAACTCCTGAATAATATCCTGGAGAATTGGCAACGAAACCGAAAGATTAGATAAGCATATCAATAGATCGTCCGCGTATGATAGAAGGACCATTTTTTCACCTGCAAACAAAATACCTTCTAGTTCTTGACGTAATCGTATGGCCAGCGGTTCCAAACTGATATTAAATAATAGGGGGGATAGCGGACACCCCTGTCTGGTCCCTCTATGCATAATAAATCGCTGGGAGGTCACATTATTGATAATGACCGATGACGTGGGGGCACTATAGATTAACCTGATGTAATTATGAAAAAACCCGGAGAAACCGAACTTCTCTAGAGTAATGAATAAATGGTCCCACCCGACCCGGTCGAAGGCCTTCTCCGCGTCGACCGTAAGAATAGCCTTATCATGAATATCATTACTATAAGAGGCCTTGTATTTGTTCCAATAAGACTCAATGAGAACTAATAATTTCCTGGTATTTCGCACAGGATTCCGGCCGGGCATGAATCCGGATTGATTCTCATGGATTAGGTCCCCGATATGAGGTTTTAATCTGGAAGCTATAATAGATGCTAATAGTTTATAGTCGGTATTGAGGACAGAAATAGGTCTAAATGAACTAGGAAGCTCCGGGTCCTTGCCCTTTTTTAAGATTAACGTTATGTTTGCCGCGGCAAAAGAAGGCGAGCAATTGATATTATCTGAAAAATAAAAATTGAATAACCTAGACAGAATAGGGGTCACCTAAGCTTGTAATATTCGATAAAATTCAATGGGGAAAGAGTCGGGCCCGGCCGCTTTGTTGGATTTAGCGTTCTTAATTGCAGATCTGATCTCCTCCTCAGATATGGGGGCATTAATAGCTTCCAGGGCTTCCGGTGCTAGTCTCGGGGTCTTGATCTTCGACCAGAATTTTATTTGCTGTTCTGCATTGGACGGTTCTGATTTGTACAAGTCTTGAAAAAAATCAAAAAACACTCGTTCGATGTCGGGGTGGCTCGTGAACCTCTTTGTACCTTGTTTAATAGCAGAGATTACCTGCCTAGGTGAGGATTTAGCTATTCTGGCTAGGAACTTAGCGGATCTACCTACGAACCCACTGTATCGAGCTTTAGTTCTGAGATCCTCTAGTGCGCTATTCTGCTTAATCTGGATGTCACGGAATGCCTTGGCCCTTACATAAGCGTCCCAGTGTCCTCTGCTAGGATTGTTTAAATACGCTCTAAACAAGTTTTTTACTTGATTTGCACACTGTCTAGCCGCCTGACTACACTTCTTCTTCCAGTGTATCATATATGATTTGATTTTGCCGCGTAAGACGGCCTTAGAAGCCTCCCAAAACACTTCCACTTTGTCCAGGTAGTTACCATTGATCTTATGGTAATCTGCCCACTTTATTTGTAGCCAGTTTTGAAAACTGGGGTTGTTACTCAAGAATCTAGGAAAATATATATGCTTATTCCCTGAATACGAACTGTTAGGTTTGCAGAGCAGTAAGATGGCAGCGTGATCCGAAATAACTATATCTTCAATTTTAGTGACCCAGTCCCAGCTTATTAACGAGTCCGACACCAAAAAGTAATCAATCCTAGAGAAAGCTTGCTGAGCATGTGATACACATGTGAATACTCGCGCATCCGGGTTCTGTACCCACCAGATATCTACTAAGCCCAAGTGTGAGCAGAATTTCTGAAAAATGCGCACTTTCCTACCTCTGCTGTTAAGGGCTCTTTTTTTAGAGCAATCTAGAGTTGCGTCAGCTGTCAAATTAAAATCACCTGCAACAATTAAATTATGCCCTATAAATCTGTATAATCTAGCCATTAAGGACGCCCAGAAATTCTGATCAATTTGGTTAGGACCATAAATATTACAAAGTGTATATTTGATCTTTTTAATCACAATCTCCAGTATCAGGAATCTGCCTTCAGGGTCCACTTCAGTGTTAGTTATTTTATATTCCAGATTCCGATTCAATAAAATGGCCACCCCCCTTTTCCTGGTTGTAGAAGTAGCGGCTATAACCTCCCCTACCCATTTACTCTTCAGTTTGGGAATTTCTGGAGGTTTCAAGTGTAGTTCCTGAAGAAAAACTATATCAGGGTTGAATTTCCCTGAGTACTTTATTATAGATTTCCGTTTAATTGGGGAGGTTATGCCGCCGACGTTCCAGGAAAATAAATTAATATTAAGAGCCATCAAATCCTACTTCTATTGTCATGCACATATGGAGGAAGAAGACCTCCGAATGCAATGGAACAAGGGCAGCAGGGGCGCGGAAGAGGGAACAGGGAGGGAGCGAGAGAGAAAGAGAAAGAACAAACAAACAACAACAAAAAAAAAACCCCACACGGAGCCATACTTTTTAACCACAGAAAAACTTCTGGGGGGACCCGTAATATTGACTCAAGGTATTTTACGGAACGCCTGCTTCTCGACAGAAATTATCAGCTTCCAAGACATTATTTAGCGTGTGAGAGATTCCTTCTTTGGATACCACCAATTTTGCAGGGTAAAACATTTTGATGTTATAATTTTCTTTCTGTAATCTACCAAAGAAAAAAGATATGTCTCTTCTCTTAGATAGAGTTTCAGAGGAGAAATCTTGAAAAAGTAGTAACTTATGCGAGTCCAAAACTAAGGGCATACTTTTCCTGTAATACTTAAGATATAACAATTTGTCTTGGAAGTTTACAAACTTAAATATCACAGGCCTCGGTCTCTGGCCCTCGATTTGTTCCCTGCGTGGGCCTATTCTGTGTGCCCTCTCGATCTGAAAGGGAGTGGCAGGAGCTGGAATCAACAGTGCCTTAGGTAATGTATTGGATACAAAATTCAGTAAATCTTGGAATTCTGGCGACTCGGGGAGGCCAATCACTTTTAGATTATTACGTCTTGAGCGATCCTCAAGATCTTCGATCTTTGCTTGTAACACTACTATCGTTTTACTGTGTGCGTCCACAGTGGAATCATGAATATTAAGCCTGTCTTCTAGATCGGACACTCTGTTTTCAGCCTCATCTAGTCTTGATGAAAACTGCCGAACCTCTGCCGTGAGATTGGAAATCTCGTTCCTAATCTCGCGCTTAATCAGATCAAATTGCGGTAGTAGGATTTTAGCCACCTCCGCTGCATATTCTGTCATACTATTACCCGAGGAGTTCCCTTTCTCCGGGGGAGTGTCAATGCTGGCATCCAGAGTCCTGCCACTCCCTTTTTTGTCTTTAGCTTTGGGGGGCATATTGGAGGGTGAGTTCCTTTGGAGCATGTATCTGTCCATGAACTGAAGGGCCTTTAGATAAATTATTCAAGGTCTATGGAAAGAGAAAAAAAAAAAAAATATATATATATTGCAAGGGAAAAGGAGAGAGAGAGACTGAGAGTAAAGCGTATCGGGGTCCCAAGCCGGGTGCAATGTGCCGGAACCCACAAAAATATGACTATATCTGACTGTTTCTACCGGCTTGCCTTTTCTTGGATCAAGAGCCTGTCTTGATCCACTTACGGAACTTTCTGTACAGTTAACCCACTATGGACCGAGAAATTAAGACAATGTCCTAGAGAGTAATAGTAAGGTGCAAGTGCTTCTGAAAGAGGGAGAGGGGAACACGAAAAGGCAAGAGGGAGAAGAAGAAAAAAGAAAAAAAAAGTTCCCTCTACCCTACCCCACCCTCTCTCTTCCAGTCAAGTGTTTTTTGAAAAAGGTGCTTTCAAAAGAGCATATATTCGTGCAAATTAGAGAGAATTAGGTAGCTTAATGGTTTTATGCCCTTAACCAAGGAGATAATAACATAGTTACTACTAATGTGATTAAACCCACCTTATATTAAAGTACACCCTAGACTGCAATTCTAACGTTATATACCCTCTAAATAGGGAACTGTGCTAAATAACAATGTGCAAGTAAATTACTTATATATTAAGTGTAAACCTTGAATTATTTCCAAGCTAACAGACAATCGTTCCTAATTTGCTTGCCACTAAAACAAGTTAGAAGCTTTGGGTATCAGCAGGCAGATTGAAATGTATCTAGTGAAAAAATGCTGTGTCTTAGTATAGAACCCAACTATGTGTCTAAATAGAAAGAGAGGCAACACAAGAAACAACCCCCCGAAATAACTACATAAATTTGTAAGAAAAAACTTTCATAATGCACAGTATATATCAGTAATTAGAACACAAAAATAGGCAGAAAACAAAAGAAAAACAAGAAACAAAATCAAAATAAAGGCATTGAAAAAACCAAAAAGTCTGCTTAGTAGGACTAAGTCCCCCAGGTTCTTGCAACCCAGGCAGTTTGAAATGTATCTAGTGAAAAAAAAAAGGGAACTGTGCTAAATAACAATGTGCAAGTAAATTACTTATATATTAAGTGTAAACCTTGAATTATTTCCAAGCTAACAGACAATCGTTCCTAATTTGCTTGCCACTAAAACAAGTTAGAAGCTTTGGGTATCAGCAGGCAGTTTGAAATGTATCTGGTGAGAAAATGCTGTGTCTTAGTATAGAACCCAACTATGTGTCTAAATAGAAAGAGAGGCAACACAAAAAACAACCCCCCAAATTAACTACATAATTTTGTAAAAAAAACTTTCATAATGCACAATATATATCAATGATTAGAACACAAAAAACAGGCAGAAAACAAAAGAAAAACAAGAAACAAAATCAAAATAAAGGCATTGAAAAAACCAAAAAGTCTGCTTAGTAGGACTAAGTCCCCCAGGTTCTTGCAACCCAGTATGAGCCTTCACTTCACTTATCAAGTCCAGCTGTAGAACTTTTCATGCTAAGGGAACCTTGATAGATGGAAAAAACCATAAAGTTACAGTGGTTAGAGTCAAGTGTACTGCATAGCTCCAATTCAGCCACAGTCATAAGTGTGCCCAAATAAACAAAGGAGTGAAATCCAGAGGTCTTAACCTGTATAACACAACACAGCACCGGCCCCTGTCCTGAGGCTCCTCACTCCGTTTCCGAAGACCCAGAAATATTTTTTACTCAGGGGTAGGCAAATGAGCAATACCGGCTCCAACGCTACAGGATGGGATTAAACCTGTAGCCCACAGTAACATTGACTTGTCCCATTGCCTACGGTATACAAATTAAATCAAGACCTTTGTACATTTTGGCCAAAGACCGGGAACAGTACCTTGTTTGTGGGCCGTCACAGCTTCTACCAAGATAGTGCCTCCCTCAGCACCTCCGCTATCCTTGCGGACTATCGGCGCAGCGTGATGTGTAGCGAGCCCCCAGAAGATGACGTTTGTGTGAGTGGTACGGAGGCCCAGCAGGACCACCTACAGGAAAATCCAAGCCGGCCGGGTGCGGAATCTCACCGGGCGTCTCAATGCAGCAGATCCGAGGCTCCAGGGGCGGAGCGGGGTTAAACCACACACGCCGGCCCTTGCGTCACTACCAGGGGACTCAGGTGTGGTCACGGACAAGATGGCCCCTCCAGGTGGACCAAAGCAGCGCGCTTCCAAGTCGGGTGAAACCAGGCACCCAGGGACCAGTGTGGCAGGGCCCGGCACGGCCAGAGGCAGCTCACCGACAGTCCCACGTCCGGGTAAGCTGTAGTGCGATCACTGGGGGGATAGGCAGAGTCCGACAGTTAGGTAGAAATTTGGTGGTATCCAGCAGCGGTCGTCACCAGGGAATAAATGTGCACCAGCCACCGTGCACCATTAGGCTGTATCGGTAGACTTCCTTCGCCGGATCGTAATCCTATTACCCAAGCCTAGTGTAGGCCAAGGGAAAGCAGCGTAGGTCGTAGGTGGTTTAGGCCTCACATAGAGGCGCAGAGCTTCAGGGACACCTGCAGCTACCTGCAGCTACCTGTCGGTCCCGCCTTCAACCGGAAGTCCATTGAAGATTCTAGATCTGATTTTCAATGGGGATTGAATGATTTTGATTACAACTATATATATATATGAATTTATACATATATCTTTATGTGTTTATATTTTTATATACACATATTAGCACATAAATATATATGCATATAAGCATATACATATATATTTAGAGTACAATCACAGTCCCCACAAAGTGCAATGTAAAGGCACTTTCAGTCCTGTTTTTGTCTAATACCCCACATCCCCTCACTTTAACCCCTTACAACTGCTTTATGCATTTTTTAAAAAATGCTAATATTTTTATTTTATTTAAAGGAACTGTCTAAGTTGTGTTTTTTTTTAATTAACCCGAGGTCTTCCCCCATGGAGACAGTGGACAGGCGTGGTGAATCAGTCACTGAAGTGCTGCCCCTTGTCAAGTGCTGCCTGGGTCCATTGGACCAATTTTGTCCCATGGTTGATCCGATCACTGGGCTGCAAAATCATGTGATACACTTTACTACTTTATTACTAGAAAAGGTGACAAAGGGCCGTGAATATTTAAAAACAGCTGCAGATGCCTTACGTTCCACACGTAGATTTCTAAATCACTGATTACATGTAGTACTCTTTGCCGGCACTGAGCATGTGTGATATAGCCGTTACAAATATACGAGCCATGTGGCTAACCTGACTATTGGATGAGCAGGGAAAGCATCACTACTCTAAAAAAACAGTCAAGTGGGGCCAGCAGGTTGAATGAATATACACTGAATAAAAAAAATATGTAGCCATACATTTGTAAGCATGCAGATTTTAAATATAACATGCAGTTACATGAAATTTACCATCACTTTAAATTAAACAAATAAATATAAATGTTAAAACTTTGCAACCAAACAATTTAAAATCACCCTTAGTGCTCAATTTCTATACTTAAACTGAGAAACTTGTTCCCATGGTATTCTTTTTGAAGAGATACCTAGGTTGTTGTCAGGAGCACTACATGGCAGGAAATAGTACTGCCATCTAGTGCTCTTGCACATGGATAACATTCTTGCAAAACTGTTGCCATAAAGTTCTCCACAAAATGGCTGGCTCCTAATCATTCGTCCCTGCTTTTAACAAACGATTTCAAGAGAATGAATAAAAATTGAAAATAGAAGTAAATTAGAAATTTTTTATCTTGATCATCAAAGAAAATGTTTGGGTTTTATATCCCTTTAAAACAGGGAACCATCCCGACGGTTAGCCCTCTGTGCTGGAGGGGATGTGGGGAGCACAGCTCCTTGTTGCACATATGGTGGTCATGCCCCAATCTGTCGGCCTTTTGGTTGGAGGTCATCATCAAAATGTCCGAGATCCTTCACTCCCCTATCCCAGTTAGTCCGGAGATCCTTGTCTTCCTGAGATTACCTAAAACCCTAAGTCAAGCCCACCTGACCCTATTATTAATCATGATCACTGGAGCAAAGAAACTAATCCCAAGAAAGTGGAAGACCCGCTCAATCCCTAATTTAGGGGAGTGGCGCCTTCAGGTTGAAGAGATACTGCTTCTGGAGAGATATCATTACCTCAAAATCCACATGTTAGATAAATATGAACTCCTACTTGCAATTTGGCATGGCACAATATAAAGCCCCTAGACTTAGGAGAAGTACTGTCTGAACAACGCTTTTCACTGCACACACCCCTCCCTCTCCCCTCCTTCCCCCAATTTTTTTTTCTTCTTTTTCCCCTCCCTTCTCTTCTACTCTCTCTCCTTGTCTCTTTATCTTCTATTCTATTCTTTTTTTCTATTTAGTATGAACTTTACATTGCTCTGAGATATTATTCCTATATAATGTTCAAATGAGTATGTTTGTAAATTTGCGACCCTGCCTAGAGTTGGGGACGTGAGTACTTATTAATATGTAATTTATGACTTGTTATACCACTAATGTGATTGATTTTCCCACATATGTTTTATATGTGTAGTGTGGTTTCATTATATCTGTATAATTTATCTTTCAATAAAAACTTTTAAAATTAAAAAAAAAAAAAAAAAAAAAAAAAACAGGGAACCAGATTACAGCAAGCATCACATGAGCCATTGAGTCACAATCTTAAAAGGACAGGAAACCCCAAAATGTTCTTTCATGATTTCGATAGAACAAACCATTTTAAACATCTTTCCAATTAACTTCTATTATCAAATGTGCTTAATTCTCTTGTTATCCTTTGCTGAAGGAACAGCATTGCACAACTGGCAGCTAGATAAATACATCAAGTTAGCCAATCACAAGAGACAAATGTGTGCAGATACCAATCAGCAACTAGCTCCCACTAGTTTAGGGTATGTACATATTGCTCTTCAACAAGGTATACCAAGAAAAGGAAGCACATTTGAAAATAGAAATTAATTTAAAAATGACATGCTCTATTTAAATCATGCAAGTGTAATTTTGACTTTCCTATCCCTTTAAGTTAGAGGTAGCAGATTCAAGAGAACAATTTATTATGTGAAAGTACACCCTCATGAGTGTTTATATATATATATATATATATATATATATATATATATATATATATATATATATATATATATATATATATATATATATACTGTGCAAAAATGTACATTTTATTTTTCACCTTTCTATCCCTTTAATGTCAACATAAAGAAGTAGCAGACCATATGCCAAAGTGATTTATAGACTCTCCTTCTACCAGGTTTCCATTATGGGCTTGATTTATCAATCTGGGATGGACAGGGGTGTACATACGCACCCCTGTCTGCCCAAGCTCGCCTCTGGCGGGCAGCAATCTGTTGCCGGAATTTAAGATTGCACGTGAGCTCTATTTTGCGCTTCCGTGCAATTCCACCCCTTCCCGCACACAGCAAATCACTCAGGAGCAGGAGCTGTCAATTTCCCTGGTCGGACAGGCCAGGAGTATTTAAATTCTCCACATAAGAAGAATGACCACTGCTTGATAAATACTGATTGCAGGTTCTCTTGTGAGAATCAGCATTTGTATGCAGGTGAAGGGCTTGATAAATCAAGCCCTATATACTGCAGAGAGTCAGGAGAATAGAATGCCTGTTATAAAATACTAAGAGGATAAAATACTGTTTTATAGTCTTAACCTAGGAAGGAGAAGACTTCAGAGATGTTTTTGGTTGTTCGATTTACCAAGTGCATTGATATAGTAAAGGCGTTATCAGTCTTTTTAAACAATAACATTTTTAGTGTAGACTGTGCCTTTAAGATGGAGTTTTCAGTTTTTACATAATCAATCATGATAGAAAAAGCATTCTGTGCAATAGCAGTGGCCATGCTAGGTAGTTTAGGTGTGAATATGATTGTGTATATACTGTATAAATATAAGTGTATAATAATTTTTAAATACCTGTTTTATAAATTAATATTAACCATTTGCTCAAAGTAACAGAGATTTTTTTTTCATTTTTCTATCACTCAATTTAAACATAAAGTCTTTTTTTATTTACCTATGAAAACACACACAACAAAGCTTATACGCAGTGTACAAAGTGACACAAAATTATCAGTGAGCGTGCCAAATTAAACAAATGATAATGAAATTCATTAGAAAAACAAAAAATACACTTCTATAAAATGATACTTATGAAAACTATAAAGTAATATAGTGTGAAATAAAATAAAGTAAAAAGGGCAAACGTGTGCTTAAAGGGACACTGAACCCAATTTTTTTCTTTTGTAATTCAGATAAAGCATGTGATTTTAAGCAAGTTTCTTATTTATTCCTATTATCAATTTTTCTTCATTCTCTTGCTATCTTTATTTGAAAAAGGCATCTAAGAACTATGGACAGCACTTTTTTATTGGTGGGTTAATTTATCCACCAATCAGAAAGGACAACCCAGGTTGTTCACCAAAAATGGGCTGTCATCTAAACTTACATTCTTGCATTTAAATAACGATACCAAGAGTATGAAGAAAATTTGATAATAGGAGTAAAATAGAAAGTAGCTTAAAATTTCATGCTCTATCTGAATCACAAACGAAAAAATTTGGGTTCAGTGTCCCTTTAATCCAATAGAGACTTAGGATGGCAAGGAACGATGATAGTGGTAGTGCCCCAAAGTGTTCTCACCCTTAATGGGCCAAACAAAATGTTGTGGTTATAGGGATAGTAAGTACACACATTTTAATATAAGCCACTCTAAGATTTAAGTCACCAATTGTTCAACGAAAACAAGGAGGCCAATTCGAGGGGTATATAATGTCAGCAGTTCAGCTCCTCTTGTAAAGGTATACCTGAAATCCTTGGAACAGATACTGAAAAGAGAAAAGCAAGAGCGCACCTCCGACTCAAATGAAAAGTAAACATTTAAAGCACCCCTAAAAGACAGACGCTCACAAGATAGATAAAATATATAGGCACAGCAAAAACATGGAGTAATCTCCAAACTACCATCTATGGTCCCCGCAGCTACCGTGAGGGTGGAGCAGTCTGTATCTTACAGATGTCGTCAGCTGTAAAAGCCCAAGTATCCAGGGTGTTCACAGCGATAGGCGCTGTGGTCCGTGTATACGAATAGCCAGGTGGTAGCAGTATAGTTCAAAACACCCTCACGGCAATACAGGTGTTGTCAAGTACGGGAGCCGGGAAGGGTCAAAACACATCAACGTGTTTCTCTCCATCACGGCCAAGGGGGTATGGTGAGTCCATTGTTGGACTAGCTATTTATACCTCTTTACTGATAATCACGTGTGTTAATTAATCATATGTATATCACAGTTCAGCATTAGACAAAAAAGGTGTTAAAAGAATAAAATGGGTACAAATTAAATGGTGGGTACAGATTCATAATGATATGTCAAAAACAGACTGTCAAATATCATCATTTGCAGCCTCATTAGAAATAACAATTATTAATCGTAATTCAATGTCAAATGTGAACCTTGAATAATAATAAAACGAGATCGATACCAAATAATATGTTACTAATAATCCCTTGAAATGATATATCCTTAAAAATGGTTCAAATATCAAACGTCAAAAACAGAAAAAAAAAATGGAAAAAAAATGAATGTATGGGCCACTTAAAACCACCTAAGTATAAATATATGCACATGTAATAAAAGTATTTGTAAAAAGGAGCATATAGTAATGGCTTCAAATGCAAAGTCCAGAATATTTAAACCGGGTACAGTACTGGACTATCTAGCATCTATATCTATACTGAAAATGAAAGGAACCTCAGCAGAATAGAAAGACTTATGAAAAAGCTTACTATATAATAAAAGCCTGGACATCTAGGTCAATGTTGAGACACTTGGGACGATAACTATCTAATTCCTTAATCCAAAGTTTCTCTCTGTTTTAGGCGTAGTTATCTGTTAGAGTCCAAAATGCTGGGAGCTACCTATTCTACTATTTTTACTTTCATATCTGAAGGGTTACTATGGTGTACAAGGAAGAAATGATCTGAGACACTATGACCACTATAAGACTCCTGTGTGTTTTGTAAGTGTTCATATTCTATATTTAATTTTCCTCTTTGTTCTCCCTATGTAAATTAAATCACAGCTGCATTTAATCTGGTACACAACATAGGTACTGTTTCATGTACACCTATCTTTCATAGAAAAGGCAGCAATCTTTCTTTTTACACGGGTAAAGCCCCAGATTTTCTCCCCACCATCTAGAGTTAGGTCTCATCCTTTTTTATCTCAATTTAGTGGGTGATTTTTCTTGAACACAAACTCAGTTTTGTCTCCAATGATGCCTTAAGAAAAGGGTCTAGCTCTAGAACTTTCCAGTGTTTTCTAAAGATGCTTTTAATTTGATGGTGTTTTATATTGTATGTGGAAATTAATTTGGGGATTGCAGTGTTACCAATATTCTTATTCTCTTTGAATTTTACCTCTAGAAGATCTGTTATATCTATGTGGTTCACTTTACTTATTACCTCATTCATTTCACTTTCACAATAACACTTGGAAATAAATCTATGTTTAAGTAATGTTGCTTCTTTTCGGTAATCTTCCTCCTTGGTACTGTTCCTTTTGATACGTTGGAACTGACCAAGTAGAATATTTTTCTTCAGCTTTGTCAGATGTCCACTGTCTGCCCTCAAAAAACTGTTTCTATCTGTATCCTTTCTGTAGTTCCTAACTGATACTTTACTATTTGGATCATATATAAAACTAGATCGAAACATTCAATGGAAGTGACAGAGGATTGCATAGTAAATGTCAGATTTAAATTGTTATTATTTATGTAAAAAAGTTGTTGGCCTCATTCTTATCTCCATGCCAGATGATGATGATATCATCGAAATACTGATAATATCTTAATATGGAATTTCGATATGGTTTATTATGCCAAATGTGTCTTTTTTCAAATGAGGCCATATAGAGGTTAGCGTATGATGGAGCAAAGGTTGTGCCCATAGCAGTACCTCTTATTTGTTTGTAGAATTTGCCCTTGAGCAAAAAATAATTATGTTTGAGGATAAATTGCATCCCTTGTAAATGAAGACTTGGTCTTCATTTAACTCTGAATTATTATGTGCTTCTTGAACTGCCAATAGGCCTTCCTTGTGTGGAAAGATCGTATATAATGGGGATCCATCACATGTAATCCACATATCGGTAGTAGTCCAATCTAGCCCTTCAAACTTGTTAATTGTTTCAATTGTGTCTCTTAAGTAGGCTGGAGTATTACTGTCAGGGTTTTTTCCTGCTTTGTTTGCCATGTGCTGCTGGCAGCCATTTTACTCACCTCTCTTGCTAACTCTGGTGCATACTGTGTGATGCTGCTCATTTCCTGCACTTCCTTTTATGGTCAGACAGGTGTACATCATCCGTGTGAGACAGGATACAGTCTCAGAATTGTGATGTCATCACTTATTATTTAAAGGGCCTCTGTTCTGTATGCTTTGCCCTTGCGTTGTCTCAGACCTGTTTGTGAGAACTCCTGTGTATTACCTGGCTGTTTGATGTCCCTCCTGGTTCCTGATCTCTGGCTTGTTCTTGACTCTGCTGTTCTCCTTGTTCCTGATTCTGGCTCATCTGACTACTCGCTTTGGCTCCTGACTTGGCTCGTCTGACTATTTGCTTTGGCTCCTGACTCAGCTCGTCTGACTACTAGCTCTGGTTTTGATTCCTGGCTTGTTATTTGACTTGTGGACTTTTTATTATTTTTTGCTATTAATAAAGGTGTGATTATTTTTGCACTTCTCGTCTCAGTCTGATTCCTGGCACCCTGACATTACGAAAGGGCCATGAATCCTGATGGTGCTAATAATCCACCTTTACCTGCCATAATTTCCAGGATGGATTAACAGGATCACCGCTTGGATCAATTTGCACTAGCCCTGCAAACCTTGCTGACTCGCACTGCACATTTGGACCAAAGTGTCGCGCAAGTTATGGCTGCTCCTGTTTCCGCTGCTGCACCTAGTCCTACCAGGAGCATGTCCGGTTCTGCACCTTTACCTCAGCGATATGGAGGCAATCCTAATCAGTGCAGAGGGTTTTTGAACCAGGTGGGTATTTACTTTGAGATGTTACATGGTTGAGATGTTACTCAGGCATTTCCCTCTGACAGAGCTAAGGTGGGATTTCTCATCTCATTACACTCTGACACAGCTCTTGCCTGGGCTAATCCCTTGTGGGAGACTAATAAACCTGTGATTTTAAAGTATCCTGAATTTGTGGTCTCCTTTCGAAGGGTATCTGATGTTCTGGCTCGCTCCTCCTCTGCTGCTAAACAACTCATGTCCATTCAGCAAGGTACAAGATCTGTTGCTCAGTATGCCATTGAGTTCCATACACTTGCCGTAGAGGTAGGTTGGAACAATTAATCCCTTGATGCTGCCTTCTTTCATGGGCTCTCTGATGAGATTAAAGAGGAAGTTGCTGCCAGAGATTTACCAGAGGATCTCGAGGCATTGGTGTCTTTTTTGATCCTAATTGACATCAGACTAAGTGAGAGACCCTTTTTCAAGGAGCGCTTGCGGAAGCCTCCTGTTCCGTTGTCTCCTACTTGTTCGTTCCCACCCATGCCTCCCTCTCCTCCCATGCCTCCTGGTTCCGAGTCACTAGATACTGCTGAGCCGATGCAGTTATGATTCACGTGTCTCTCAGCGGTGGAGAGGGCCTTTAGGAGGAGGGAGGGGCTCTGCCTCTATTGTGGGTTACAGGGCCACCTTTTGAAGTCTTGTCCTACATGGCAGGGAAATGCTCACACCTAAGGTCCTGTCGGGCAGACCTTGGGTAGTTTATCCTCATCCCCGGAACCGCTACAGGAGAAACCTTTGGACACGGTTGTCCTGTCCTGAGTGGACACCTCCATAGTCACCCAGGCTCTTGTTGACTCTGGTGCTGTGGGCTATTTCATTGACAGTGCTTTTGTATCAAAGCACTCCATTCCTGTTTTGCCTCAGTCCGTTCCGCTTGCTATTGAGGCCATTGATGGCAGGTCCCTTCAGCCCGTACTCGTTACTCATGAAGCTGCTCTGTTATCCATGGCTGTTGGGGCTCTCCATTTTGAAACCCTCCAGTTCCAGGTGATAAACTCTCTGCATTTTCCAGTTGTTCTGGTTTATCCCTGGCTCCAAAAGCACAATCCCAGTCTCGACTGGCGCAGGTCTGAATTTTTGTCGTGGTCTCCGCAATGTATTTCCACTTGTCTTCGGAAACCAGTCAGAGTCTTGTGCACTTCTTTGGTATCCTCACCGGTCTTACGATTGTGCCATAGACCTGCAACCCGGAGCCATTCCTCCTCGGGCCGGGTTTACCTTTTGTCTGTTGCGGAGAATTGTGCTATGGAGGAGTATGTTGCCGATGCTCTGTCATGGGGGATTATTCACAAATCCTGCTCTCCTGCAGGGGCTGGCTTCTTCTTTGTGAAGAAAAAGGGTGGTGAGTTAAGACCATGCATCGATTATAGGGGTCTTAATCGTCTTACCATTAAGAATGCGTACCCTATTCTGCTCATTACGGAACTCTTTGACCACCTCAAGGGAGCTACGGACTTTACTAAACTTGATTTGAGAGGAGCGTACAATCTCGTTAGGATCAAGGAGGGCCACAAAGGGAAAACAGCATTTAACACCAGGAGCGGGCATTATGAGTATCTTGTAATGCCCTTTGGCCTAGGTAATGCTCCTGCTGTTTTCCAGGAATTTATTAATGATGTCCTGCAAGATATGTTGCAACAGTGTGTTGTGGTGTACTTAGACAACATCCTCATACACTCACCCACACTTGAGGCTCATCGTTCTGATGTTACACGGGTTCTTCAGAGACTACGTGAGAACGGCCTGTTTTGTAAACTCGAGAAATGTGAGTTCCATCGGACTCAAGTAACCTTCCTAGGTTATGTTATCTCCGTTGGTTCTCCATGGATCCTGACAAGTTATCTGCAGTTCTGCAGTGGTCTCGCCCAGTTGGTCTTCGGTCTATTCAATGTTTTTTGGGGTTCGCCAATTACTATAGAAAGTTTATTAAAAACTTTTCTTCCTTGGTCAAACCTATCACAGACATGACCCGTAAAGAGATTGATCCACTCCATTGGTCACCTATTGCCATTAAGGCCTTTGATAGTCTTAAGACTGCCTTTGCTGCCACTCCAGTTCTGGCTCATCCTAACCTTGTCCTGCCTTTTGTTCCTGAGGTTGATGTGTCTGAGACTGGAGTAGGTGCCCTCTTGTCTCAACGTCCTATGCCTGACAGTTCCTTGCATCCGTGTTGGTTTCTTCTCTAAGAAATTGTCTCCAGCAGAGTGCAATTATGAAATTGGTGACAGGAATTTACTGGCCATAATTTTGGCACTCAAGGAATGGAGACATCTTGTCGAGGGTACTAGCGTGCCAGTGCTCATTCTTATTGACCACAAGAATTTAACTTATCTATCTGAAGCAAAATGTTTGTTGCCCCGACAGGTCAGATGGGCACTATTTTTGTCTCGGTTTAATTATGTGGTCTCCTACCTGTCTGGTAGTAAGAATGTTAGGGCTGATGCCCTCTCTCGACAATTTTCTCCTCTGTCCAAGGAGGAGTCTGTACCTACTCCAGTTATACCTCCTGACCATATTTTGGCTACCATATGTACTAATTTGACTTCTCCCTTGGGGGAGGAGATCCTGGCTGCACAAACCAATGCACCTCCTGAGAAACCTAGTGGTAAGTGTTTTGTTCCTGAGAATCTTCAAACTAAATTTTTGCACACTTACCACTATCCTAAAGCCGCAGGTCACCCAAACAAGAACCAAATTTTTTGGTCTGTCACTCGACAATTCTAGTGGCCAGGTCTTCATTCTGATGTTGCTGTGTATGTTGCCTCCTGCTCAGTTTGTGCACAGAATAAGACTCCTCGACGTCTTCCTGTGGGTCTTCTTCAACCTATTGATAATAGTGAGCGTCCTTGGACACATCTTTCCATGGACTTCATTGTCGAGCTCCCTGTTTCCAATGGCAATACTGTTATCCTTATGATGTTTGACAGTTTTTCTAAAATGTCACATTGCATTCCCCTGAAGAAGTTGCCTACCGCTCAGGAGCTTGCTTCAATTTTTGCCTGGAAGGTCTTCCATTTACATGGGTTACCCAAGGAGATAGTGTCGGACCAGGGTAGCCAGTTTGTCTCCAGATTTTGGCGTTCCGTTTGTGCTCAAATGGGGATCCAGCTTTCCTTCTCCTCGGCATATCACCCTCAATCCAATGGGGCTGCGGAACGGTCTAATCAAGCTCTGGAACAGTTCCTCTGTTCTGTTGCTACGTCTCAGATCACCACAATAATTGGTCTGAACTGTTACCTTGGGCAGAGTTTGCTTGTAATAGTGCTATTAATGCTTCCTCCAAGTTATCCCCGTTCATGGCGAATTATGGGTTTCAACCATCCTTGTTGCCCAATTCATTCATGTATTCTGGCTTTGGAGGAGCATCTTTGGCAACTCCGTTCCACGTGGGTGCAGATTCAGGATTACCTGGCTGTCTGATTTCCCTCCTGGTTCCTGATCCCTGGCTTGTTCCTGACTCTGCTGTTCTCCTTGTTCCTGATTCCGGCTTGTCTGACTACTCGCCTTGGCTCCTGACTCGGCTCATCTGACTATTCGATTTGGCTCCTGACTCAGCTCATCTGACTACCAGCTCTGGTTTTGATTCCTGGCTGGTTATTTGACTTGTGACATTTTTATTATTTTTTGCTATTAATAAATGTGTGATTATTTTTGCACTTCTCGTCTCAGTCTGAATCCTGGCACCCTGACAATTATTTACCAATGGCTGCAGGTAATGATCAATATATCTAGAGAGTTTATCACATAAGGACTCAATACCTGAGACAATGGGTCTTCTGGGTGGCTTCTCTGGGTCCTTATGTATTTTGGGTAAATGATAGAAGCACACCATTTTGGGAAACATTTTATAGATTAAGTTAAACTCTGAGGTTTCAAGAATGCCTTCATTCTTGGCAATAGAAATTATTTTAAATAAATATTTTTTGTAATTCAGGGTAGGATTGAATGTCAATATCTGATAAGTGCCTTTAATGGCTAGAAATCTCAAGGCCTCCGAAAAATAATCCTTTCTATCCTGGATTACAAGTTCTCCACCCTTGTCAGCCGCCCTAAAGATTACACCAGTATCTTTTGTGAGTTCTTTAAGGGCTTTCCTTTCACCCACTGAAAGATTGTCTTTAAACTTTCTGTAAGAGCTGATCAAAGTCATTGCACACAAACAAGCTTGTTAAATAGAGATATATATTCCCCCTGGTCTTGTACAGGAAAAAAAGATTGATGGTCTTTTTAAATTGCAATGTTGAATATGTTTATAATCATCATAGATGCTAAAATCCAAAGTGGAATCGATTGTGTTAGACTCATTTCCTAATCAACTAGCTCCCTTAGAATTTGTTCTGTTTCCTTATCTTTTTCGTCCCATTTAACACATTCATTCCTATCTCTTACCTTTTCTGTTTTTGAGAAATAACATTTTAAAGTAAGTTCCCAAATATATTTCTGAGTATCAATGTATGTGTGAAATTTATTAGGAAGACAATTTGGGGCAAAATTAAGCCCTTTGGCTAATAAGCTCAATTCAGATTTGGTCAGTGTTTTGCTGGATAAAATAAAAATTGAGTTTATGGCTTTGTCTAGTTCCATTTGTTTCTGTTTCTTTTTTCATATCTTTGTCCCTTCCCTATTTCCTCTATGTGTTCGTGAGGGCATTTTGGATTCTTTGATTGGGGGGAACATATGATCCTAGCACTTCCCTCTCCTGTCTTGTAGGTAACGGTCTCCAGGAGGGTCTGTTTTTGGGAGTCCCTAAAAAATTACAATTATAAGTAGAATCATCAGATTTAGTATCCTGTTTGTGTCTATTACATTTTTGTTTGGGTTTAGCACCTTGTGTGTGCGCCATAAAGGTGAAGTTGGTTGTTCAGATCTTAGGGCTGAAAATCTATTATTGGATTAAAAAATGTGTGTCTGTTGTCCATTGTTTTTCCTAGTCTGATTTGAGCCTTTAAAAGTGTATTTGGGAGTCAATACCCTTGGTTTTTTTTTAGTGATCCTGTTTTACATTCATTTTTGTTTTCATTTTTGTTTCTGTTTTTGATGTTTGATATTTGAACTATTTTTAAGAATATATCATTTCAAGGGATTATTAGTAAGATAGTATCTGGTATTAATCTCTTTATATTATTATTCAAGGTTCTCATTTGACACTGAATTACGATTATTAATTTTTATTTATGATGAGGCGTCATATGATGATATTTGAAAGTCTGTTCTATAATATATTTGACATATCATGATGAATCTGTACCCACCGTTTTCATACATTTCATTCTTTTAACGCCATTTTTGTCTTATGCTGAACTGTGATATACATATGACATGATTAATTAACACACGTGATTATCCGATGTGACTGAGAGAAACGCGTCAAGGTATTTTGACCTTTCCCGTCTTCCATACTTGACAACACCTGTACTGCTGGGCAGGTGTTTTGAACTATGTATAAATACAAAAGGATCAGCACAACACAGTTCCAAAGGTCATATGGTGAACGAAACAAGTCCTGGTGCAGTCCTGACAGACCCCCTTCACTGGGTCCCAGGGTGAACATCAAATAGACACACAGGTGACACTTAGAGTTGGTAACAGTACCTTTTGATTAAGGTGAGCAATGTTTCGAGGCTCCTGCCCCTTTCTCAAACTTGAGAAAGGGGCAGGAGCCTCAAAACGTTGCTCACCTTAATAAAAAGGTACTGTTACCAACTCTGAGTGCCACCTGTGTGTCTATTGGGTGTTTTGAACTATAATGCTACCATCTGGCTAACCACATACACAGACCACAGTGCCAATCCCTGTGAACACCCTGGATACTTGGACTTTTTCAGCTGATGACATCTGTAAGATACAGACTGCTCCACTCTCACGGTAGCTGCAGGGACCATAGACCGTAGTTTGGAGATCACTTCATGTTTTTGCTGTGCCTATATATTTTATCCATCTAAAAAAGGATATCACTCTTGCGCTTGTCTAAATTCACCTACAGCTCCCTAGAGATAAATAAGTCACCCCTATGACTAAAAACATTGGAAATGTGTAGAGTAATCTCAGAGGAGCGCACTGCTGTAGAGGAAAGTAACTAGTATCACTCTATGTTGATATAGCGTGCAAAGTGTCTGGGCAGAAATTATACCACAAGGGGGTAATATAATATATATATATATATATATATATATATATATATATATATATATATACCCCAGTAATATTCCACTAAATAGTGAATATGTAATAATCCGTAAGGATAACTATATAAATTGAATGTATATGATATGCTGTGTAATATATATATAAAGGTACAACAGAGAAAGAAAAATTGTTTTAAATATCAATCAAATGTATTTACATAAAAAAGAAACAATTAGCAAAAATAAATAAATAAGTTAAAGAATAAACAGTATGTGACTGGTCACTAACATAAAAAAATACATGCTTAAACATCAATGCATCGTATAGGAATATCTCTATTTAAGGCCAAAAAAGTTAAAATGTGCTGCTTGAAAGTCTGATTATAAAATCACAAATAAACCTTTTATAAGGTAATCCTCCATATAGACTTGATACACCGGTTCGATATGGTCAAAGTTAAATGATGTGATTGTTCACCTTTGAGTATTTCTGATAGGTTTCAAATCACTCATCAACTTGATGCGTATAGTAAATGTTACTTGTAAACACAAATGTAGCCTGTAGTTAACTCTGTTACCTTTCCGTTTTTGTGCCTTTGGATGTCAGACCTTTTAGGTCATCCCACTTCTACAGAATTACCTTTAGAACGTATCTTCCTCCCCGGCCTGGATAAAATGATAATCCGGCACAACGCTTACTGTGGGAGTCTGGCGTTTTCTCTCGCCTTTCTCGTTCTGTGACTGCTCTGTGTGCGGTACAGATGGGCTGTGAGTGACGTCACCTGTCCCATGGATAACTATACCCAATCCATGTGTCCAAATCACTGATTTTGCTGCTTTGCAGTATTTTCAAAGTTAAGGTTGATCTAATTTCAAGTAGATAACAAAAATCACAGTGTTTTTTGTTCACTCTGCACAGAGATTGTAACAAATTCAGTACATTGTTTGGTAGTAGTATGCCATCAATGCGTTTCACCTGCAGATAGGCTTTATCAAGATGGTGTTTTCCTATAGTCTTCCAGTTTCAGTTCTTTTCTGATTGGGCGGTGTTAATTGCTCCATTTTAAAGGTGGTATAATTTATTTAGTTGGTATCTCTTTTAAAGGTGGATTTGTGATATACTGGCCTTTATGCTCTATCTTAGTATTCCTATACATAAAGTCACATAATATGTAACATAAGCTATAGCTAAACAAACATTATATATAAATAAAATAAAAACAATTTAAAAAACCAAAAACATATAAATGAAATAAAAATAAAATTAATATAAGAGATATAGATGTAAATATTATATGTTATAATTTTGAACTTGACCCCATTGGGTACAGAGTTCCCACTTGGTGGATCATTTCTACCTCTTGCTTCAAGATTTTTTTCTGATAGTCCCCTCCCCTCCAATTCTTCTTTACTTTTTTAATGCTCCACCATGTTAAGTCTTTTGTACTATTATTATGTAACCTTGAGACTCGTCTATATGATCCTTTTAAAAAAATACGGCCAGATTATGAGTTTTGCGCTAGGAGTTTTGCGGTGCTAATGAGCAGTTTTTACTAACCGCTCACTTACCTGCAGCGCTGGTATTACGGGTTTTTACAAACCCGGCGTTAAAAGGCAAGAAGTGAGCATAGAGCAAAATTGAGCTCCATAACGCACTCCAATACCAGTGCTGCTTAAGTCAGCGGTGAGCTGGTCGTACGTGCTCATGCACGATTTCCCCATAGGAATCAACAGGGAGAGCCGGCTGAGAAAAAGTCTAACACCTGCAAAAAAGCAGCGTAAAACTCAGTAACGCAGCCCCATTGATTCCTATGGGGAAATAAAAGTTATGTTTACACCTAACACCCTAACATGAACCCCGAATCTAAACATCCCTAATCTTACACTTATTAACCCCTAATCTGCCGCCCCCGAAATCGTAGCCACCTACATTATATTTATTAACCCCTAATCTACCGCTCCGGACATCGCCGCCACCTACATTATACTTATTAACCCCTAATCTGCTGCCGCCAACATCGCCGACACCTACATTATATTTATTAACCCCTAATCTCCATCCCCCAATGTCACCGCAACCTACCTACATTTATTAACCCCTAATCTGCCGCCCCCAACGTCGCAGCCACTATAATAAACATAACTCCTAAACCGCTGCACTCCCGCCTTGCAAACACTATTTAAATATTATTAACCCCTAATCTGCCATCCCTAACATTGCCGCCACATACCTGCATTTATTAACCCCTAATCTGCCGCCCCCAACGTCGCCGCCACTATACTAAATGTATTAACCCCTAAACCTAAGTCTAACCCTAACCCTAACACCCCCTAACTTAAATATAATTACAATAAATCTAAATAAATATTAATATTATTACCTAAATAATTACTATTTAAAAATAAAAACTTAGCTATAAAATAAACCCTAAGCTAGCTACAATATAACTAATAGTTACACTGTAGCTATCTTAGGGTTTATTTTTATTTTACAGGCAAAATTGTATTTATTTTAACTAGGTAGAATAGTTACTAAATAGTTATTTACTATCTAGTAAATAACTAGCTAAAATAAATACAAAAGTACCTGTAAAATAAAACCTAAGTTACACTAACACCTAACACTACACTACAATTAAATAAATGACCTAAATTAAATACAATTAAATAGATCTTTAAACTAATTACACCTAATCAATAGCCCTATCAAAATAAAAAAAAGCCCCCACAAAATAAAAAAACCCTAACCTAAACTAAACTAAACTAAACTATCAATAGCCCTTAAAAGGGCCTTTTGCGGGGCATTACCCCAAAGTAATCAGCTCTTTTACCTGTAAAAAAAAAATACAAACATCCCCCCAACAGTAAAACCCACCACCCACACAACTAACCCCCCAAATAAAATACTAACTAAAAAAACCTAAGCTCCCCATTGCCCTGAAAAGGGCATTTGGATATGCATTGCCCTTAAAAGGGCATTTAGCTCTATTGCAGCCCAAATCCCTAACCTAAAAAATAAACCCACCCAATACACCCTTAAAAAAAAAACACTAACCCCCTGAAGATAGACTTACAGTTCTGGAGACCGGACATCCATCCTCAAGAATTCTATCAGCCAATCAGAATCTAAGGGACGCCATCTTGGATGACGTAATTTAAAGGAACCGTCATTCAGTAAGAAGACTCCGGATGAAGAGGATGCTCCATGTCGGATGTCTTGAAGATGGACCCGCTCCGCGTGGGATGGATGAAGATAGAACATGCCATCTGGATGAAGACTTCTGACCGTCTGGAGGACCACTTCGCCACACTTGGATGAAGACTTCTCCCGGCTTCGTTGAGGACTTTGGCCCGGTTGGATGAAGACTTCTGCTGCTTCCTTGAGGATGGATGTCCGGTCTTCAGAACTGTAAGTCGATCTTCAGTTAGTGTTAGGTTTTTTTAAGGGTGTATTGGGTGGGTTTATTTTTTAGGTTAGGGATTTGGGATGCAATAGAGCTAAATGCCCTTTTAAGGGCAATTCCCATCCAAATGCCCTTTTCAGGGCAATGAGGAGCTTAGGTTGTTTTAGTTAGTATTTTATTTGGGGGGTTGGTTGTGTGGGTGGTGGGTTTTACTGTTGGGGGAGTTGTTTGTATTTTTTTATTTAACAGGTAAAAGAGCTGATTACTTTGGGGCAATGCCCCGCAAAAGGCCCTTTTAAGGGCTATTGATAGTTTAGGCTAGGGGTTTTTTTACTGGGGGGGGGGGGGCTTTTTTATTTTGATAGGGCTATTAGATTAGGTGTAATTAGCTTAAATTAATTTGTTTTTTATTTTCTGTAATTTAGTGTTTGTTTGTTTTTTGTAATTTAGCTAATTTAATTTAATTTTTTTAATTGTTTTTAATTTAGTTAATTTATTTAATTGTAGTGTAGTGTTAGGTGTTATTGTAACTTAGGTTAGGTTTTATTTTACAGGTCAATTTGTATTTATTTTAGCTAGGTAGTTATTAAATAGTTAATAACTATTTAATAACTATTCTACTTAGTTAAAATAAATACAAAATTGCCTGTAAAATAAAAATATACCCTAAGCTAGCTACAATGTAACTATTAGTTATATTGTAGCTAGTTTAGGGTTTATTTTATAGGTAAGTGTTTAGTTTAAAATAGGAATAATTTAGTTAATGATAGTAATTTTATTTAGATTTATTTAAAATATATTTAAGTTAGGGGGTGTTAGGGTTAGGGTTAGACTTAGGTTTAGGGGTTAGTAAATTTAATATAGTGACGGCAACATTGGGGGCGGCAGATTAGGGGTTAATAAGTGTAGGTAGGTTGCGGCGACATCGGGGCGGCAGATAAGGGGTAATAAATGTAATGTAGGTGTTGGCGATGTTGGGGGCAGCAGATTAGAGGTTAATAAGTATAATGTAGGTGGCAGCTGTGTCCAGAGCGGCAGATTAGAGGTTAATAAGAATAATGTAGGTGGCAGCGATGTTAGGGGCGGCAGATTAGGGGTTAATAATATTTAACTAGTGTTTGTGAGGCGGGAGTGCGGCAGTTTAGGGGTTAATATGTTTATTCTAGTGGTGGCGATGCCCGTAGCGGCAGATTAGGGGTTAAAATTTTTATTATAGTGTTTGCGATGCAGGAGGGCCTCGGTTTGGGGGTTAATAGTTAGTTTATGGGTGTTAGTGTACTTTTTAGCACATTAGTTATGAGTTTTATGCTACAGCGTTGTAGTGTAAAACTCATAACTACTGACTTTAGAATGCCTTACGGATCTTGGAGGTAGAGGGTGTACCGCTCACTTTTTGGCCTCCCAGGACAGACTCATAATACTAGTGCTATGAAAGTCCCATAGAAAAAAGGGTTTACGAAGTTTACGTAAGTCATTTTGCGGTAAGGCCAAAGAAATGTGCGCTGCCCCTAAACCTGCAAGACTCGTAATAGCAGCGATAGTGAAAAAGCAGTGTTAGGACCTGTTAACGCTGCATTTTCAGCTTAACGCAAAACTCGTAATCTAGCCGATACATAATAATAGTACAAGAGACAACATGGTGGAGCATTAAAAAAGTAAAGAAGAATTGGAGGGGAGGGGACTATCAGAAACAAATCTTGAAACAAGAGGTAGAAATGATCCACCAAGTGGGAACTTTGTACCCAATGGGGTTGAATTCAGAATTTGACTTAAACCCATTTATCCTAGAGTAATTTGAATAAAGTCAAAATTATAACATATAATATTTACATCTATATCTCTTATATTCATTTTATTTTAATTTCATTTATATGTTTTTGGTTTTTTTAAATTGTTTTTATTTTATATTTATATATAATGTTTGTTTAGCTATAGCTTATGTTACATATTATGTGACATTATGTATAGGAATACTAAGATAGAGCATAAAGGCCATTATATCACAAATCCACCTTTAAAAGAGATACCAACTAAATAAATTATACCACCTTTAAAATGGAGCAATTAACACTGCCCAATAAGAAAAGAACTGAAGGATATTGAAACTGGAAGACTATAGGCATAAACCTTCTTGATAAAGCCTGTCTGCAGGCAAAACACGTTGATGGCATACTACTACCAAACAGTGTACTGAATTGAGCGTGGTGCCAGATTATAACTTTATCCAGGCCAGGGAGGAAGATACGTTCTAAAGGTAATACTGTGGAAGTGGGACAACCTAAAAGGTCTGACATCCAAAGGCACAAAAACAGAAAGGTAACAGAGTTAACTACAGGCTACATTTGTGTTTACAAGTGACATTTACTATACGCATTAAATTGATGAGAGTTTTGAAACCTATCAGCAATACTCAAAGGTGAACAATCACATCATTTAACTTTGACCATATCGAACAGGTGTATCAAGTCTATATGGTGGATTACCTTATAAAGTGTTTATTTGTGATTTTATAATCAGAATTTCAAACTGCACTTTTTAACTTTTTTGGCCTAAAATAGCGATATTCCTATACAATGCATTGATGTTTTAGCATGTATTTTATTATGCTAGTGACCGGTCACATACTGTTTATTCTGTAACTCATTTATTTATTTTTGCTAATTGTTTCTTTTATATGTAAATACATTTGATTGATATTTAAACAATTTTTCTTTCTCTGTTGTCCCTTTATATATATGGTACACAGCATATCATATACATTCAATTGATATAGTTATCCTTACGGATTATTACATATTCACTATTTAGTGGAATATTACTTGGATTTATGAATTTATATAAAGTTCTATATATGTATTGTACTTATATTTGCCTTGATTCAGGTTTTCAGTATATTTCCTTTTGCAGACTGTCAGTTTCATATTTGGGAAATGCATTTTTTAGAAAAATGTATTTCTTACTTGGGGTTTAGTATCTTTTTTCAATTGACTGTTTTTTAAATTCGGAGGCAGAATTAGGCTCGCGAGGGCGCAAAATACCAAAGTTTATTGCGTCATTCTTGGCGCAAGATTTTTTTGCAGCGAAGTTACGTTCATTGACGCAAATTCGTCCTTTCTGGCGTCTTAGTTGTCGCCGAGTCTTTCACAAGGTTGCGTCATCTGTGACGCGGGTGTGTCATTTCCGGACGTTATTGGCGCCAAAAAATGTTTTTCTGTTTGTGTGCGTCATACTTGATGCCAAATATTTTCATTATTTAAGACCACATTTCTATAGGCCTCTTGCATTTTTTCCCATTCCTGAAACTGCCATATAAGGAAATTGAGAATTTTGCTTTATATGTTGTTTTTTTCTCTTACATTTGCAAGATTTCTCAATCTGATCCTGTCTCAGAAATCACTGTTGGAATCCTGCTGCCTGATTACAGTTCTACCATAGCTAAGTGTATTTGTTGTAAATTTGTGGAGATTATTTCTCCAGCTGTGGTTTGTAATAGTTGTCATGATAAACTTTTACATGCAGAGAATGTATCCTTCAGTAGTAGTTCATTACCTGTTGCAGTTCCCTCAACATCTAATGCACAAGATATACCTGTAAATTTAAAATAATTTATTTCTGATTCTATTCAGAAGGCTTTGTCTGCCATCCCACCTTCTAATAAACGTAAAAGGTCTTTTAAAACTTCTCATAAGATTGATGAAATTTCAAATGACTGGCAACATGCTGAATTATCCTGCTCTGATGAGGATCTATCGGGTTCAGAAGATCCTACCTCAGATATTGACACTGAGAGATCTTCTTATTTATTTAAAATGGAGTATATTCGCTCTTTGTTAAAGAAGTGTTGATTACATTGGATATGGAGGAAACTAGTCCTCTTGATATTAAAACTAGTAAATGTTTAAATTCTGTTTATAAACCTCCTGTGGTTACTCCAGAGATTTTTCCAGTTCCTGATGCTATTTCTGATATGATTTCTAAGGAATGGAATAGGCCTGGTACTTCTTTTATTCCTTCTTCAATGTTTAAAAAATGGTATCCTTTGCCAGCAGTTACTTTAGAGTTTTGGGAAAAGATCCCCAAAGTTGATGGGGCTATCTCGACTCTTGCTAAACGTACTACTATTCCTACAGAAGATATGTACTTCTTTTAAAGATCCTTTAGATAGGAAACTTGAATCTTATCTAAGGAAAGCCTATTTATATTAAGGTCATCTTCTCAGACCTGCAATTTCTTTGGCTGATGTTGCAGCTGCTTCAACTTTTTGGTTGGAGACTTTAACGCAACAAGTATTGGATCCTGAATTGTCTAGCATTGTTAACTTGATTCAACATGCTAATAATTTTATTTGTGATGCCATTTTTGATATCATCAAAATTGATGTTAAATCTATGTATTTAGCTATTTTAGCTAGAAGAGCTTTGTGGCTTAAATCTTGGAATGCTGTCATGACTTCTAAGTCCAGATTGCTATCTCTTTCTTTCCAAGGTAATAACTTATTTGATTCTCAGTTGGATTCAATAATTTCAACTGTCACTGGGGGGAAGGGAGTTTCTTGCCTCAGGATAAAAGACCTAAAGATAAATCTAAAGCTTTTAACCGCTTTTGTTCCTTTCGACAAAATAAGGAACAGAAACCTATTCCTTCCCCCAAGGAATCTGTTTCCAATTGGACGCCTTCCTCAAATTGGAATAAATCCAAGCCATTTAAGAGATCAAAGCCAGCCCCCAAGTCCGCATGAAGGTGTGGCCCTCATTCCAGCTCTGTTGGTAGGGGGCAGATTAAGATTTTTCAAAGATGTTTGGACCAATTCGGTTCAAAATAAATGGATTCAGAGTATTGTCTCTCAGGGGTACAGAATAGGATTCAGAGTAAGACCGCCTGTGAGAAGTTTTTTCCTCTCATGAATTCCAGCAAACCCAGTAAAGGCTCAGGCTTTCCTGAAGTGTGTTTCAGACCTGGAGTTATCAGCTGTAATCATGCCAGTTCCATTTCAGGAACAGGGTCTGGGGTTTTATTCAAATCTATTCATTGTCCCAAAGAAAGAAAATTCATTCAGACCAGTTCTGGATCTGAAACTTTTGAATCGTTATGTAAGAGTACCAACTTTCAAAATGGTGTCTATAAGGACTATTCTGTCTTTTGTTCAGCAAGGGCATTATATGTCCATAATAGACTTACAGGATGCATATCTTCATATTCCGATTCATCCAGATCACTATCAGTTTCTGAGATTCTCTTTTCTAGACAAACATTACCAATTTGTTGCTCTTCCTTTTGGCCTAGCGACAGCTCCAAGAATCTTTTCAAAGGTTCTCGGTGCCCTACTTTCTGTAATCAGAGAATGGGGTATTGCGGTGTTTCCTTATTTGGACGATATCTTGGTACTAGCTCAGTCTTTACATTCTGCAGAATCTCACATGAATCAATAAGTGTTGTTTCTATAAAGATATGGTTGGAGGATCAATTTACCAAAAAGTTCCTTTATTCCTCAGACAAGGGTCACCTTTTTAGGTTTCCAGATAGATTCAGTGTCCATGACTCTGTCTCTAACAGACAAGAGAGAATTAAAATTGGTTTCAGCTTGTCGGAACCTTCAGTCTCAATAATTCCCTTCAGTAGCTATGTGCATGGAAGTTTTAGGTCTCATGACTGCAGCATCGGACGCGATCCCGTTTTACTCATTTTCATATGAGACCTCTCCAGCTTTGTACGCTGAATCAATGGTGCAGGGATTATACAAGGATATCACAATTAATATCCTTAAATCCCAATGTTCGACTATCTCTGACTTGGTGGTTAGATCACCATCGTATAGTTTTAGGGGCCTCTTTGGTTCATCCAACCAAGACTGTGATCACAACAGATTCAAGTCTTTCAGGTTGGGGAGCTGTTTGGGGATCTCTGACAGCACAAGGGGTTTGGAAATCTCAAGAGGCGAGATTACCAATCAATATTTTCTCTCTGTTGAAGAGAGAACCATTCATTTTCTTTCAGACCAACAATATCACAGCTGTGGAATATGTCAATCATCAGGGTGATCCTCTAGCTATGAAAGAAGTATCTTGAATTTCTTGGGTGGAATCCAGCTCTTGTCTAATTTCTGCGGTACATATCCCAGGTGTAGACAATTGGGAAGCAGATTATCTCAGCCGTCAGACTTTACATCTGGGGGAGTAGTCCCTCCATCCAGATTTATATTCTCAGATTGTTCAGATGTGGGGTCTTCCAGAAATAGATCTGATGGCTTCTCATCTAAACAAGAAACTTCCCAGGTACCTGTCCAGGTCCAGGGATCTTCAGGCAAAAGCAGTGGATGCATTGACACTTCTGTGGTGTTACCAACCTGCTTATATTTTCCCTCCTCTAGTTCTTCTTCCAAGAGTGATCTCCAAAATCATCATGGAACAGTCGTTTGTATTGCTAGTAACTCCAGCATGGCCTCACAGGTTTTGGTATGTGGATCTTGGTCAGATGTCCAGTTGCCAACCTTGGCCTCTTCCATTAAGGCCGGACCTTCTGTCTCAAGGTCCGTTTTTCCATCAGGATCTCAAATCATTAAATTTGAAGGTATGGAAATTGAACGCCTAGTGCTTAGTCATAGAGGTTTCTCTGACTCAGTGATTAATACTATGTTACAGGCTCGTAAATTTGTTTCTAGAAATATTTATTATCGAGTTTGGAAGACTTATATTTCATGGTGTTCTTCTCATAAATTCGCTTGGCATTCTTTCAGAATTCCTAGAATTTTACAGTTTCTTTAGGATGGTTTGGATAATGGTTTGTCTGCAAGTTCCTTGAAGGGACAAATCTCACTGAAATTATTTACACACAACTACGGCAGACTTAAGAGATATATATTAATAAAAAGTCAGCTCTCTAAAAGCCAGCATGCTGTAACATTCACTGTACTGTGTGTGAGCTTTTAAAGAGAGGGGATAGGGTTATTTATAAGAAATAACTATTGAACTGTCTGTGCTAGTTCTGCAGCTGGTTACATGATGTGCCTCCTTCTGGAGTTTGGAGCTATCACCATTTAAAACATTTTTTTAAAAACACCAAAAAAAACCTTGCCTGCAACTCTTTCCTGCAACTTTTAAAAGTTGTGTGCGCTCCCTTTGAAATAGGTGTGTGTGTGCACATGCGCACACCTTAGAAGGAACAGTGCGTGTGGGGATCATATAGGGAATGGGGTTTAGGTATTGGAATATGTCCTGTGAATTATTCTTTAACAGAGTGCTTATGTGTTGGGGCATTTGTGGTAGAAAGAACATGTAAGTTTGTCCTGTAGGTAATGGGATGTTGCAATGGGGTTGAGAAGGTGGATCCCTAGGTTTTTAGGAAGGACAGAAGTGAAAGGTCATGTTTCAGAAGAGGGGTTGGTGCAGGCCAGTGGGATTAAATAAGAATTCATTGAGATGATAGTTAAGGTCATGGTACAGTAGCACATGGGAAGACAAGCCAGCCAGTTTGCAGTGGGCACCAGATTGTGGTGAGGGTATTGGCCAGTAACTCTGGTATGTATTTGGTATTTGTACCAGGGTTTAACATCTGGCGTCAGAAGCTTATTACCTGCCCAGTCATAGTGACCATATGCAAGTAACCACATATATTCAGTAATGCATAGATAGCACACTGTCACTGAATAAGAGTTATGATAGTAATATAGACACAATTAGAGATGCAATAAAATATGCCTGTTGCTATATTTTTTGTATCTTGTCATCTAGCTCTATTTTTATGTCTAGTAAACTATAAGCAATAAAAATGTAAGCTGTTTTGAACAAGCCTAATGCAAATCAAACATTTGAAAGAATAATATTTATTATATCAGAAAATATGCACTAATGATTTAAAACTATATACATTCAACTGTTACTCTAAAAAATGCAGCTTTGTGCTCTGTTTAGTCCTTTATAGACCAACATTTCTTGTTTTTCTCACATCAGTATACCAATGCAAATGCACTCATTTTCCGTAAATCTTAATAGAAACAAAATGGAGGAAAAATGATCTTTAGCACAATTATAATAATGGTAACACTGCAGCAAATTGACTGGATGGATAATTATGAGTTCATTTTTTTTTGTTCTAAAAGTACTTACTGTAACTTGGACAACAATAAAATGAAATCCATAGAGTAGAGCTACTATCTATTTTTTAGCTAATGAATGTCTTTTTACTAGACGGGAAGGCAAGCTGATAATGATGGTGACTTCTCATATTCAGAGTAATAAATTTGAATAAATGGCAGGCTTTTATTGGCAGTGCAGAACAGTGTATTATGTTTTAGCATCAATTTTCCTTTTCAGAATCATGCACATTCTAAAGTACTTACACAGGATTATACAAATGTGAAATAGTGAACCTGGCACATTGCTTGGAGCAGATACAGAACTTTATAATTTGATGAATCAAGATAATCCTCTAGCAGAATTACTGCTAATAGCTTAATTGCCACCTTGTTTCTTATATTACGGCATAGAGTTATGACGCTCTAGCGTTGCTGTCTTTGTGTAATTGTGGCTTTTAGAGCAATTACATTTCAGACACTTATCCCTAATCCAACTGGTATACACAAATGTATTACTATTAACATCAGTTTTAAGAAATTATTAACATCTTATGATTGATAATCATGTTTATATATACTTTATTATTAGACAATTTGTTCATATGTAACCTATTTTTATCTTCTATTTTCCTTGTTTAAAGTAAAGAAAAATCTATAACATCCTCTCTTGACCTCCTCTCTTTCTACTCGATTCCATTGCTGCTTTTTCTTATCTCATTCTGTAGCCAGCCGGCCTGTCTCACTCTATTTTATCTAGTCCATCTGGTTGTTGCTATCCGATCTCCTGACCCCAGCGTACTTTTTTGATTATAACATTGCCTGGTCTTTGCTTCTGATCTCTAATCACTTGGGATACACTGCAGCACATTTCGGTTACTCCTTATATTGAAGGAAGGAGACCTCTACTATTAATACTTGCAAACCTATCCACCTGGTCCTTTTTTACTTATAGTTGGCTTCACAATGATGAAGACTGTCCTACAATCATTAACTTCAGAAAGTAATCTACCTGAGATCACATTAATTGCAAAATAAAACTAAATTTCCTTGTCTTAAAAAGGAAAAACATAAGTGTAAAGAATAAAATTTGATTTTATTTAATATATAATTCACCAAAAATAATTAAAACTATGTTAAAAAATGTATTACTTATCAGGAATGTGCTTTGTGCAGGCTTTAATAATATTGCCTTTTATATGTGATTGTAAAGCTTTCTCCAGTACGTGAAAAGGTTGATTTTTATTTTAGTTAAAGATGGGTCGACACTGGTGGATTTCATACCTCTGTTAGGCAGATAGTTAAGCAGTATTTATGTAGTGCATTTGACTTTTAAATCAAAACTATTTCTTTTAAACCTTTTTTTTTTTTGCCCTCTCTTTAATTATTTGCTTCTGAATCATTGAAACAGAAAATACATAAAACTTGTACTGATGTTTACAAATGTGCAATGTAAATAATTGTGGTGTTTGTATGAAATGCAGCAATTTAAATTTGCTGACAGAGTTGCTAAGAAACAAACCTTTTGATTCTGTGAAATTCCTGTTTAATACGAATACACGTTCTGACAGTCTAAGTTAAAGAACAAGAGTGAGAATTTTTTAAAAGAAACTATCTGACATTCGCTGTGTTTCTAGAGTATTTTACATAATGCTGAAGATTTATTTAATGTCAGTTTAGCTCAGAATAGAATTTAGGCACATTTTCGTCAGTAAAAATATGTTTCAAATATATAACCGTATCCTTTATTGGAAGAGTTAATAAAGGCAATTTATTTCTGAGCATTAATATATGAATTTGAGGTTAAATATCTAACATTCGTCCAGATTACGAGTTTTGCGTTATGAGCTGTGCAGTGCTAACGTGCAGTTTTTTTCTCACCCCTCACCTACAGCGCTGGTATTACAGGTTTTCAGAAACCCGGAGTTAAAAGGAAAGAAGTGAGCGTAGAGCAAAATTGTGCTCCATACCGCACTTCAATACCTGCGCTGATTAAGTCAGCGGTGAGCTGGTTGTACGTGCTCGTGCACAATTTTCCCATAGACATCAATGGGGAGAGCAGGCTGAGAAAAAGTCTAACACCTGCAAAAAAACTCCGTAAATCTCAGTAACGCAGCCCCATTAATTTCTATGGGGAAACTAAGTTATGTTTACACCTAACACCCTAACATGAACCCCGAGTCTAAACACCCCTAATCTTACACTTATTAACCCCTAATCTGCCGCCCACAACATCACCGACACCTGCATTATACTTATTAATCAGTAATCTGCCGCTCCGGACATCGCCCTAATAGTTACATTGTATCTAGCTTAGGCTTTATTTTTATTTTACAGGCAAGTTTGCATTTATTTTAACTAGGTAGAATAATTATTAAATAGCTATTAACTATTTAATAACTACCTAGCTAAAATAAAGACAAATTTACCTGTAAAATAAAACCTAACCTAAGTTACACTAACACCTAACACTACACTACAATTAAATCAATTACCTACATTAAATACAATTAAATAAATTAAATTAAATTAGCTAAATCTATAAAAAAACAAAAACACTAAATTACAGAAAATAAAAAACAAATTACAAGATATTTAAACTAATTACACCTAATCTAATAGCCCAATCAAAATAAAAAAAGCCCCCCCAAATAAAAAAAACCCTAGCCTAAACTATCAATAGCCCTTAAAAGGGCCTTTTGCGGGGCATTGCCCCAAAGAAATCAGCTCTTTTACCTGTAAAAAAAAATACAAACAACCCCCCCAACAGTAAAACCCACCATCCACACAACCAACCCCCCCAAATAAAACCCTAACTAAAAAAACCCAAGCTCCCCATTGCCCTGAAAAGGGAATTTGGATGCTCATCTGGAGGACCACTTCTGCCCGTCTGGAGGACCACTTCTGCCGGCTTCGTTGAGGACATATTGCCGCTTGTCGCGAATCTTCGGGGGTTAGTGTTAGGATTTTTTAAGGGTGTATTGGGTGGGTTTATTTCTTAGGTTAGGGCTTTGGGCCTGCAATAGAGCTAAATGCCCTTTTAAGGGCAATGCCCATACAAATGCCCTTTTCAGGGCAATGGGGAGCTTAGTTTTTTTTTAATTAGGGATTTATTTGGGGGGTTAGTTGTGTGGGTGGTGGTTTTTACTGTTGGGGGGGGTTGTTTGTATTTTTTTTTTACAGCTAAAAGAGCTGATTTATTTGGGGCAATGCCCCGCAAAAGGCCCTTTTAAGGGCTATTGATAGTTTAGTTTAGGCTAGGTTTTTTTTTTTTTTTGGGGGGGGGGCTTTTTTTATTTTGATAGGGCTATTAGATTAGGTGTAATTAGTTTAAATATCTTGCAATTTGTTTTTTGTTTTCTGTAATTTAGTGTTTTTTTGTGATTTAGCTAATTTAATTTAATTTATTTAATTGTATTTAATATAGGTTATTTATTTAATTGTAGTGTAGTGTTAGGTGTTAGTGTAACTTAGGTTAGGTTTTATTTTACAGGTAAATTTGTCTTTATTTTAGCTAGGTAGTTATTAAATAGTTAATAACTGTTTAATAACTTTTCTACCTAGTTAAAATAAATACAAACTTGCCCTTAAAATAAAAATAAATCCTAAGCTAGATACAATGTAACTATGAGTTATATTGTAGCTAGCTTCGGGTTTATTTTATAGGTAAGTATTTAGCTTTAAATAGGAATAATTTAGATAATAATTGTAGGTTTTATTTAGATTTATTTTAATTATATTTAAGTTAGGGGGTGTTAGGGTTAGACTTAGTTTTAGAGGTTAATAAATTTAGAATAGTGGCTGCGACGTTGGGGGCGGCAGATTAGGGGTTAATAAGTGTAGGTAGGTTGCGGCAACATTGGGGGCGGCAGATTAGGGGTTAATAAATATAATGTAGGTGGCAGCGATGTTGGGGGCAGCAGATTAGGGGTTAATAAATATAATGTAGGTGGCGGCGATGTCCGGAGCAGCAGATTAGGGGTTAATAAATATAATGTAGGTGGCGGCGATGTCCGGAGCAGCAGATTAGGGGTTAATAAGTATAATGTAGGTGGTGGCGATGTTAGGGGCGGCAGATTAGTGGTTAATATTATTTAACTATTGTTTGCGAGGTGGGAGTGCGGCGGTTTAGGGGTTAATATGTTTATTCGGGTGGCGGCAATGTCCGGAGCGGCAGATTAGGGGTTAAAACTTTTATTATAATGTTTGCAATGCGGGAGGGCCTCGGTTTAGGGGTTAATAGGTAGTTTATAGGTGTTAGTGTACTTTTTAGCACTTTAGTTATGAGTTTTATGCTACAGCGTTGTAGTGTAAAACTCATAACTACTGACTTTAGAATGTGTTAGGAATCTTGGAGGTAGAGGGTGTACCGCTCACTTTTTGGCCTCCCAGGACAAACTCGTAATATCAGCGCTATGGAAGTCCCATAGAAAAAAGGGTTTACGAACTTTACGTAAGTCGGTTTGCGTTAAGGCCAAAGAAGTGTGCGGTGCCCCTAAACCTGCAAGACTCGTAATAGCAGTGGTAGGGAAAAAGCAGCATTAGGACCTGTTAACGCTGCTTCATCACCTTACCGCAAAACTTGTAATCTAGCCGATTGTTATTATGTGCTTGAAAGAGAATGTTTAAAGGCAGTTTAAATGAAACAGTTTAAAGCACTTTGCTGCTTTTTTCACTCCCTTCATGGAGTCTGTAGTGTCTCTACTTAAAGGGGCGTTAGAGTCCAAAAAAATGACAAGCTCTAAGGGCATGTAGTTTAAAGACTAGTGACCCTGTACCTCTATGTTTTTAACCCTGCAAAAGGGTGTATCAGATATTAGAGGTACAGCGCAGAGCAGAAACTGCTGCTGGTCCAATCAGCAGTGCTAGTTACACAGCTGGACTAGCGGTGCTGGTTGGGTCAGTGGCAGTCTCAAAATAATGCAAATTGCTTAAACCAACAATGGCATTTTGGCCTCTCTAGGGAGCTTGGGACAAAGCACACTTTCTACACAAAAAAATGTCCCTATGAGTGCAGTAAAAAATATATGAGCCTGCAACATCAGATCAGAGCCCAATCTCATTTCCCTCTGCTCTTGACTGGCTACAGCAAAGTTGCCAACAAGCGTAGATTCCACTAGGCTTTCCAATGGGTGTATCCCTGAATTTCCTTTCCAATTTTTTTTGTATATATTTGTCAATATTCTACTTTTTTAGTGCTTTAAATTAGTAGGCAGTTATATATTTGAGTTTTTTTGGTAAAATTATCTATCTACAGTATCTATCTATCTATCTATCTATCTATCTATCGATCTATCTATCTATCTATCTCTAGCCATCTGTTTATGTTTATCTATCTATATCTATCCATCTATCTATCCATATATCTAACTATCTATCTATCTCTATTTATTTATTTATATATATATCCGTCTGTCTATATCTATCTATATCTAAATCTATCCATCTGTCTCTATCTATCTGTCCATCTGTCTATATCTATCTATCTATATCTATCCATCTGACTATATATATCCATCTGTCTATATCAATCTATCATATCTATCCGTTTGTCTATATCAATGTATCTATATCCATCTGTCTATCTATATATCTATTGATCTATCCATCTGTCTATATCTATCAGTCCTTCTGCCCATCTGCCCTTAGTTCATCCGATTATTTATAAATTTCCATCTGTCTATACAAATCTATCTATATCTGTCTGTTTATCTATCTGTCAGTCTATCCGTCTGTCTGTCTCTCTGTCCTTCGTCTATCTATCTATCTATCTATCTATCTATGCATCATGTATTTATCTCTATCTATATCCGTCTGTCTATCTGTAGAACTTTCTATCTATCTATCTATCTAGCCATCCATCTATCTATCGTCTATCAATCCATATATCTATCGATCTATCCATCTGCCTATATCTATTAGTCTGTCTTTGCATCTGTCCGCATACCCTTCATCTATCTATCTATCTATCTATTTATCTATCTATATTTCTATTTATCTGTCTGCTAGTTCTACAATTCTGCCTGCCCATCTATCATCTACATACAACATAATTTTACATACATGCTTCTTTAAAAAGTGATCCCTTAGTATTACTGTCTATTTTTTATTTCTTACAATGTTTCTGTGGCATTTATTAACTGTCATTAAATGTCAAAAGACTTATGCTATAATAATTTGAATGGTCAGGTAACAGTCTAACATCCGCATACTGCTGTTTTTCTTTTCAGTGTTTTAGAGAGAATACCCATCAATCCATCAGTCTTTATTAGTCACATAGCAGCTGCAATTCTTGAGTATAGTCACCTGGAGGGTATATACATTCCATCAATGATGTGCTTCCTCTTATTCACAGTAAATATGTATTTGGAGATCATTTTACATATCCCTGGCCTCTTTTTATAGACCTTCCATATATTCTAATTTGTAATCCATTTTCTCCATTAACATACAATTAGTCTTTGGCTTCTAATATTTTAAATTGAATGTTGCATTTAGATCACATCCCATACCTACATAAAGAATATGCACAAAACTAAGAATTTTTAAGCAAAGTATCCTGCAAATATTGAGTGCCAACAATGATGCCATATTAGAATGAATTATTTGTATGGTGTGATATCATTTAGCATACTAGCAATGTTTATTGTTTTTCTATAAGAATCTTACGGCTAGATTTAGAGTTCTGCGGCCAAAGGGGTGCGTTAGCTACGCATGCTTTTTTTTCCCTGCACCTTTTAAATACCGCTGGTATTTAGAGTTCACAGAAGGGCTGCGTTAGGCTCCAAAAAAGGGAGCGTAGAGCATATTTACTGCCACTTCAACTCTCGATACCAGCGGTGCTTACGGACGCGGCCAGCTTCAAAAACGTGCTAGTGCACGATTCCCCCATAGGAAACAATGGGACAGTTTGAGCTGAAAAAAAACCTAACACCTGCAAAAAAGCAGCGTTCAGCTCCTAACGCAGCCCCATTGTTTCCTATGGGGAAACAGTTTCTAAGTCTGCACCTAACACCCTAACATGAACCCCGAGTCTAAACACCCCTAACCTTACACTTATTAACCCCTAATCTGCCGCCCCAAAACCAGCGTTAGGAGCCTCTAACGCTGGTTTAGACGTCTAACGCCAAACTCTAAATCTAGCCGTTAACTTATATACTTTAATATTTTATTTATGAACCAGAAAAGTGAATAAAAAAGTATGATAAAATGTAAATATTTGCTCTTGGTTAAAAATAATAATAATAATAATAATAATAATAATAATAATAATAATAATAATAATAATAATTTTAAAAAAAAGGGGGCGTGTCCAGGCTCTGGCCAAAGATTGCTTAGAGCTGCGCCTGAGAGATTTACTTTAAGCCAAATTATCTAAATTAACAGATGCCATCCAACACAGAGTTTTATACTATACGAGAGAGCAAGCTTGGCTGATTTGGGCAAGACTATTATTGTTTGCCATGGAGCCCCACAGACCGAACCGCTGAGGTTTTGGAAGGCCCTCGTGGTGAAGAAATCTCAGCCCCCCCCCCCACCCCCAGTGAACTGGGTATTAGGAGAATTATTATATTGTCCTCTGCTACTACTTGGGAATTACTGAATCTAGAACCTGCTCATCATGAAAGGAACTTATTGTGTGCTTCAAGACCTCCTTGCTGACTTTGAGCGCAACATGTGCCAACGACTCAATATCTTTATTTCAATGGTGGAGGGAGAGAGAGCTGGGGGTCAGATGGAGTGAGACCTGCAATGCTCCCCGGCATATCACTACCTGTGAAGTTATCTAACCGGGGCTCTTTGCCAGTGAAGCACCAGCAGCCATTTGCGGATTCCATGGAAACGTGGAGAAGTTGTGTAGGCCTATCCCCAAATGCTAACATAGGCAACTCAATTGTGCTGGCTGCCCACCGGATATCACAGGATAAAGTGTTGTGGCAAGTGAGGTCTCCTACTAATGGCCCTGATGAAGCAACCAGCGCACAACAATGCGAGATGGCTATAAAGGGCCGAGGACTTATATTACCTGTGATGAGAAAGCAGAACCAGACCCCGCTCTCAGCTGCTGTTGAAGGGGATGCGGCTAGCCATCCGGATTGTGGTGGGAGCTTCATAGTTTTGAAAAGTGCAACAGAACCCAGCTTACCAAAGTAACAGATGGTTGCTTACCCGCAATTGAATTAATGGTCGGAGATAGCCTGATCGCAAGAGCTGGAGTGGGATAGGGGCATTGCCCTGTTTTGCATTCCCAGAACTTCTACGTTACTTGTTTATTAGGACTGACCACTATGATGATCCGATAGAGGTATCTGATGTGCTATTTAGCTCAGCGCTACATTTATATTAGTGCATTAGAATCGTTTTATTTATGTTTAAATATTTTTATTGGAATTTACATAACATATATGCCAAAATAAATAAGGCATTACAGAAAAAAGACAACAAAAGAAAAAGTACAAAAAATATAAGGCATTGGGCCCCCGGATGGGGGAAGGTTGACATTACAACATCATTCTAATACAACAGTTGCTGCTCTTGTATATAAAGATAAAATTAGAAAAGAAAAAAAAATCAAAGAAAAGAAAAATAGAACAAACCCATCATCAACACATATCCTTTATATAGCAGTCTCTTGCCTTTAATTTTATGAAAATTCTTAATAATTGCTTCCCATTGACCAATTGATTACTCCCTCTTGTTCCCATTGTAATTAATATCCCTGAGTACCATTTGGTTCCTAACGCTATAAAATAGTGCTTTTACTCTATATGTGCTAGGTGGTAAGTGTGTTATTTATGATCCAATAGAACCAGATTTTCTCAAATGACACCCTAGTATTCATGATCCATGAAGCGGATTCATACATTCTAAACGTGTTGTTTATCTTATTCCTTATTTCCATCCATGATGGAACCCCTGTTTTCCAATGGTAAGCTATAGCTGTCCTAGTGATTGTACATATTATTCTAACGAAAGTGTTAATATGTTTGTTATATTTTTCGTCACCTATGTGTAACAAAGCCTGTGATATGTTGAGCTCTTTCTCCTCATCTAGTATCGTGCTAAGTAGTATTGAGAAGGAATGCCAGATCTGTTTGACCCCCTCACACTCCCACCACATATGCTTAAAGGTACCTACATTCCCACATCCCCTGTAACATAGGCTTGATTTGGCTAATGACATGTGGGAGGTTATGACTGGTGTAAGATACCAGCAAAATGCTGTTTTAAGGGAATTTTCACGTAGGTCTGCGCTAATCAGACGTTTGCTAATCGAGCTAAATATGTTCTCCCATGTGCATTTATCATAAGTGATGTTGATGTCCTCTTCCCACTTAAGCATCAGAGATGACTTTGGGGTATCATTGTTGTCCTGAATAGCTATGTATAAGATTGATATTGTGCGTTTAGGTCTAGATGCAAAGGAGTACATTTTTTCCAGTACTGAGGGGGGGGGGGTGGATCCTAGTGTCGTCTATATATCTCTGTATAGATGAGTATAGCTGTAGGTATTGAAACCTAATTATCTCTATTGGTGTCAGTTTGTCCTGAATCTGAGTATAAGTCATAAGTTTGTTGTTAAGTAGAATGTCCGCTACTCTCTACAGCCCTTTATTGGCCCATTTGTCTATAGTAACATGAAGATTTTTAGGTAAAATCTTTCTAAGTGGGATCATCACTGTTTGTAGAGGTAGTATTTTGTTATGTGTTGTTATCCATTTCTTAACTTGTCTAGTGGATGCATATGTCGGAGATCTGTATGTAAGTGTACGATCTGTTTGATCACTCCACAAGATGTCATCAACCTGTGGCAGACCCTCTATCTCTGCCTCCACTTTAGGCCAGAGTATATCCCCCTGTCTTCTCCCTATAAGCATTGTTTGGGATATTCTTGCTGCTTTATAATAATCTAACAAGTTTGGGATGCCCACTCCCCCCAGAGTTTTATGATGTGTCAGTGTATTTGATGAAATTCTCGCTTTTTTGCTACCTCTGACATAAGCAATTAGTTCTTTCTGCAGTGTGGACAATTCCAGGGTTGGGATTGGTATGGGCAAAGTTCGAAATAAGTAAAGTAGTCATGGGAAAATGTTCATTTTGAATGCGGAAAGGAGGCCATACCAAGAAAAGGTGTATCTCTTCCATTTCTGGAGGTCTTGTCTTATGGATTTATAGAGTGGGATGTAGTTATATGTATACAATAGATTGAACTGTGCCATCAGTTGTATCCCCAGGTATTTGAAAGAGTGTTTTACCCACTTAAATTCAAAATTAAGTTCTATAGTTTTCTTAGTATGGGGGGTAGAGCTATTGTTAGTGCCTCACACTTCTCAAGATTACATAGAAACATAGAAACATAGATATTGACGGCAGATAAGAGCCATAGGCCCAGCAAGTCTGCCCGACCTTACCTAACAGTATAAACTTATCTAGTTCGTAGGATAGCCCTATGCTTGTCCCATTCATTTTTAAAGTCCCCCACAGTGTTTGTTGCTACTACCTCTTGAGGAAGTTTATTCCATAAATCAATCACTCTTTCTGTAAAGAAGTGCTTCCTCAAATTACTTCTGAATCTACTACCCTTTAGCTTGAGCTCATGACCCCTTGTTCTTGAATTTTCCATTTTATGTAAAATACCCACAGCCTCAGTTTTACTAAACCCTTTAATGTACTTGAAAGTTGCTATCATATCACCTCTTTCCCTTCTCTCCTCTAAGCTATACATATTTAGGTCATTGAGCCTATCCTGGTAAGTTTTATTTTTTAGACCATGTACCATTTTGGTAGCCCTCCTTTGCACAGATTCAAGTTTGTTAATATCCTTCTGAAGATATGGTCTCCAGAACTGCACACAATACTCAAGATGAGGCCTAACTAATGATCTATAAAGTGGCATAAGAACCTTACTATTTCTGCTGCAAATACCTCTACCAATACATCCAAGCATTCTGCTAGCCTTACTCGCTGCATTACTACATTGTTTACTAAGTTTTAAATCATCTGAAATAATAATTCCCAAGTCCTGTTCCTCGTCTGTAACAGTCAGTAAAGTGTCATTGAGTCTGTAATTAACATTTGGATTTTTCTTCCCTAAATGCATTATTTTACACTTTGCTGTGTTAAACTTTAGACCCCAGTCATTTGTCCAATCCTCCAATTGTTGTATATCACTTCTCATTTTGTCTACCCCCCCTGGAACATCCACTCTGTTGCAAATTTTTGTATCATCTGCAAAGAGACATACTTTCCCCTGTAGCCCTTTGCTGATATCGCAGATAAATATGTTAAACAAAACAGGCCCCAGAACTGACCCCTGAGGAACACCACTAGTAACAGCACCCTCTGCTGAATGAACTCCATTTACTAAGACACTTTGTTTTCTGTCCTTAAGCCAGCATTCCACCCAGTTCACAATTTTTGAATCTAGACCAAGGAGATATAGTTTGTGAATAAGTTTATTGTGTGGGACGGTGTCAAATGCTTTGCTGAAATCTAGATATGCTACATCAACTGCTCCTCCCTTGTCTAATACTTTTGTTACATAATCAAAGAAGTCAATTAGATTAGTCTGACATGATCTCCCTGAAGTAAAACCATGCTGATTTTGGTCCTCTAAATTGTTTGTCTTTATGTAAGTCATAATTCTTTCTTTTAAGAGGCTTTCCATTAATTTCCCTACTACTGAAGTTAAACTAACTGGCCTGTAGTTGCCAGATTCTTCTCTACTGCCCTTTTTATGAAGGGGTATTACATTTGCTATTAATTTTATATCCTGAGATCTTTGAAAATCTATCGAGAATATTAGATAAGTTCGGGAGAGATATCAAGGGCTTTGTGATTGTAACTAAGATATTGTATGCAAACAGGGTCAGTTTGTAGTCATGATTAGCTATTTTTGCACCGGTTATGTCTGGGGACAAACGTATTCTAGCTGCTAGGGGTTCTATGCAGAGTGCGAATGTTAGGGGAGAAAGAGGGCACCCCTGTCTGGTTTCATTCCATATGGGAAATGGTTTAGACCTATATCCTGCCGAAACCACCTGTGCTGTGGGATTAGAGTAGATCTTGGATTGTCCTAATAAAGGGACCATCAAAGACCATATGTTGGAGAACCTTCATCATATATCTCCAGTCTACCCTATCGAACGCCTTCTCTGCATCCAACGATAGGAGCAGAGTAGGTGTTTTCTCTCTACCAAAGTGATCTATGATGTTTATCATTCTCCTTATATTATCAGGGGCCTCCCTATTCGCCACAAATTCCACCTGGTCTGGGTGGACAAGTGAGGGTAGTATTGTTTTCAAATGATTGGCCAGTATTTTGGTAAAGATCTTTAGATCCTGATTGATAAGCGATATAGGGCGATAGCTGGAACACAGTTTAAGATTTTTTCCTGCTTTAGGAATAACCACTATTTTAACTCCTAGTAGCTCCCTCTATATCTCATGGCCTTCTAAGAGGTGATTACAGGATTTTGTGAGGTGAGTCAGCAATGTTGTACGAAATAGTTTATAATAGTCTCCCGGGAATCCATCCGGACCCACACTTTTCCCACCTTTAATTCTTTTATGACCCGTATGACCTCTACAGGAGATATGGGGGCATTCACAATTTCCTTATCTTTCTCAGAGATGACTGGAAGGTGGGCATCCAGTAGGAAGTCATGGGTGTTCTGTGCAGTAGTTTGTGAATGTACAGTCTTGTGCCCGTCATAAAATTGTCTGTAGTACCTTGCAAACTCGTCAACTATCTCTTGAGGAGAGGTTATTGTATTACCGTCTGCCTGTTGGATGAGAGGGATAGCCATGGCTTTATTTCTCTCTTGTATTTTGTGTGCTAAATATCTATCTGGCTTGTTAGCAAATATGAAGTATTGTACTTTCAATTTATGCAGTGTTCTAGTGGCATTCGTAGTAAATAAACTAGCTAATGCTGTTCTCTTTGATTGTAAAGTCCGCAAGGTGCCAGTATTGTGTGTGAGTCTATGTGCCTTCTCTGAGTTGGCTATCTCCTGATGGAGTTCAGATATATGTTGTCGTTTTTGTCTAGTATGTGCCGCCTTTCCCTGAATTAGTAAGCCCCTCAAATATGCTTTATGAGCTGTCCACGTGTAGAGGGGGTTGAAAGTGGTGTTTACATTTATGTCCCACTATTCTCCAAGATGTTTTAGGATGTGTTCCTGGGCTAAGGGTTGTTTGAAATATTGTGGGTCATAAGTCCAGGATTTTTCTCGTTTGGTATCTTGTTCCCCATCTAATAGTAAAGATACTATGGAGAGGTCAGACCACACACAGGTATGGATCTCAGAAGATAGCAAGACTGGATGAAAAACTTAAAGAAAAGTGAATAATCCATGTATCACATGTGTAGCAGGATCCTAATTCATGTCCCATATATGCTTAATGACAAAAAGTTATAAAAGGCACATAGCGTATAGTCAGTAGCGTAAATGTGTAAACTGACTCACCACTCCAAGGAAGGCTTTAGAACATCCACCCGGCAGGGGCCGTAGGCATATAGCCAGACCTTACCCCATTCACACTCGGGTATTGCTCAGTCTCACCTCGGTTGGTGCATTCGCTTCTCTGTGGTGTTCACCATCAGCGTGTGATCCTCCAGCACTTCTGGGTGACTTCAGATGCCTCATCCACACGGCTAACACCTATCACGCTCTCTTCACTGACCGCTATGTGCAAACTCCTTTTGCCGATCTTTCAGGGACTTGATCCAAGGCTGGGGAAATACTGTTAAACGGTGGTCTATGATTACGGCTATGTTTTGCCGAAACGCATAAAACCGGCTCTTCTACTTTTTTATCCCACCTAGATGCCCATGTATTTTTAACGTATTGAATAAAGTCTATCTGATTTTATTTTTGGAAATTGGATTCCTTTTTTTCTATGGATGAAAAACTTGGCTGGCATAAATATAATCGATCCTTGTGTAGATTTTATGGGTGGCAGAGTAATAGGTGGTGTCAGTTGTGGTACCGTATAAGGCCTGCCAAGTGTCTATAAGAGTGTGGGATGTAAGGTGTTCTCGTATATATTTAACATCACGGTTATGTTGTTGTTTCTTGTGAGATAAAGCCTCCCGATTGAGTGCTGTGATTGGAGACAGGTCAATGTTAAAATCCCCAGCCATAATGATCCTATTCTGAGACCATTGAGTCAGGAGATAAGATATCTGGGAAAAGAATTCTGTTTGTTTTGTTTTGTTCGGTTCATATATATTACAAAGCACTATATCGGTGTTGTCAATTTGACCTTTAGCTATTAGATATCTCCCTTCCTCATCTATGATTGTGGATTCATGTATAAAGTTAAGGGCCGAATGGATTAAAAATGGATACTCCCCTTTTTTAGTAGAGGCAGTTGCATGAAAATGTTGTTCAAAGTGTCTGGAACAGTATTTAGGAACTTGATGTCTAAGAAAATGGGTCTCCTGTAAGAAAAAGATGTTAGCCTTAATATTTATATATTGGTTCATAGCCACTCGTCTTTTAACATCCGTGTTCAGACATCTTACATTGTGAGAAATCAGTTTAATTTTTGGGGTCATCAGGGTAAGTATTGTTTGGAGCTATAGAGCAGCTAAAAAGTATCTTTATTATGCTATTACACCAGGTATCTTTCTGGCGTGAAGCATCTGCTAACCTATCCCATATAGGGTCTGTGGGGAACAGAACACATGGCATGTATCAGTGACTTGTGGGTCCAAGCAGAGAATATGTTTGGTTGTGTGGGTATAGTAACAAAGTAACAAACTAACCATAAAAAACAGAGTAATTCCCCCGCGAGAGGGTTAAGTAATAGAACAGATAACATTGAAATATTAAAATAAATGTGCAAGTGCTATATATCAGAAATGAACAATAACAGGTGAAATCCCCTCCATAGGCATATATTTTCTGCAGTAGACACCCATCCTACCTCTGGGTTGCCCATGAACCTGCATATATCATCAATAATCTGGTAGCCCATAAAGGGAGTCCCACAATGCAAACGTTCATTAAACATTACAACTGTAGAAAGTCTTATAGCTAACAACTCTCCAGTACAGCTCAGTGGAGAATCTCAAAAAGCGATACTCTGTTTGAGATGGTTAGGCCCTCCAAACATCTTTGGGCCTTCTTCTGTCATCCCCTCACCTCTAGAAGATTTCTGGGACATAAATCTGTATTTCATTTAATTTTGGGACGTCTTTTGCCTGTTGTTTTCTGTTTGGGTAGAGTGCTTGATTTCGCTTGTGCTTTTGGTTCCAGTTGCAATACTGAAACCAGTGAATCAGGCAATTTTGGTGTCTCTAGTCCCAATCTTTGACACAGATCTGGAATGTCAGTCGCCTCCTTAATGGTTATGGTCAGGTTGTCCTTTAGGATATAAAGAGCAAAGGGGAACCCCCACTTGTATTGAATCTGTAGCTTTCTCAATAATTGCGTGAGAGGGCGCAGAGAGTTCCATCTTTGTAAAGTCCTAATGGACAGGTCTTGGTAAAATTGAACAACCGACCCTTGGAATTTGAAGGTGGGGGTATTTCTGGATGCCGAGAGTATCATTTCCTTATCCTGGAAAAGTAGCATTTTCACTATTACATCGCATGGTGGAGCCTCCCCCCTGGGTTTAGCTTTCAGGGCCCTGTGGGCCCTTTCCATGGTGAATTCCATATCTTCTTTGTTTCCCGTTATGCTTCTGAAGAGCTGTCGCAGGTAGGTGGGCAGGTCTTTATCGACTGCTGTCTCCGGTATACCTTTTAATCTTAGATTACTTCTTCTGCTCCTGTTCTCCAGGTCCTCTAGTTTATCTTGCATCTCTGTGAACAGGTGTTGATGTGAGGATACAGTTTGCAAAGCTCCAGCTATATCCTCAGTGATTGCTTCCGTGTGCTCTTCGAGTGTATCTATTCTGCCTCCCAGTTCAGCTATATCTGATCTGATTTCTGTCAGGCTGGTAGTGACTAATGTTCAAAAAGGTGAAAACAGCATCAGTCTGTGAGTAGGTGCACGTACCCAGGTCCTGCCAGTGACCTCAAATAATGTCCAATCCACAAATAGAACAGCACCATCCACAAGGTAAGTTAAAAGTATATCTTTATTGGGACGTCACCAAACACAGCACAATAACACGACGTTTCGGTCAGGTGACCTTAATCATGTGGTATAAAAACAAGACATTAAACCACTCCTTATATACCCACCTTGGGGGAGGTGATAATTACCTTTGCAGGTGTATTTTAAACATTCTATTTCAGAATCAAAACTGCTTAGCACCATCTAGTGGTTAAAAGAGGTCATTATCAATCTTACAAAACACTTGGAAAAATCACAGAAAGGAAGGATAGCTATATATACAAACATCTATTACTCTGGATATTATACAGATACAAAAAGAGGATAATATACCTATAAATTATATACATACTCTTGGAAAAATGACAAGTTTACTCAAAGAAAAAATCTTATCTGTAATTAACATCAATTAGAGTTTACTTACATTGTAATATTCCAGTCTATATCTTTATTCATTCCATCTGGAATAAGGGATTGTAAAGTATAAATCCAAAAAGTCTCTCTACTTTTTAGCAATTTCTGTATATATAGCTATCCTTCCTTTCTGTGATTTTTCCAAGTGTTTTGTAAGATTGATAATGACCTCTTTTAACCACTAGATGGTGCTAAGCAGTTTTGATTCTGAAATAGAATGTTTAAAATACACCTGCAAAGGTAATTATCACCTCCCCCAAGGTGGGTATATAAGGAGTGGTTTAATGTCTTGTTTTTATACCACATGATTAAGGTCACCTGACCGAAACGTTGTGTTATTGTGCTGTGTTTGGTGATGTCCCAATAAAGATATACTTTTAACTTACCTTGAGGCTGGTAGTGACTGCCATGTGCATGGATTAAATTTTGTCAGGGGAGATAGTTGCGGCTGCACAGCTCCCGGAGTTATATGCCGACGTCTGTCCCAGGTGTATGAGGTCACCCGCTGTAGCGGACGCAAATGTCTCCGTAGTAAGTCTTCGATTCAGGGAAAGGTGCAAAGCTCAAAGGTGCGAGAACCAACCGCACGTACTAGTACAAGAAGAACGGAAGAGCTGCACAACAGTTCAAATATCAAAGCAAATTTATTGCATACAGATGAAAGAAACAAACATAGCAAAAAGGTGTCTGACGCGTTTCCCACCCTCTAGTGGCGCTTCATCAGAGACATAATGAGCATGTACACAACCTATCCTTATATCAGGTAATACCTGCCCACACTCTTGCCCACACATAACTAAATTTAAAACATAAAAATAAAGTACAGTGAAAAACAAAAACATGTGTGTATATAAAAACAGAACAAAATACATCTCATTTACAGTGCTGTCCCTGTACTAGTACACAACATTCTACTAAGACTTTCGGCCATTATAAGCAATGTTGTTCAAGAGTAAAGAAAATAAAAAAACTTACTTAATACAGTCAAAGAAAAAACCTTATATGTATATATAACAAGAACAAAAACAAAAAAAGATAATTCAGACAATTCAGACAATTCAAACATTAAAGGGACACTCCAAAAAGTTTTTCTCTCCTATTTACTCAGAGGGCACCTATTATATATGCTAAAAGACGCTGGTGCAAAAAAGCACTCCACTATAACAGAGACACTTTCCATATATATAAGCTGTTGTACAAGGAGCTTATAAAAGTTCTCTCTATTTGTCAGCACTTGTTATTGTGCAGTAATGCACCAGCATCCATCAGCATATCCAAAATTCTCATTGTGACAGCAATATCGCATCACTAATACATATGCGCTAACATCTACCAATGTGTCCAATATGTCCCATATTATGTGCCACAATAGATGCAGCAATTATCTGGCTATTCACATAGTCAGTCATAATAGTATACCCTGGTGTCATAGTTATTAGATCTCACAATACAATATAATATAATACACCATATTGGGTACGGTCTCCTGCAAGGTTCAACTCTAATGGTATCTGTAGATAATGAAATCTAAAAGTTAGTGTGAAAACACATACAATGATTAAATATCTCCAAAATACCTATTGGCTTGTGCCCAATGGTGTCCCCAAAAAAACCAATATAGCTACCTTGAGTTTTGCAATATACAAATATCATGGAAAAAGGAAAAGAGGAAATCCTCTCCTATATCAGATATAGCTATACGGTCAGATGCACCATGTACACAAACCAATTACTCACATATTGGATGAACCCAATGCAAATAGGCAGATGCCCAAGCTCAGACCCCCCAACTAGGTACAGAACAATGACACTTAATTCCTTTAGCATGATGTCTGAAGCTAACTAATGCAGGGAATTGAGAAACATACATATCTATATTTTTATTTTTATTTTTATTTATTTATTTACACATAGAAGAGGGGATAACTCCATGTTCATTCAGCTAAGCAATCAAAAAAATGCTGACTAGCCTCATTCAAACCCATGAGTCATGGGATAGTGGGAATACTCATGTTAGTAATAATAGTAATAGATTAGACAAAGTAACTAATGTCCCATTCTTTATTTAATCCTAAAGGGACCCTGGTCTTAAGTTTAAATATCCAGTAGAGTTCTTTCTTGTCTAATATCTTAAATCTATCACCACCTCTAATCGGTGTTAATGCTTTATCAATTGCCTTGATGCTGAAATCTCCAACATTCGTGAAATGTATCCCATTGAAATGCTGGGCTATGCTTGAGTCTTTGTTGTAATTCTTAACATCATTAAAATGTTCTCTTGCTCGTGTACCCAATTGTCTACTAGTTTTTCCTACATATTGACAATGGCATATCACACATTCCAATAGGTACACAACGAATGTTGATCTACAGTTGGCATAGAAGTCTATATCATAGCTACATCCATCAACCGTGGATTTGAACTTTTTGAACTTTTTCAACACGTCCCAAGAATTCGAAAAAGGATCAAAAGACCCCTTTAGGAGAGTCAGGAGATCCAAAGGGAGATCAAAAAGGAAAAACTCCAAGAAAGAAGAAAACTTAAATGAGACTTTTGACTTAAGTGTAATCAATATTTCATCTCATGATCTGAGCACAGAACAGTTTAGTGTACTTAGTAAGGGACTGGGATTTGCCCCAACACGTAATTTCTCAGCATTTACCACTTTGCTGGATATAAACAAATTTGTAAGAAAATTAAATCCTGGGGCGTGCTCAGATCATGAGATTATAGAACAGAATACCAGGGCAGCGGATAATTGTGTCCCATTTAGGGATGCATGTGTGTTAAATACCCTGGTGACTTTGAATACTGATAGTGATAATGTTTCATCCATATCCGTACCAAATAGACCCAAGAAGGGTAAGTCTACATTTTACCCCACACAATATAGGGGACAGGCGCTAAACTTATTTCAGAAAAGTGTAGAGAGGCAAATAGTCAGCTTGGCTGATACTGCACGTGACAGCAATGCAAATAGGCAGGTGTCGAACTTAACCACTAAAGAAAGGGAGGCTCTGCGCCTTCTGCAAAATAATGATCACATAGTGATTAGGAACTCCGACAAAGGAGGCAATATTGTCGTTATGGACAAAGAAGCTTATTTTGCGGAGGCGCAACGCCAACTTCAGGACACTGACACATACATCCCACTCAGAAGCAATCCTACAAACCAGTTTAGAAAGGAGCTTTTGAGCTTACTGGATGATGGTGTAGAGATGGGAGTGCTCAATGAGGATAATATAAGACACTTGGTCCCTGACCACCCAGTTGTGCCCCTTTTCCACTTCTTACCAAAGATCCACAAGGACCCGGTCAATCCTCCGGGCAGGCCCATCGTTTCGGGCATAGGCTCACTTTTAGAGCCTGTGTCCGAATGGATGGATGATATCTTACAGCCCATTGTGAAAGGTCTTCATTCATACATCAGAGATTCGCATCATTTGCTTGAATGTTTGGATGGAGTTGAGTGGCAGGAGGGGCATACGTGGGTGGTGGCGGACATTGTATCCTTGTACACGGTCATACCACATGCAAAGGGGATTCAGGTGGTTACGTTTTTCTTAAATAAATTTACTGATTACAGTACAGTTATAATTAATTTTATATGTACAGTTTTATCATTTTTACTCACGCATAATTTTTTCTCCTTTGACGGCCTATACTACTTACAATGCTGTGGCACAGCAATGGGGGCCAAGTATGCCCCCTCTTTTGCTAACTTGTATGTAGGCTTTTGGGAAGTTAATTATATTTTTGATGCTATGAACCCCTTTGCTGAGAGTATTTCTGTGTACAAGAGATTCATCGATGATGTGATCTTTGTCTTCCACGATCCTATTACAAGGATCCGCTTTGATGCTTTGATGAAATATCTCAACGCTAATGAGATGAGTCTAAAGTTTGTGGGTATATTTGACCGGATAAGTGTTGACTTCTTGGATGTCACGCTGAGTGGTGATGTTATAAACAATGTAGTTATCTCAAAAACTTTTAGAAAACAGAGTGCCGGCAACACAATCTTACATGCGAGATCATGTCATCCACGTCATCGAATACGTGCTATTCCAAGGGGTCAACTTATCAGGTTAAAAAGGAATACAAAAAACTTGGATGTTTATTTTGAACAGTCTTTAGAGTTGTGTAAAAGACTGGAGAAAAGGGGTTATGATCCGGAACTCCTTAATGCAGCTAGGTTAGAGATAGGACAATCTAATGCTCATACATTAAACAAAAAAGATAATAAGGTAGGTGTACAAAAAGGTGATGTTTTATTCTCTACAGAGTACACCAGACAATTTCCACAGGTTGTCAGGATACTTAAAAATAATTTACAGCTCTTGGCAACAGATGAGACACTGAAGGATACAATAAGTAGATGTAAATTTGTCTCAAAAAAACCTGTCACCTTGGCAAAATCATTAGCACCTAGCATGGTCATGAGAACAAGGAGTATGAGGACATGGCTTAATACAATAGGCAATTTTCGGTGTGGAGGCAGGGCTTGCTTGACTTGTAACATGATTGATGGGAACAAAAAGTTCAAATCCACAGTTGATGGATGTAGCTATGATATAGACTTCTATGCCAACTGTAGATCAACATTCGTTGTGTACCTATTGGAATGTTTGATATGCCATTGTCAATATGTAGGAAAAACTAGTAGACAATTGGGTACACGAGCAAGAGAACATTTTAATGATGTTAAGAATTACAACAAAGACTCAAGCATAGCCCAGCATTTCAATGGGATACATTTCACGAATGTTGGAGATTTCAGCATCAAGGCAATTGATAAAGCATTAACACCGATTAGAGGTGGTGATAGATTTAAGATATTAGACAAGAAAGAACTCTACTGGATATTTAAACTTAAGACCATGGTCCCTTTAGGATTAAATAAAGAATGGGACATTAGTTACTTTGTCTAATCTATTACTATTATTACTAACATGAGTATTCCCACTATCCCATGACTCATGGGTTTGAATGAGGCTAGTCAGCATTTTTTTGATTGCTTAGCTGAATGAACATGGAGTTATCCCCTCTTCTATGTGTAAATAAATAAATAAAAATAAAAATAAAAATATAGATATGTATGTTTCTCAATTCCCTGCATTAGTTAGCTTCAGACATCATGCTAAAGGAATTAAGTGTCATTGTTCTGTACCTAGTTGGGGGGTCTGAGCTTGGGCATCTGCCTATTTGCATTGGGTTCATCCAATATGTGAGTAATTGGTTTGTGTACATGGTGCATCTGACCGTATAGCTATATCTGATATAGGAGAGGATTTCCTCTTTTCCTTTTTCCATGATATTTGTATATTGCAAAACTTAAGGTAGCTATATTGGTTTTTTTGGGGACACCATTGGGCACAAGCCAATAGGTATTTTGGATATATTTAATCATTGTATGTGTTTTCACACTAACTTTTAGATTTCGTTATCTACAGATACCATTAGAGTTGAACCTTGCAGGAGACCGTACCCAATATGGTGTATTATATTATATTGTATTGTGAGATCTAATAACTATGACACCAGGGTATACTATTATGACTGACTATGTGAATAGCCAGATAATTGCTGCATCTATTGTGGCACATAATATGGGATATATTGGACACATTGGTAGATGTTAGCGCATATGTATTAGTGATGCGATACTGCTGTCACGATGAGAATTTTGGATATGCTGATGGATGCTGGTGCATTACTGCACAATAACAAGTGCTGACAAATAGAGAGAACTTTTATAAGCTCCTTTTTCAACAGCTTATATATATGGAAAGTGTCTCTGTTATAGTGGAGTGCTTTTTTGCACCAGCGTCTTTTAGCATATTTAATAGGTGCCCTCTGAGTAAATAGGAGAGAAAAACTTTTTGGAGTGTCCCTTTAATGTTTGAATTGTCTGAATTGTCTGAATTATCTTTTTTTGTTTTTGTTCTTGTTATATATACATATAAGGTTTTTTCTTTGACTGTATTAAGTAAGTTTTTTTTATTTTCTTTACTCTTGAACAACATTGCTTATAATGGCCGAAAGTCTTAGTAGAATGTTGTGTACTAGTACACGGACAGCACTGTAAATGAGATGTATTTTGTTCTGTTTTTATATACACACATGTTTTTGTTTTTCACTGTACTTTATTTTTATGTTTTAAATTTAGTTATGTGTGGGCAAGAGTGTGGGCAGGTATTACCTGATATAAGGATAGGTTGTGTACATGCTCATTATGTCTCTGATGAAGCGCCACTAGAGGGCGGGAAACGCGTCAGACATCTTTTTGCTATGTTTGTTTCTTTCATCTGTATGCAATAAATTTGCTTTGATATTTGAACTTTTGTGCAGCTCTTCCGTTCTTCTTGATTCAATTTTGTCCCATAACTTGTCGAAGCTGGTAGAGATATATTGTTTTGAAACTAGGGATTTTAGATCTGCTTTAGTCACAGGAGTCTTGTCTGCGACTGATTTTGTGGTTTCTGAGTCTGAATCAATTTCTTCTTCCACTTCCATATCTGGTTGATCAGTCTGTTTAAATGGTTTAGACGATTTAAAATAGGTGTTCAAGGATGAAGTCTTGCTTTGTTTATCCTAAGCGGATTTTCTGACAGACATGTTGGGAGATATGTAGGTATTCACAGACAGTCTCCGGTGGGTATCCTAATGGATTAAATGGTAGATATTGTCAGGAAGAAGAACAGCCTTGTACAGGATGGGTAACCACTGGAGATCTTATATGCTGGGAGAGAGGCCCACACCACAGATTCTAAGTTTACATATATGTATACAGTATATATGGTACCAGAGTGACTGGAGTATTACAGGGGGTCACTCTGTTGCATTATGAGTGGTATGTTCTAGCAGATTATTCCCCTGAGATCCATACATGATATCTTTTCTGTGGGACACAGGTTGTCTAGCCTCCAGGGGAAACTCTGGAGTCTGAAAGTCACTAATGTAGCACTTGCACAATATGCCTCTGAAGTTTAGAAGGCACACATATTTCTGGGTGTTGTTTGCATCTATTTATTCAAGTGTGCAATGTTTCAGGTCTAGCTCTGCTCCCCAGGGTCAGTGTCCTCACAGGACGATAAACGGAGAAGGGGAATCAGGATATGACCCACCACCACTGAGGATGCAGGAAAAAGGGGGGGGGGCGAGAGTAGTGCCTTAATATAATTAAGTTGCTGCTGCTGAATTTGGGCTCCCAAAACTGTGGGCCATAACAGAACTGGTGGGTGAGGCCCTGTAGGGTGCTAGTGGTTGTTATATCCCGTGGTGCCATGGATCCACAACTTGAGTATGAGGAGATTTTAAATTTTATTTCACAACATGCCAGTCCAAGTTCCCAGTGGGCTATAAAATATCTGTGACCCGGTACACTAGTTGCAACCTGCACTGTCTTAATGAGAGCACTGTCCTACAGCAAGGGTAGTGAATAAAGATGGCATTTTTTCCCGCCACTGGTCTTCCTGCAAATGTGTGATGCTGGTCCTGTAACTGACAGATTAGTACCAACCCAGTGGTGTTTCAGTTGTCAGGTGTCCCAGAGTCTATGTCTGTTGGTCTAGGGTGTATGAATGATCGTTTGTTGCTTCGTAATGAGATAGGGCCTCTGGGGTATTTATAGTTCTTATTAGTCAGACAGTACCCAAAATCTCACCTTTGCTGTCTTTATGATGCTTGGCTCTGCTTCTCATCCACTCCTGGTGGGGTTGCTGACACTTTTGTTGGCTTTCTTAGGGCCTGGAGTCCCAAAGTAAGCCGCAGCCCCAGACTTTCCTAGAAATTTGCTGGTTCTCTGTTTCTGGTGTATTGTGAACCCTCTCAAAAATGTCCCATATCAGCACCGGACTGTCTGTGTTCATGTATTTTGCACTCAGGTAGTTTTTTTAAGGCAGATTACCTCTGTTATATGCACAAAAACACTTTTAAAGATCAAGATCTGCACAGAGCTTCACAGTGGTGCTGCTGCTCAGGTTGCTGGCAAACTCCACCCCCAGAATCATTTTATTTAAATTAACATGCTGCATGACTGCCCTACATCACAGTTCCTGAAGTATGTACACTGCCGACTGTTCATTTGGCTTGAATTGGGGAATATTTGGTGTATAATATTTGGACTGCCTATTATGGTACTGTTATGAGAATGCCAAATGTCCTATTTACCCTATGATAGTTTTTTTCTATATAAGTAAGCTGGCAGAGATTTTTTTTTCTCACCCTAGAAATGCCCAATATTTGGTTAAAAGGGGAAAGTAAAGTGGGGTAAACATAGCCACGAACAGTCAGTTTGTAGTTCCTGGGCATGTATTGGGAAAATTTACCCTTGATATATACTGTTTCTAAGATGCGTGATAATAAATACTGTGTTAATGATGTTTCTCTTTGAGGTAACATGTAATATGTAAATGTCCTTTACTGTGGGTACCATGTATGTTACAAAGCTTTGTTGAAGTATTCAGATATTTTGAGAATACTAGTTAGTTGATATTTTATTAGTGCTCCAACAGGTTTATAGATTTGGGGAATGTGTGTGCCTTAATGCAATAATTGAGGACATTCTTGCTATTTTCCTAGATTTGTATTTGTCAGACTAGCGTATACACTAGATGACTAAGATGGCACTTGATAATTATAATTTCTTGGAATGGCCTGTTTTACAAAGCTGGCAATGTTAATCAGCCTAAGCTAATTACCCTATATTTCATAGCCAAGAGGTATTTATAAAGTTTGCCTGCTTATCCCAAACCATAAACCCAGCACCACTTGTATAAAAGGTGATCTTTAATATGCACAATATCCATTCCTTTTATGTAATGTAATAGACACGTAGAGGTTTTTTGAAAGCACATTCTATCATTTACCCCATTGGCCCACAGGTGGTCTAGTAGCTTTTTCCATCTTGTCTTTGTTAATCCTGTTAATTCCATTGCTCTCCTGTTTGACTTTAAATTCTATGGACCCTTATGTGGTCCTGATTGGCATGAGAGTCATGACTGTAGTGTATTTGCTCAAGAGCGGCCTATTTTCCTTAAAAATCCCCAAATTAGAGAGTTTCTTCTAGGTCCAAAAGTGGCATATGCTGTTTAGGAGGGGGGGGGGGAATGAGGGAGGTGTGGAGGTGCTCTCCTAATAATGTACCATGCTCGTTGTATTATGTAATATGCCTTGCTGTATGTAAACTATATGTCATTTGGGCAAACTGTTTATGTTTGTTTACCCTCAATAAAAATTAAAATATATATATATATATATATATATATATAAAACAACAATTAAAATTATGAGGAGGCGAAAAGAAAGGTTAAAATCCTCCACTAAATACAAAATTTAGAGAAGATAACTCATTGTGTAACCCATTTACCAATCTAGACAAGTCAGAAGACTTGCTTTTCCAACAGAAACTCTCTGAATACATTGTTTCCAATGCAGCAAAGGATTCTGGGTAAGATATGCAAATGAGGTTCACAATTACTCACTTTTTTACTTTTAGCCTGCTTTTTAAGGCAGACTTCCCTTTACGCCATAGCATCGCCATATTACACAGCTTTTAAGCTTAGCTAGTGTTAGTACAGTGATTCAGACCAATCCCAGGAAAGCTGTTTCATGGGTTTTAAAAGTAGGTTGAATCACTGCTGGGTAAAGTTGATTTCTGAACAAAATGCAACAACATCAGTCTTTATTAGTCACATAGCAGATGCAATTCTTGAGTATAGTCACCTGGAGGGTATATACAGTACATCCCATAAATGATGTGCTCATCCCAACTGATGTGGGGCAAAAACCATGAAACAGTTGTCCTGGGATTGGTCTGAATCACTGTACTAATCCTAGCTAAGCTTAAAAACTGTGTAATATGTTGATGCTATGGCATTAAGGGAAGTCTGCCTTAAAAAGCAGGCTAAAAGTAAAAATGTGAGTCGTGAACCTCATTTGCACATCTTACAATCCAAAAGCACTTAGTTTGAGTTTTACCACATGAGAAGTAGTTTTTTTCTGACAATTTTCAAAGCTAGTTTTATTTTCCTTCCCACTGTATCATGTGACAGCCATCAGGAAATCCCAAACTATACATATAATCTGCACATTTTGCACATGCTCAGTAGGAGTTGGAGTCTCAGAAAAAGTGCATATAAAGAGATTGTGCTTATTAGATCATATGAATTGATTAAAGCACCAAATCCTACTGAGCATGTGCAAAATTTACAGATTATATGAATGTGCATTTTGTGATAGGTTGATGTCTATATAGCTATAAGCAGGTTCAAAAAATATAGTACATTTCACACTTGCATAATGTAAACAAATGGTAGGACATGCAATTTTGTCTGGGAAAAATATTTGTACTTCCTCTTTCAGTCTGTCACAATGGACTGACTCTCCTACTCACAAGATGGTCACTCCCTTAAACTGATCTTTAGCTATCGATGCACTATATCAAACTTCACAAACTCCCCTTTTCTACCTCTCACACCAAACTTTACAGAAGCATTAGGTCATTAGATCAACAACAGCTCGCTAATTTTCTCGAACCCCTCCTTTCTTCCATCTCCTCCCTTTCCTGTCCTGACCAAGGCTCTGTCCTCTTCTCTTCCCAATCTACACATCATCATTAGGTTCTCTAATAAAGTCCCACAGGTTTCAATATAATTTTTATGCCGACGACACTCAAATCTACATCTTTGCTCCAGACCTATCTCCTTCCTTGGTAACCCATGTCACTTACTGTCTTTCTCACATCTCTTTCTGGATGTCCTCTCACTACCTTAAGCTAAATCTCTCCAAAACTGAGCTCGCTATTTTCCCCCCTTCTTCTAAAATCTCCATCCCCCATCTCTCTATACCTGTTGACAACTCCATCATAACCCTTACCCTGCATGTCCAATGTCTTGGGGTCACACTTGATCTTTCTGTCACTCCTCACATTCAGGCCTTGGCTAAATTCTGCCACTTCCAACTTAAAAACTTCTCTAAAATTAGAAATTTCCTTACACAAGACACAACTAAGATTTTAATCCACTTTCTCATCCTTTCCCATCTCGACTACTGCAACACCATCTTCTCTGGTCTCACTAGCTGCCACCTATCTCCTTTACAATCCATAATGCATGCCTCTGCCAGGCTCATCTTCCTTACTGGATGCTCTTCATCTGCTGTACCTCTCTGCCAATCCCTGCACGGCTTCCTCTTGCCTCCAGAATAAAACACAACATTCTCACTCAGACATACAAAGCCCTCAACTGCACTGCTCCCCCCTACATCTCAAACCTTGTCTCCAGATACTCTCCCTCCCACCCCCTTCGCTCTGCTCATGACCTCCTACTCTCCTCCTCTCTTGTTACCTCCTCACATTCCCGTTTACAAGACTTCTCCAGACTGGCTTCCATCTTGTGAAACTCTCTGCCTCGCTCCACAAGACTCTCCCCTAGTTTTGAAAGCTTCAAGTGCTCCCTAAAAACTCTACTGTTCAGGGATGCATACAACCTACACTAACCTTTCCTAATCCCAGTTCCTCTCCTCCATTGCTATCTCACTGAACCCCCTTAGCATTTAAGACTAAGAGCCCAACTGTTTGTAGGTTACCTTCATAAGAGCTGACTACAACAGTGCAACTCTCGGCAGGGCCCTCTACCCATTTGATCCCTATAAATGTTACCTTGTTTATCGCCTATGTTTATAGCGCTGCAGAATCTGTTGGCGCTCTACAAATAAATTATAATAATAATAATTCAAAATTATATTGATAAAGAAGACAACTTAACTCAAGGTAATATTTACATTCTTATGTCTTTGCAGAAAAACGAGTTTGCATATGTTTCATATAAAAAGCATCAAGGAACAAAGTCACTGTAAGATCCAAATAATAAATATCATCCACCAAAATTTACAAAACACGTGTACAGATGGCACCTACTCTGAAGATTTGGTTTCTGCAGCAAAGTAAGTACTGGTGGAAAAACATGATAACGACCACAGTGAAAGACAACAATTATTTGAATACCACATCTGGTAAATGTACATCTGATAATCAAGTAGAACAAATTGTAATAAATAATGTTTCATCAAGAGAAAACACCCTGAAACACATTAAAGGGACATAAACACAAAAAATTATTTTGTGATTCAGATAGAGCATGTGATATTAAACAGCTTTCCAATTTACTTCTGTTGCCTAATATGTTTTGTTCTCTTGGTGTCCTTTGTTAAAAAGGATACCTAGGTAGGCTCAGGAGCTACTGATTGGTGGCTGCCCTGTCTGTCTTCTTTTTTTCTTCAGATTTGATGTCATCCTGTTCCTGTATTCAGGCTGTTCAGTGATCTGGGTTGCTGTCAAATAAGCTTGTGCCTAATAGCACTGCCTGAGTGCTTTTCACAAATGTGAGTACCCTGATTAGGGTTAATTAATTGTGAATATATTGTTCTATTAGTGATACACACAGGTGCCTCTCCTGTTTTCTCCATTTTTCCTGTGGCTGCACATATATGCCTCATGTGATTTGATTACCAGATGTGTTCAGCTAGTTCCCAGTAGTGCATTGCTGCTTTTTTAACAAAGGAAATGAAAAGAATGAAGAAAATTGTATACTAGAAGTAAATTGGAAAGTAGTTAAAAAGTGGTATGTTCTTTCTGAATCATGAAAGAAAATGTTTGGGTTTTATGTCCCTTTGAATGTAATATATTTATATTTGTATCATATACAGATAACAATGTTGGCCTGTTTACAAACCTCTGATAAGGAAGTGCGCTTTCTAATATTTGCATGAAAGGAACCTTTATGCCAGTGTTTTTCAACCTGTGTGCCGTGGCACACTAGTGTGCCGTGAGAGATCCTCAGGTGTGCCATGGCAGACTGACAACAGTGTGACATATTTTTTAAACTTTGCTTGTTTTTTACTCCCAGTGCAGGGGTAGTTTGTAGGAGGCATGGCATAACAGCACAATACATACAGTATGTGTGTGTTTGTGTTTATGTGTATATATATATATGCTGTATTAGGCTACAATGTGTGATTTTTTTTAAATTTTGGGATGGTGGTGTGCCACAGGATTTTTTAATGTAAAAAAGTGTGCCACGGCAAAAAAAAGGTTAATAATCACTGCTTTATGCTAAAAAAGTATTTTAGAAAAAAAATAGTGCTTATTTGTGGGGAAACAAGAAAAACTACACTATAATTATGTGTAGCAAGAGCAAAAAGACAACATTATATGTGTGTGCGTATGTTTATGTTTAAATGTTAATATGTGTAAATATGTGTGTATATATATATACATACACTTCTGTGCCCTTCCCAGCCAAATACCTTGAAACATGCAATATCATTTTTAAAATGTGTTTTGAATAGAGATATTTTACATTTCTATTGGCTAGATTGCGAGTTTTGCGTTATGAGGGATGCGGTACTAACTTGCACGTTATTGTCACCGCTCACTTACCTACAGCGCTGGTATTACAGGTTTTTACAAACCCGGCGTTTAAAGGCAAGAAGTGAGCGTAGAGCAAAATTGAGCTCCATACCGCAATCCAATACCAGTGCTGCTTAAGTGAGCGGTGAGCTGGTTGTACGTGCTCGTTCACGATTTCCCCATAGACATCAATGGGGAGAGCCGACTGAAGAAAAGTCTAACACCTGCAAAAAAGCAGCGTAAAGCTCCATAACGCAGCCCCATTGATTCCTATGGGGAAACAAAAGTTATCTTTACACCTAACACCCTAACATGAACCCCAAGTCTAAACACCCCTAATCTTACACTTATTAACCCCTAATCTGCTGCCCCGACATTGTCGACACCTACAGTATACTTATTAACCCCTAATCTGCCGCTCCGGACATCGCTGCCACTATAATAAACATATTAACCCCTAAACTGCCACACTCCCGCATCACAACCACTATTTAAATATTGTTAACCCCTAATCTGCTGCTCCGGAAATTGCCGACACCTACATTATACTTATTAGCCCCTAATCTGCCGCCCCCAAAGTTGCCGCCACTATAATGAACATATTAACCCCTGAACCGCTGCACTCCCGCCTCGCAAACACTAGTTAAATATTATTAACCCCTAACCTGCCGTCCCCAACGTCGCCACCACTATATTACATTTATTAACCCCTAAACCTAAGTCTAACCCTAACATCCCCTAACTTAAATATAATTAAAATAAATCTAAATAAAACATACTATTAATAACAATCAGCCAATAGTGATGTCGCAAACAGTTCTGCCGCGAATAGTTCGCAGCGAACATAGCATGTTCGTGTTCGCAGCGGATGGCGAACATATGCAATGTTCGATCCACCCCCTATTCGTCATCATTGAGTAAACTTTGACCCTGTAGCTCACAGTCACAAGACACATTCCAGCCAATCAGCAGCAGACACTCCCTCCCAGACCCTCCCACCTCCTGGACAGCATCCATTTTAGATTCATTCGGAGCCTGCATTCTTAGTGAGAGGAGGGACAGTGTAGCTGCTGCTGATTTAATAGGGAAATCGATAGCTAGGCTAGTGTATTCAGTGTCCACTACATTCCTGAAGGACTCATCTGATCTCTGCTGTAAGGACAGCACCCCAAAAAGGGCTAGAACATCAGTCTGCTTTTTTTTTTCCTGTGTAATCTAATTGCAGCCTGCCTGCCAGCTCAGGCTCACAGCGTATACTGTGCCCACTTGCCCAGTGCCACCACTCATATCTGGTGTAACAGTAGTGTACATTTAAAAAAAAAAAAAAACTTTTTTTAATTTGAAATAATAGCAGTCAGTTTCCTTCACACGTGTGCGTTTCAGGTCCTGCCAGGGCACAGTGTGACACCAGTGCAAGTCATATCTGCTAAAACAGTAGTGTACATTTAAAAAAACCAAAACCTTATTTTACTGTGAAATAATAGCAGTCAGTTTCCTTCACACGTGTGCGTTCCAGGTCCTGCCAGGGCACAGTGTCACACCAGTGCAAGTCATATCTGCTAAAACAGTAGTGTACATACATTTTAACAAAAAAAAACTTTTTTTTACTGTGAAATAATAGCAGTCAGTTTCCCTCACACGTGTGCGTTCTAGGTCCTGCCAGGGCACAGCGTCACACCAGTGCAAGTCATATCTGCTAAAACAGTAGTGTACATTTAAAAAAAAAAAAAAAACTTACACTACCTGAACGATACAACATCATACCTGATGTTTTAAAGCACGTTATTCCAAACAATTTAGGAATATTAGGTGATTTATGCCCTTTATGGATTAAAACCAGACTCTGCATCAACTATGTAATTTTCCATGGGAGTTTGCCATGGATCCCCCTCCGGCATACCACAGTCCAGGTGTTAGTCCCCTCGAAACAACTTTACCATCACTTTTGTGGCCAGAAAGAGTCCCTGTGGGTTTTAAAATTCGCCTGCCTATTGAAGTCTATGGCGGTTCGCCGGTTCGCGAACTTTTGCGGAAGTTTTTGTTCGCCGTTCGCGAACGCAAAATTTTAGGTTCGCGACATCACTATCAGCCAATAGGATTGAACTTCAATCCTATTGGCTGATCCAATCATTTTTTCAACCTTGATTCCGATTGGGTGACAGAATTCAGCCAATCAGAATCTAAGGGACGCCATCTTGCATGACATAATTTAAAGGAACCTTCATTCGTTGTTAGTCGTCAGAAAGAAGAGGATGCTCCACGTCGGATGTCTTGAAGATGGAACCGCTCCGCGCCGGATGGATGAAGATAGAAGATGCCGTCTGGATGAAGACTTCTGCCCGTCTGGAGGACCACTTCTCCTGGCTTGGATGAAGATTTCTCCCGACTTCGATAAGGACTTCTTGCCGCTTTGTTGAGGACTTCTCCCGGTTTCGTTGAGGATGGATGTCCGGTCTTCAAAACTATAAGTGGATCTTCAGGGGTTAGTGTTAGGTTTTTTTTAAGGGTTTATTGGATGGGTTTTATTTTTCAGTTAGGGTTTGAGCCGCAATAGAGCTAAATGCAGTGGGCAATGCCCATACAAATGCCCTTTACAGGGCAATGGGGGGGCTTAGGTTTTTTTATAGTTAGGGTTTTATTTGGGGGGTTGGTTGTGTGGGTGGTGGGCTTTACTGTTGGGGGGGGGTTGTTTGTATTTATTTTTTTCAGGTAAAATAGCTGATTTCTTTGGGTCAATGCCACACAAAAATGCCCTTTTAAGGGCTATTGGTAGTTTAGTTTAGGCTAGGGTTTTTTTTTATTTTGGGGGGGCTTTTTTTATTTTGATAGGGCTATTAGATTAGGTGTAATTAGTTTAAATATCTTGTAATTTGTTTTTTATTTTGTGTAATTTAGTGTTTGTTTGTTTTTTAAAAAATTTAGGTAATTGTATTTAACCCCTTAACGACTCATGTCGTACAGGGTACATCTTGCACAAACTGGTCTTTAAAGACCAGCAACGCACCCTGTACGACATTGGGGTTAAAAGTGGCTGGAAGCGATCCTGATCGATTCCAGCCACTTTTCCGGTTATTTTCAGCTCTTTTGCCTGTAAAAAAAATACAAACACCCCCCAACAGTAAAACCCACCACCCACACAACCAACCCCCCAAATAAAAAACTAACTAAAAAAACCTAAGTTCCCCATTGCCCTGAAGAGGATGCTCCGTGTCGGATGTCTTGAAGATGGAGCTGCTCCGTGTCGGATGGATGAAGATAGAAGATGCCGTCTGGATGAAGACTTCTGCCCGTCTGGAGGACCACTTCTCCTGGCTTGGATGAAGATTTCTCCCGACTTCGATAAGGACTTCTTGCCGCTTTGTTGAGGACTTCTCCCGGTTTCGTTGAGGATGGATGTCCGGTCTTCAAAATTATAAGTGGATCTTCAGGGGTTAGTGTTAGGTTTTTTTTAAGGGTTTATTGGATGGGTTTTATTTTTCAGTTAGGGTTTGAGCCGCAATAGAGCTAAATGCAGTGGGCAATGCCCATACAAATGCCCTTTACAGGGCAATGGGGGGCTTAGGTTTTTTTATAGTTAGGGTTTTATTTGGGGGGTTGGTTGTGTGGGTGGTGGGCTTTACTGTTGGGGGGGGGGTTGTTTGTATTTATTTTTTTCAGGTAAAATAGCTGATTTCTTTGGGTCAATGCCACACAAAAATGCCCTTTTAAGGGCTATTGGTAGTTTAGTTTAGGCTAGGGTTTTTTTTTATTTTGGGGGGGCTTTTTTATTTTGATAGGGCTATTAGATTAGGTGTAATTAGTTTAAATATCTTGTAATTTGTTTTTTATTTTGTGTAATTTAGTGTTTGTTTGTTTTTTAAAAAATTTAGGTAATTGTATTTAACCCCTTAACGACTCATGTCGTACAGGGTACATCTTGCACAAACTGGTCTTTAAAGACCAGCAACGCACCCTGTACGACATTGGGGTTAAAAGTGGCTGGAAGCGATCCTGATCGATTCCAGCCACTTTTCCGGTTATTGCAGTGACGCCTCGATATTGAGGCATCCTGCAATAACCCTTCTTATCCCTCTGGTGCAGAGAGAGCCACTCTGAGGCCTTCTCTGCACCGGACATCGATGGCCGAAAATCGTTAATGGGTGGGAGCCAAAGTGGGAGGCGAGTGGGCGGCCATCGATGGCTTTTATGATTAAGAGGGGGTCGGGATTGGGGGCGTGGTCGCCAGGGCATGCACGGACGCGCACCCATGCACGGGAGGTGGCGGGCGCGTGCACGGGGAGGGAGTGGGTGGGAACCGCTGCACTACAGAAAAAAATACTTCTAAGTGGGAGAAGGGGGGGGGAATGGGTTAATAAATTGCTAAGGGATCTGGGAGAGGGTGGGGGATGGTCTTTTGGGGGGGAAGCTACACTACAGAAAAAATATATATTTATATATATTTTTGTATAAACTGGGTACTGGCAGACAGCTGCCAGTACCCAATATGGCACCAAAAAAGGTAGAGGGGGAGGGTTAGAAAGCTGTTTGGGGGGGGTCAGGGAGGTTGGGGGCTAAGGGGCGACCCTACACAGCAGCATATGTAAATATGATATTTTAAAAAAAAGAGATACCTTTTTATTTTAGTACTGGCAGACTTTATGGCAGTACTTAAGATGGCGGGGACAATTGTGCGGTGGGGAAGGGAAGAGAGCTGTTTGGGAGGGATCAGGTGGTGTGATGTGTCAGGTGGGTGGTTCTACACTAAAACTAAAATTAACCCTGAAAGCACCCTACAAGCTACCTAATTAACCGCTGCACTGCTGGGGCATAATACACGTGTGATGCGCAGCATTTAGCGGCCTTCTAATTACCAAAATGCAATGCCAAAGCCATATATGTCTGCTATTTCTGAACAAAGGGGATCCCAGAGAAGCATTTACAACCATTTATGCCATAATTGCACAAGTTGTTGTAAATAATTTCAGTGAGAAACCTAAAATTGTGAAAAATTTAACTTTTTTTTTTATTTGATTTAATTTGGCGGTGAAATGGTGGCATGCAATATACCAAGATGGACCTAGATCAATACTTGGGGTTGTCTACTACACTAAAGCTAAAATTAACCCTAGAAGCTCCCTACATGCTCCCTAATTAACCCCTTCACTGCTGGGCATAATACATGTGTGATGCGCAGTGGCATTTAGCGGCCTTCTAATTACCAAAAAGCAACACCAAAGCCATATATGTCTGCGATTTCTGAACAAAGGGGATCCCAGAGAAGCATTTACAACCATTTATGCCATAATTGCACAAGTTGTTTGTAAATAATTTCAGTGAGAAACCTAAAGTTTGTGAAAAAAATTGTGAAAAAGTGAACGATTTTTTTTTTATTTGATCGCGTTTGGCGGTGAAATGGTGGCATGAAATATACCAAAATGGGCTTTGATCAATACTTTGGGATGTCTTCTAAAAAAATATATATATACATGTCAAGGGATATTTAGGGATTCCTGTAAGATGTCAGTGTCCCAATGTAACTAGCGCTAATTTTGAAACAAAGTGGAAATAGCAAAGTGCTACTTGTATTTATTGCCCTAAAACTTGCAAAAAAAGCAAAGAACATGTAAACAGTGGGTATTTCTAAACTCAGGACAAAATTTAGAAACTATTTAGCATGGGTGTTTTTTGGTGGTTGTAGATGTGTAACAGATTTTGGGGGTCAAAGTTAGAAAAAGTGTGTTTTTTCCATGTTTTCCTCATATTTTATATTATTATTTTTTTTAGTAAATTATAAGATATGATGAAAATAATGTTATATTTAGAAAGTCCGTTAATTGTTGACAAAAACGGTATATAATATGTGTGGGTACAGTAAATGAGTAAGAGGAAAATTACACAGCAGAAATTCAAAAATAGCCCTGGTCCTTAAGGGAAAGAAATTGAAAAATGGCCTTGTCCTTAAGGGGTTAATTTAGTTAATTGTATTTAATTTAGGTAATTTATTTAATTGTAGTGTAGTGTTAGTGTAACTTAGGTTGGGTTTTATTTTACAGGTAAATTTGTATTTTTTTAGCTAGGTAGTTATTAAATAGTTAATAACTATTTAATTATTCTACCTTGTTAAAATAAATACAAACTTGCCTGTGAAATAAAAATAAAACCTAAGGTAGATACAATGTAACTATTAGTTATATTGTAGCTAGCTTAGGGTTTATTTTACAGGTAATTACTTAGTTTTAAATAGGAATTATTTAGGTAATGATAGTAGGTTTTATTTAGATTTATTTTAATTATATTTAAGTTAGGGGGTGTTAGGGTTAGACTTAGGTTTAGGGGTTGATAAATATAGTATAGTGGAGGCAACGTTTGGGGTGGCAGATTAGGGGTTAATAAATATAGGTAGGTGGCGGCGATGTTAGGGACAGCAGAATAGGGGTTAATAATATTTAACTAATGTTTGCGAGGTGGGAGAGCAGCGGCTTAGGGGTTAATATGTTTATTATAGTGGCTGCGATGTTGAGAGCAGCAGATTAGGGGTTAATAATTTTATTTTAGTGTTTGCGATGCGGGACGGTCTCGGTTTAGGGGTTAATAGGTAGTTTATGGGTGTTAGTGTACTTTGTAGCACTTTAGTTATGAGTTTTATGCTATGACTTTGTAGTGTAAAACTCATAACTACTGACTTTAGAATGCGTTACGAATCTTGCGGGATAGGCTGTACTGCTCACTTTTTGGCCTCAAAAAAAAGCTTGTAATACCGGCGCTATGGAAGTCCCATTGAAAATAGACTACACGCAAATTGTGTAAGTTGATTTGCGGTTCTTGCCAAAAAAGTGTGCGGGACAGCTGTACCTACAAGACTCGTAATTGCAGCTGTAGTAAAAAAGCAACGTTATGAGGCTTAATGGTGCTTTTTTACTCATAACGCAAGACTAGTAATCTAGCCGTAAGTTTTTCACATAGAAAAAAAATGTTCTTTTTACAAATCATGGGTACATTAATTGAAAACTACAAAGACATTCTAATATATTTATGTCTGTCTTTGTGTATGTATATGTCTATATAAGTACACTACTTGCATACTGATTAAGTAAAAAAATGTTTGTGGTTCCAATGCTTCTTGATCTTGGTGTGGCCTATGAACCATATGTGCACAGGAAATGGTCTCTATTTATCACTCTTTGGATGGGCATTTCTCAACTCACAGGTGTGAATCATCTTGGCCAAATCCGTCCAGGAGGATTTAAGTTTTACACCTCTGAGGCAGACTGCTGCTGCTGTTTAACTTAAAATGAAGGTAAACTTTGACTAGTAATGACTAATCCGGCTTCCTCCAATCACGGCATGGCCTCAGGCAATGACTACCCTGAGGGGAAAGCTGTGAATGGAGGAAGCAGGATTAATCATTGCTGACGTGTGAAGAGAGGATCTCCAGGGTGGGGTCAGCTGCTCTGGCTGTGAAAACAAAACAAGTTAAGTTTTTAAACAAAAACGGCTGCTTTGTGAACTTTGATGAATGAAAGTGCCCCTGTTTAAAAACGGGCTTTCATTCTCCAAAGTTTACCTTCACTTTTCATGAATGAGCCTGCACCACACCAGCTATCACAACTTAATAAATTAAGCCCTTTAACTCTGAAGACATTGGCCATAACCTGCTAAAAAAATATTAACACTCCACCTGCCCTCAGAAGTATTAAGAAAGGGATTTACCTGTGGATTCTAGTACAGACATTTATATAAGCACACCTGCCATAACCTATTATAAAGTATTAATTGAGTGTAAATATAAAATCACTACAAACCTCAGATCAATTAATAGGGAATGTGAAGGGGTGTCATCTACTGTTAGATTGGTACACCTGAAAGGAAAAGGTTTTGAGTTATTGGCCCTCAACTGCAGAGGACTAAATGAATGTGTGTAGGTAAGTCTGCCTGAGGTACCGATATGGTATGAGGTTCGCAACAGTCGAGACAAATCGACCTTGCAATAATATAAGGCAGTAAGGAATACAGCTACTGAAATACTGAGTCAATAGATAACTCATGCCAGATCAATTTCACCCCACCTAAGTATAAAGATTTGAGATACAATTGCAGCAATTGAATATATAAATATATATAAATAGGTCAGGAATAAAGGAGGAATGAGGAGTAGCAAATATGTGATAAGGCTTAGATGGTCCATTTAACCTCCCTTAACAACCACTTACACCCGTAACATAATCACCTTATCCCTTACCCTTACTCCCCTTAAATCACCTGAAATAAAGACACAACAACAGGGTTTGCCAATTAAAAATGGAAAGGTCACTTTATTTAAACTGATTTTGCATTGTAGCCAAAATCAGATAAGAGAGCCGTAAATCAATTATTGCAATTTCAACACCACCAATCAACATAAATGCCCAAGCATTTCCACTGAACATGGGTCTATGTTTCCGGGGGGGGATGACCACAAAACACCCCCCCCCCCGTGGCATGGCACGAGGAATTGCCCGAGAGAACCCGCTGCACAGTCTGCCCAGCAGCTAGACCACCGGATCACGGCGCCAAGCCGAATGTGCAGTGGGATCCTCCCACGTCTTCGATGCCCCGCCCACGTGTGAGACCCGTTTTCACCGCTCTCCACCTTATTTCTCCTCCAACTCCTAATAGCTGCAAATCTTAATGCCTCTGGCTAGCATAGACCGATTTGCGTCACCCGCTTAGCCTCAGCTGCAGCTATTTAATTCCTTAAGGGAACACAGGCGGTCTTATATAGATCCAACCAATTGGTCAGCATCCTGCCCATATCTGCGTCTGCTTGCTCTCCTCTTCCTTTTGTGACCTCTCCGATTATGATTCGCTCTCTCCTAATGAACCTAATGCAGGGTGGGTGGGAGGGAAACAAGAAAAAAGGATTGTGTGGCTTACTTCCTGTCCTATCCCTTATATCACCTCTCTCTCTCAGTCCTTCCCTTTTCTCCTAATCTCCCTTTCCTTTGTCTCAACTCTCACCTCCCCCTATCTTCCTACCTAACCTGTCCCCCCTCCTTCTTCCCTCTTAGAGAAAACGCCTAATTAACCCCTAAAGGTCTGTTTGCAGGAGCCCTTAGCCTTAGTTGCGCTCCTGTCGCATTTGCTCCCTCCGCTATTTATAAGGCTTAGATGGTCCATTTAACCTCCCTTAACAACCACTTACACCGTAACATAATCACCTTATCCCTTACCCTTACTCCCCTTAAATCACCTGAAATAAAGACACAACAACAGGGTTTGCCAATTAAAAATGGAAAGGTCACTTTATTTAAACTGATTTTGCATTGTAGCCAAAATCAGATAAGAGAGCCATAAATCAATTATTGCAATTTCAACACCACCAATCAACATAAATGCCCAAGCATTTCCACTGAACATGGGTCTATGTTTCCGGGGGGATGACCACAAAACACCCCCCCCCCCGTGGCGTGGCACGAGGAATTGCCAGAGAGAACCCGCTGCACAGTCTGCCCAGCAGCTAAACCACCGGATCACGGCGCCAAGCCGAATGTGCAGCGGGATCCTCCCATGTCCTCGATGCCCCGCCCACGTGTGAGACCCGTTTTCACCGCCACAAAAAAGGCTCCCTTTTCCGCCATCCCAGCCTAGTGACCTTTCCTCACCTGCACCAGCTCTGCCACCAACATCCTTATGTCCTCCAGAAATCGATTGTTTCCCATCTCGTTCATGTGCACTCCATCAGCCCGAAACAGCTCCTCTCTTTTTGCTGTGATCAAGGGATGCTCCAGCACCCTTCCACCTATTTCCCTAACTATCTTCGCTGCTACCTGATTAATTCGCCTCCGTGACCTATATCCTGCCCTCTGCGTATTCGTGTTGCGCCATCTTATCCTGGATATTATATTCGACCATATAACCTGCACCTGGGGCCACGCAACCTTTAACCAGCCAATTACTTCCTTTATGCTGTCCTCCAACTCTTTTAAGGGGAGGGCGCCTATATCATTACCTCCCAAATGTATTATCAGCACGTCTGGGGGTCCCCACCTTTTCCTTGCTTGCTGTATGGTAGCAACTAACTCGCCCCAGCGCATGCCCCTTTTTCCTATCCATCTTATGCTTGCTAACCTGTGCGCAACGCCTAAATGCTCTCCTATCCCTGACGCCATTGCCCGTGCGCGGGCCCAGTACACGTACGAGTGGCCAACCACCCATACCTGTAATGCTCTACCTGAAATGAAAAAACAAATATTCCTTAACAACACATTCACATTCAATTGGCGAAATTTTTCGTTTGACATCACCCCACTTCATGTATCTGCTGGCTCCCACCCACCCCCCCTCTTCCTATTCCCCTTTTATTCTAATGTATGTTCTAAAAGCTCGCGATTTCCATCTGCCCAATTTTTTTATCCTTTCTTCAGAATACCCTTTTATGGCCGCGCTAGTTGCGGCCCCAATCCTGAACGAATGCGGTGCGAACCTCAGATGACACCACCCCAATTTGCTAGTAACCATTTCCAATATCTTTTTAAATTGATACACAGTTAAGTTAGACCCATCCATGTGCCTTAAAAACAATCGGCCTTCCTTGTGCCTTCCCTTTACCATCTCTTTAACGCTCGCCACTGGGCATGTACTGCTCCCTGTTTCTTTCATTGACACCCATACTCCTTTTCCTTGCCTATCCGTTTTTGATTTTCTTAACAGTACCATTATGTTATCGTCATAAACCTTCACATCTGTTACACCCAAGCCATTTACCTTATCTGTTTTATTTGCTGCTATCAACTCCCCTATCCTGAATGCCCCCAAAAGGCCATGACGAATGCTGTTTTAAACAAAATAGCTTCTTCTACATTACTGCATACCTCCCCCAACACTGATACCATCCTTTCTAACCGATCTTCCGTAATCGGTTCCCTATCATCCAATTTCTTGATTCTCCTACATGCCATGCTTTCAAAACCTTTCTAACTATGAATGATTTTGTTATGTCCTCCCTATCTCTTAATTTTGCAAAGAAAGAAACCCCTGCTACCACTACGCCAACCTGCCCTTTTTTCATGCCCTTTATCTTTAGTGACCAAAGCCATTCTAGGAACCTACTCCTCTCGCCCCCTATTGCATCACCCTTAAATTCCAGCCACTGCTTCCAATATGTGTCGAATGCCCTCCATGTTCTTGGCACCAATGACTTTTCCACCATTTTCTTTATCCCCTCTATGCGCTCCCAATCTGCCAAAGAGAGATGGGGCATCTTTCACCTTCTTTTCTAGCTGCTGGCGCGGCCTCCCTAAATACCTCCCACTTAAATCTAGACAGGGCGTCCGCTATCACATTTTTGTATCCTGGGATATGCTTTGCTTTAAAACAGATATTGAGCTGTAGACATTTCAGAACCAGATAACGCAAGTATTTTATTACTCCCTTGCAAGTATGCCCCAAAACCCGCACTCCCTGCTGCATCTGTGTAAAGCTCTAACTCACTTGCTGCCGTTACTTTAGGCCATATCCTGATTCCATTAAAATCTACTAAAAAAGTATCCCATACTCTCAAATCCTCTTTCATCTCGCCTGTCAGTCTAATCAGGTGCTCAGGTTTCTTTACTCCCGCTATCCCCAGCTCAAGCCTTCTCTTAAATATTCTTCCTACCGGTATTACTCTACACGCAAAATTAAGAACGCCTAGCAACTTCTGCATTTCTCGTAGCGCTACTTTCTTTCTCCCTAGCATTTCTCTTATTAATTGGCGCGCGTTGTCTATTTTTTCTTCCGGCAGCTCGCATTGTCCTTTCACTGTGTCTATCGTTATACCTAAAAATGACAACCGCTGGCTAGGCCCTTCTGATTTCTCGACTGCTACCGGGACTCCTAGTTCCCCCAACATATCAACTAACGAGTCTTTTAGACCCGCGCATGCACTGCTCCCCGCTGGGCCTACCACCATAAAATCGTCCAAGTAGTGCATGATTCTATCTGAACCTGTCCTTGCTGACAACAACCAATGGAGGAATGTACTAAATTTTTCGAATATGGAACATGACACCGAGCAGCCCATCGGCAAGCATTTATCCACATAAAAATTTTTGTTAAGGGGGCGGAGTCGACTGCCGCCATAAGCAGTCGCATGTAGTGTGAGCTCCGTGCTGAATTTAACTGGGGAATAAGCATAGACATGTAAGACTTTCCTAAAATAGCTAAAAAACACCCCTAACATTAGCACATCTGCTTGAGACACTGTACCAGAAGCGGATCGCTCTCACACACTGAGAATCAACGTTAATAACAGCTGCGTGTATTCCGGTCTGGGCCTAGATCTCGGTTCCTGCTCCCAGCAACGGTCACGTCCTCTACATCCCCAAAAGGGGTGACAGGAGGAGAAAATACTCACAAGAGACGGAGCCGGGAGCCGGATCGGAAAGCAAGGAAAGCAAGAAGACACAGCATACAGCAGACTCAGGTAAAAGAGCGCGAACAGCGCATACATTCTTCAAGGGGTAACTAACTATAAAAACAAAAGAAAGTGAACCCGGACACAGGCGCATACACCACTCAACATACTGCCCTCCCCCTTTTAATAAGATAATAAGCATTCAATTGCACAAATAAAGCTGCACAGGTTTACAAGTTCCATATATGCTATACTAAGGCACAGCTTATACAGGAAAATCTATCAAACATATACATTTACACCAGCAGGAGGTGTAGAGTATCAAGGCCTTATCTACTTAAGGGGGAATAGGTGATTTCATAGCTGCACATAACATAGTGGTGTTGAGAGGAAGAGAGCAAATTAAAACAGCGCAACATGGCTGCGAGAAAGCACAATAAAGGAGATAAAACAAATAAAAATGTGTCGGCTTCAGCAACCAAAATGAACACTTATTTTAAAGCTCTCAGCACTTCCCAAGAACAAGAGATGGATTCTGATCAGGAGGAGAATTCACCCCCCCCCCCCCTAAAATCACCAACTCATGAAACAGAAGGGGAAGCACCACTCACTAGAGCGGATCTTACTTCACTTGCATCAAAGGAGGACTTTAATACTTTATTGCTGCAGGTAGGGAAAATTCTAAAAGACGGTTTAGCGGAAGTCAAAAAAGACATTACTGAACTTAACGAAAGGTTTGAATATATTGAAGAACAAACAAATGACGTTGCTAATATTGTGGATGGTCATTCCAGATGCCTTTCAATACAGGATGTGCAGATACAGCAACTCAAAAGCCAGCTGGAGGACCTTGACAATAGAGGCCGACGGCAAAATTTACGGATCCGTGGTGTGCCTGAGACAGTGACAGGGGACACAATTCCGCTCTATCTACAGAAACTGTTCCAGCACCTCACTAATAACCCCTCTGCAACTCAATATCAATTAGACAGAGTGCATAGGGCTCTGAGGCCCAGACCAAAAGACTCTGAACCACCTAGGGATATAATCCTAAAATTCCACAAATACCAGGATAAAGAAACAATAGCTCAAGCAGCTAGAAAAACAACCCCTATCCTTTTTGAAGGGAGACCCATCCAAATCTACGCTGACCTGAGTCCAATGACTCTATCCAACCGTCGAGAGGCAAGATATCTAACTGAACACCTACGAGAGCATAAGATCCCCTACAGGTGGGGATACCCTTTTTGCCTTAAAGTTAATAAAGACAACACAATTATAACATATAGAAGCCCTGAGGATCTAAAAGAATTTTGCAGAGCATTGCATATACCTCCTCCTGCATTGCCCTGCCTGCAGGAGAAAACAACACCAACAAAGGACTATCCAACAGCCGCTCCACAACCACAACGCCCTCAATGGCAAACAGTGAATCGTAAAAGGCAAAGAAATACACCGGCTCTCCCTCACCCAGCAGCGGAGAATTGAATGAAACCAGACAAGCAGTAGACCACGCAACGAATTAAGACTGAAAAAGGACTGGTAAACTGGTAAAGATGAAGATGTTCTATTATCCCTTTGGTTTATCTATATATCCAGTAGTGAATTATAATATTATTTATCTAGGAGTTAAAACTCAGGAATTGTACTCTTGTAATATGAACCTGGGTTTTGAGCTACCACAGCAAATTAACGAGGTTAAGTAGTAATAATGGAAATGTTTATGTTAAAATTGTATAAAGCACAATGTTGAAGGGAAGATTACAATACACTAACTACTTCTTTATAATGAATCCCCCGGTTATACTATCCAAGTACCTTAATACTTGAATTTTATTGTACCCCCAAATATAGAGACGCTTAAGTCGGTAATTAACCTGGTTAGTACCAGGCATGGTTATGTTATTGATTGTTTGAAGTTACTTAAGTTATTGATGTTCATTGTTATTATTGTTAGGATTGTTGTTCTATATTTTGCAGTTGCAGATATTGTGTTTTGCGGCAACACCAAGACTCATACCAACTCGCTGGGCAAGTGGCCAAGCCTTTCTATAAAGAGAAGGAAGAGAGTGTTTTCTAAAATCAGTTTCCTCTGCTCCCTGGCTAGGCAAGTTGACAGTAGTAAAAATCTAATGAGACCAATGTATTTCTTAATAGAGTGTGACACTTTCCAACATGCTAACACCAACAGAGATTTTACATACTCCCTTTACTCATAGCAGGATGGCACTAAATCAAATTAAATGTATAACACAAAATTGTCAGGGTCTTAACTCACCTACAAAGAGGTCGGTGGCACTGTCACATTTTCACAAACTAAAAGGAGATATCATATTTATTCAGGAATCACACTTTGTTAGGTCAAGCACCCCTAGCTTTTCATCCAGGGAGTATCCCACTGGCTTCTTTAATTCACACCCAAACAGGAAGGTAGCTGGGGTCGGGATTCTCTTCCATAGGAACATACACTTTCACCTTCAAAACACATATGAGGATGTAGAGGGCAGGGTTATTATACTTATAGGGTTATTATTTAACACGCAGGTGACCCTCGTTTGTCTATACGCACCTAATTCTCAACAGAAGAAATTTCTACGGAGAGCAAATGGAAAAATACTAGAACTGGGGAAGGGAGTGATTATTATTGGTGGTGACCTTAATATTACATTTGACCCCCAAATAGATAGCTCCTCTATAAAGAAGAGAAATATGCACTCATTAGTCAAGGCCACAACAGAAATAAATTCCTTCCGACATAATAACATGGTGGATATATGGAGATTGCAACATCCTCGAACAAAAGATTATACCCACTATTCACATGCACAAAAATCTTTTTCTAGACTTGACTATTTTCTTATTGACCATAGTCATATGCATCTTGCAACACACACAGAGATTAACCCAGCTGCATGGACAGACCATGCATCGGTCACAATGGATCTGGATTGGCACAATAAGCCTTCCGGATTGGCATCCTGGAGGGTTGATGAATCACTACTCCACGATCCAGAAGTAACTAAAGATATAAAAACAAAAATGAGGGAGTATTTCCGATTAAACACTAACTCAGTAAATAAGATAGGAACCCTGTGGGAGGCTCATAAGGCGGTTATTAGGGGTCTTTGTATACAACACAAAGCAAGAAAAAATAGGGATAGAAATACAGAGTACCGGAAATTGACACAGCTTCTCAAAGAAGCAGAACGCATACATAAACTGAACCCAAGCAACATGGAATCTTTAGGAAATCTCACCAAAGCACGGGCGGCATTAAACTCCCACCTACAAAGGGAGGCACATAAGAAAGCGCTCTATCTTAAAAAATATATTTCCATGGGGGTAATAAAGCGGGGTCTTTGTTGGCTAAAGCTTTAAAAAAGAAAACGGCTTTAAATCACATATACCATATAAAAGATAGTGAGGGAAATATGACACATAGTAGCCCCGAAATAGCAGAGTCTTTTAAGAAATACTACATATATATAACCTATCAAAAGAGAAGGAACACCCCTCATCTATAAACATACTCTCATACTTAGAATCAGTGAATCTACCCACAATCACTCCACAACAAAAGACTGCCCTAGATTTGCCAATAACGACAGCGGAAATAATGACTGCTATCAAGGATCTGCCTTTGGGCAAGAGTCCAGGTCCAGACGGACTAACCAACAAATATTATAAAACCTTTAAAGAGGAGCTGGTGGCCCCATTACTAGCCTTATACCACACTGTAGATGAAAATAGCCAACTTCCAACCCTAATAAAAGAAGCACACATTTCAGTTATCCCAAAATCAGGTAAAACACTAGACTCCCCTTCAGACTATAGACCCATTTCATTATTAAATACAGACCTAAAGATTCTAGCAAAGATACTAGCAACCAGACTAAGTCCCATACTTCCCTCTTTAATACACACGGATCAGACGGGATTTGTGGAAGGACGGGAGGCTAGAGATAATACTATCAGAGCTTTACAACTGATAGAATACTCCAAATTAAATAACATAAATACTATCTTCCTATCTACATATGCCGAAAAGGCTTTTGATAGGTTAAATTGGGAATACCTATTTGCCACACTCCAAAAATTTGGCTTTGGAGACATCCTCATTAACAGAATTCGGGCACTATATAACTCCCCGACGGCCAAAGTTAGACTTAATGGGACTCTGTCTGAGGGATTTCAAATAGGCAACGGTACTAGACAGGGTTGTCCTCTATCCCCATTGTTGTTTGTTCTTAGTATAGAAACCTTGGCGGCTCGTATTAGACAAAATAAAGATATTAGGGGAATCTTGTTGGGTGATAATGAATACAAAGTATCACTTTATGCAGATGATATCCTCCTGTCCCTCACCATGCCAAATACCTCCCTGAGAGCAGTCACAGAAGAATTTAACACATTTGGAAATCTCTCCTATTTCTCTATAAATTACTCTAAATCCGAATTACTGAATATTAACCTCCCTAGGCCAGAACTAAACGCTTTGATGATTTATAGCCCATATAAACTACAAAAAACCGCGTTAAAATATCTCGGGATAAATCTTACCCCAAATAATAGATTACTTTTTAAATTAAATTATTCCAAACTGTTTAACTCCACTCAAGCGGATTTAGACATATGGCAAAAGAGACCCTTTTCCTGGCTGGGCAGGATCCAAACATTAAAGATGACAACTCTCCCGAGAATATTGTATGTTATGCAAGCTATTCCTATTAGACTCCCCACATCCTTTCTTAATAGATGGCAAGGCATACTAAATAAATACGTTTGGGGAACGATCAAGCCTAGAATAAATAGGAATACATTATATAAACCGCAAATGGAGGGAGGACTGTGTCTTCCGTGCTTAGACACGTACTACAAAGCTATAGCGCTCCAAAGAATACTAGATTGGCATAGGAACACACTGACCAAAGCCTGGGTTACTATAGATTCCCATATTTTAAAGGCCCCAAGTGTAGGAGCTCTGTGCTGGATCCCTAGGACACACAGACCGGACCCTGTTACTAAATACCCACAATATGAGAATGTATTTTCTATATGGGATAAACTGATAACACGATCTACATATATCTCCACCCCTTGTTCGCCAATGTCTCCAATTTCACCAAACGCAGAGTTTTTGGGGGGATTGGAGTACACAAAAGCTATGCCAACCCGACTCGAAATAGGCTACACAACCCAGATATGCAACTTATTAACTAACTCAAAAGTCAAACAGAGGAATGATTTAGAGGGACACTTACATGGAGCCTTCTCACAATGGCTCAAATATAAGCAATTGGTACACTTGATAGAGACATCTGCATACAAACAAGATTGGGCGAGGCCACTGACCCCATTTGAAACACAATGTTTAACCAAGGGAGCTCTTAGACATACACTATCTATAGCTAAACACATGATACTTGCAGGTAAGGGCTCAGAATTACCGTCATATACACACAATTGGCATAAAGAAATGGATATTGAATTTGATAACGTCATGTGGAAACGAATTTTTCAATCAACCAAAACCACATCCACATCAGCAAAAATTGTAGAATTAAACTACAAAATTTTATCAAGATGGTACCTTACCCCATCACGCTTGAGAAGCATATACCCTACGGCATCTGATAGATGCTGGAGAGGGTGCGGTCTAAAGGGATCAATGTCACACATATGGTGGAGCTGTCCAAAAATTCGTACATTCTGGGATCAACTTGAATCCTTATTAAAGCGCTTATTTGCCCCTACTTTTATACTGCAACCGACTATGGTCCTCTTAAACTTACCTATCCCAAAAATGTGCCGAATTCGCCAACGCTTACTCCAATTTATCCTTAACTCAGCTAAAACAACCATAGCCCGAAATTGGAAAAATCCCACAGCCCCTGCAATACATGAGTGGCTACACCATTTTGAGGAAACACTAATACTGGAAGAATACGGATACTTTAGAACTCAAAGATTAGAGATATTTTTCGATATAAAATTTTATTGGGAGACAATAAAACAACAACATTTCAGTAACTAGAAGAGAGAAAGGAATAAACATTTAAAAGGGTATTGAATAGATTGGTTCCTCCCCGCTCTCCCTCCTTTTCTTTTCTTTCCCTCCCATCACCTCCTTTTGCTCTCTATTATCCTCCAGACTCCCAGAAAGAGTGGTATGATGTTGCTTCATTACGATAAATGTTGTAGTAGACACGATAAAAGATAAAAATAAATAAAAATGTGTTGTATCATGCGAAATTTACCTTTTTCTTTCTTAGGTACTACCCCCAAAGGGGATATGACTAATCCCTGCAAAGGCATTTCTTCAAATGGCCCCGCCATCCTCCCTAATTTTATCTCTTTGTCTAATTTTTCCTGCAGTACCGCCGAGTACTCTGTTGCAGATTTTAAGTTCCTAACCTTGACTGCCCCTGTCACTTCATTTCTTACCGGTACAACAAATCCCTCCCTTAAACCCTTTTCCAGCATTGTCCTATCGTCTTTGTTATCATAATTTACCAATTCCTTTAACAGCCTATCTACTTTCAGTGGTGTTTTGGCCATTCCCCATTCCTGTTCCGCTACCGTTCCCCCCTGGGCCACGAAAAAACTGCTTGTTATTCCCCCCATTACTTTTTCTACAGTCCACCCCCGCGTGAAACCCCCCACAATACCTGCATACATGCCTGAATTTACATCCGTTACCCCTATCACACCTTTTTTCATTATAGGCCCAACATTCCTTCCCTTCCACTCTCCTTGGCCTCTCTGCTCCTAAAGCTAACGGTTTCTGCCGCATGTTATCTGCTGGCTTTATTAAACGCGTCCACATATCCAATATTTTTATACCAAATTCTTTCCTTCCTTTTTCCCCCAACTGCAGGTTCCCTCTCCTGAATTCCCCATCATAATCTTTCCACCCAAAACCCCCATAAGTTGTGTAGCATTCTGCTATCAGGTGTATGTATCTCAGCATCCCTTTTACCTTTCCCGGGTTCTCAGATAAAAAACACTCAGCGTATATCACCATCCCTTTTACCCACTCTGTGAAAGATTGCTTCAATTTTTTACCTTTACCCTCATCACTTCTGGATTTTAACGCCACTGCTTCTCTTGTAATTTCAAACACGTCGACATACCTCACTTTCTGCGCCTTAACTATGACTTTCGCTTTTAAATGAGTCGTTAAGGGCATTAGTTTTGTCCCTGTAACCTCATCATCTGCGTCAAAGTCCCCCTCACTACCATCCCCCCCTGTCATGACATCACCCGCAACCTTTTTCCCTTGCTTAGCGTATATCTTCTTTACAAACTTTAAAATTCTCCTATTACCTTCACCCTGCACCTTATCATCATCCGAATCCCATTCAGACGAACTGTCTGACCCCTTATCCATACAATACATTATTTTCTTACCTTGCTTTGGTTGAGCGTTCTGTTCCCTCCCTTTGTCTTTTCCTTGCGCCTCTCCTCTCTCCTTTTCTCCGACAGAATCTCCATCCCTTCCTTCCCTTCCCATTGCGCACCTTGCTGTGCTGCTTTCCAGTCTCTCCTGAAATGTATTCAAGTTTGCATTAGTATATGTATTTGCTTTATTTCTTCCTGATCTCTCATCTGCGCCTCTCCCCCATTCCCCGTGCCTATCATTCTCTACCCCTCTGCCCTCCCATCCCCTTTCTTCTGCCCTCTGATCATCCTCAATCATCACATAAGTATTACCCTCTACATCCCTTATTGTTCTAGGTCTATCCCTCATTGCCTCCTCCGTTCTATACCTTTTTTGGGGCCTCTGGTTATACTGTCCCTCAATATATACCCCCCCCACCCTTGGCCCACTTCTCCCTCTCATGCCGGAAAACCCCCATAACCCCTTTCTCCACCTCTTTGATCTCCCCACTGCCCTTCTGTTCTATTGCTTCCTAATCCTGTCCCCATGTCTCTGCTACCCACAGTGCAGGGCCCTCCAGGGCGCCGAACACCACTACCTCCGTGCGCTGTGCTCTCATTCCCATCCGCTCCATCCCCTCTATCCTCATACCTAATGCCTTCTCCCACCACATAAATCCCAATTCCGTCTCTATTATTTCCCTTAACTACTCGCTGCGCGCGTGCTCCGCCCCCCATATGGGGCCCACTTACAGCTCCTGCTCGTGCCTGATGATGCCTAAATTGCTCCCTTCCCGGACTGCTGTGCCTAGCTGCGCTCACCCTCCCGCGCGCCTCATCTGGGCTTATATGCCTAAAGGAACCCTCCCTCTGCGCATGGCCTTGTCGCCTCTGGCGAGGATCTGGGCTCACCGACCTTGCGGTACACCGCTCCCCCACCCTACGATCCAGTGATGTGCGGTGACTTCAGAGGCTGGTGAGGCAGTGGCTAGGAATCGGATACGCCTTCATTCTTTAGATATCCTTTGTTGAAGAAATAGCAATGTACATGGGCGAGCCAATCGCATGAGGTATCTATATGCAGCCACCAATCAGTATCTATTGAGCATATCTAGATATGATTTTCAACAAAGGATATCTGATTTTCTTCATTCTTTTGAAATCCTTTGTTGAAAATGATTTTCAACAAAGGGTATCTGATTTTCTTCATTCTTTTGATATCCTTTGTTGAAAATCATATCTAGATATGCTCAGATGCTACTAAGCATATTTAGATATGATTATCAAAAAAGGATATCTGATTTTCTTCATTCTTTTGATATCCTTTGTTGAAAATCATATCTAAATATGCTCAGTAGCTACTGAGCATATTTAGATATGATTTTCAACAAAGGATATCAAAAGAATGAAGAAAACCAACAATGTAAGAGGACAGTGACTCAAGGTGTGCAGGGTCCTACTGTGTTATGGTTTAGAAAATAGCATGAGAGGGGATGAAGCAGATGTCAGATTTGTATCTGGTGTGACAGTGAGTACTGGGCTTAGGCAGGCTTTATATTTATGGTTTTGAGGCATGAAGTTCTACAAAATGTCTGGAAAAGAGAGGCATCCAAATAGCTTATGGTGAGTAAGTAGTGAGAGAAAAGCCTACACAGTATATATCAGATATAATACAGTGGCGTATTTAGGTTTTTTTAGGCACTAAAAATTGTGCTGCCCCCCACCCCACCCCCACAGGTTTTAGGCTTTTTTTAGCCATAATACTTTTTGGTCAGGGTGCAACATGCCTTTTTTATTTTTCATGCTATTTTTAAACTAAATCAGAATAGAAGAGGGAGAGCAAGGAAGAGAATGAAGGAGCTGGGAGGGTAGACAGATGAGGGAGAGCAGGGAGAGGAGATAACACTGATTTCCATTGGTGGATTTAATCAGCAGCTTTATTAACTGTTGTTCCCAGTAAAATACACTTTTACACTCACACACACTAAGACACACAGACATAAAGACACATTCACACACAAAGTTACACACACAGACATAAAAACACTAACACACAGACACAGACATAAAGACACTGACATTCACACACAGTTATACAGACATAGACACTTACATTCACACACACAGTTACACAGACATAAAGACACTTATATTCACACACACAGTTACACAGACATAAAGACACTTACATTCACACACAGTTACACAGACATAAAGACACTTACATTTACACACACAGTTACACAGACATAAAGACACTTACATTCACACACACAGTTACACAGACATAAAGACACTTACATTCACACACACAGTTACACAGACATAAAGACACTTACATTCACACACACAGTTACACAGACATAGACACTTACATTCACACACACAGTTTCACAGACATAGACACTTACATTCACAAACACAGTTACACAGACATAAAGACACTTACATTCACACACACAGTTACACAGACATAAAGACACTTACATTCACACACAGTTACACAGACATAAAGACACTTACATTCACACACAGTTACACAGACATAAAGACACTTACATTCACACACAGTTACACAGACATAAAGACACTTACATTCACACACAGTTTCACAGACATAAAGACACTTACATTCACACACAGTTACACAGACATAAAGACACTTACATTCACACACAGTTACACAGACATAAAGACACTTACATTCACACACAGTTACACAGAGATAAAGACACTTACATTCACACACAGTTACACAGACATAAAGACACACACACACACAAAGACACAAACTCTCTCACAAACACACACTGGGCATTATCAATTTGGCACCATCACAGTTTAACTTGTGTAACAGAAAATAGTGCTATACTATAAGAAACAGTGCACACTTATAAGTCCCTTATGCTCACAGTATCAGTTGTCTGCAGAGGAGAAAGGCCATAAAAAACGGCAGGGGGGAACAAAAAAAGATAATTTTTAAAGTCATAAACTTACCTTGCCTGACGGTCTGGTCTTCTCCGTCCTGAAAGCCCCAACCCCCGTTGTCTCTTCAATGCTACATTCCAGCAGTTAGGGAAGTTAGACAGCATGTCATAAACAAGCCCAGCTGTCAAAGGTCCCACGGCACCGGCAGAAGTATCACTCTGATCCCTGCACAGTGCACTTAGTGCCTAAAGTTTAATCATAGCTGAGTCATGGCACATGGGGCAGAATAAAAAATACAGCCTTTTTAATGTGCTTAGTTTGCGTGGCTTATGGCTCTATAATAAAAAATACAGCCTTTTTAATGTGTTCAGTTTGCGTGGCTTATGGCTCTATAATAAAAAATACAGCCTTTTTAATGTGTTCAGTTTGCGTGGCTTATGGCTCTATAATAAAAAATACAGCCTTTTTAATGTGCTTAGTTTGTGTGGCTAATATACTGCTGCAGCCTGCAGTATATAAGCCACGCAAACTGAACACATTAAAAAGGCTGTATTTTTTATTATAGAGCCATAAGCCACGCAAACTGAACACATTAAAAAGGCTGTATTTTTTATTATAGAGCCATAAGCCACGCAAACTGAACACATTAAAAAGGCTGTATTTTTTATTATAGAGCCATAAGCCACGCAAACTGAACACATTAAAAAGGCTGTATTTTTTATTATAGAGACAGCCAGGATGTGTTACTTACCTTATGTTTCTCTGCAGGTTGCGCCCTGTGTACCCGTTGCTCCCCAGGCTAGTGGCTACTGCCGATTTGCCCGCCACTATGAGGCCCTGATTTCAACACAGTCAGTGTGAGGTTCCATTCCCACCATCCGTAGCAGCCGCTGCTTGTTGTGTGTCTGCGCCTGCGGCTATGATGTGGATGTGTTGCCCCTGTCTGGACTCAGACACCAATAAAGGGCCAATTCTTGAGTGCCCCGGCCCCAAAAAGTGCCGCCCCCTCAAATCTGCCGAACTAGGCCATAATATGCCCATGCGCCCGGCACTCAGCACAACAGACTTAGACTTGCTGTCGTCTGATTGGCTGAGAGGCGGCAACGGCTCCCGAGGCTTTCAGAGTCAAGCCTCCGGTGGGAGCAGTATGGGCCGCAAGAGAGCACTGCAATGGCACCTATTCTCCTCCTGGTGGCAGTGTCTCAGCGGCCCATAGACTTCCATAATAGCTTGCATTCATATTGCGCAATAGAAGGATAGCTGGCAGGACTCTAGTTGCGCAATATGAATGTCAATGTATTTCTGTTACGTTTTTTTTTTAACACATCAAAATAATAAAGTACTGATTTTGGTGGAGGGGTGGGGGGGTATGGGGGTCACCTTTTTATTAAAAAAAAAATGGAAAAAAAAAAAAGATTTTTTTTTTATTTTTTTTTTATTTTTATATAAAAAAAGGCTGTAATACCTAGATTGGCCAGGGGTGGCACTGCCTCACCTGCCTCCAATGAGTGCACGTCACTGCTACGATCCATGTGCTGTGGGGCTCGCCCATCCTCACTACCCGACTGTACAGGGGGCCCGCTCCCTACCCGACCGCTTTTCAAACCGCTGGCCTTATCAACGGGGGCGCCCGTGAGAACCGAGCCGCGCCCCGCCTTACCCCTGTTGTCCGTCACCCAAGATGGCCGCTCAGCTCGCGCGAGATCTCGCGCGCAACCATGCCCTGCCGTACACTGCCTGCCACCTGGCCCTGGGGAGACCGATCGCATGCCTGCGCCTGCCTTGACTACTGCGGCGCGCTTGGGGACCTTAGCTGGGGGAATAGGCGTGGGGGGCTCCCGGAATATTGCCGGAACATCGCTGCCTTCAGACTCAGATGAGTATAATGGGTCACTAAACTCTTTTTGGCTTACCTCCTTGCCAGGCCTCTCCTCCACCCTGCTACCCGCCCCAGCACTTACCTCTCCAGCTCCGATCACACCAGCTGGTATCACCTGCTCTACCAGCTTCTCCGTGTGCAGCGGTCCAGTCTTCCTCCCTTCTGCTGATCCTGCTTTCTCCTTCTTCTCTTTTTCCAGCCTCTTCAACCTCCACTGCGCCTGGATTGCCCTGGTCTTCCATATGGTGTCGTCGCCGTTGAGGAATTTCCTTGGTATCTTACGATTCCTGGTGGACATCTTCAGCTCAGCAAACACGTCTTCCTGTGGAAACAAGAAAAAAGGTTAGTGTGGCTTACTTCCTGTCCTATGCCTTATATCACCTCTCTCTCTCAGTCCTTCCCCTTTCTCCTAATCTCCCTTTCCTTTGTCTCAACTCTCACCTCCCCCTATCTTCCTACCTAACCTGCCCCCCCTCCTTCTTCCCTCTTAGAGAAAACACCTAATTAACCCCTAAAGGTCTGTTTGCAGGAGCCCTTAGCCTTAGTTGCGCTCCTGTCGCATTTGCTCCCTCCGCTATTTAAATGGAACAGTTGCAGCTATATGTTACTCAGAATGTTTCTAGTGACAGTTGCAGCTATATGTAACATGGAATGTTTCTAGTGTAGATAACAATTCCTTACTGCACAAGGCACAATGGATTAGTTTGGGAAATACGGAGTAAGTAAGTTGTGATTAGATGCAACCCAAAGTTTGACATATTATGGCAGAGACATAGCAGGTAATTTACAGAGAGTGGCCATATGATGGCGGTTCCAGTTAGACTTACTGGTTGTGTGATGTGTCTATTCCAGCTAAGGAGTGGTTGACGGTGTCAGAGGGTGCGTCAGCTGGTGTATCCTGGGCACTCAGAAATGCTGGCGTCGGTAAGCCAAAAAGTAGCAAGGCGTCTGAGGATTCTGTCTGTTTGCGGCTTGTGCGTTGGCGTGTGACGTCACCGCAGATACGCTGCGAGCTGTCAGGCTGACAGATTTTCTGAGAAGTCAATCCGAAAGAGAAAGGCAGGGAATCAAGTTTCATCACAGTAAGTGAGTACGATTACCAAGCAACTTGGCTTGTGTTAGTAATCCTTTTATATAGGAGTTAATAGGCGGAGCTTAGTAACAAAGTGCAAGCTCAAAACTAGTAAAAAGAGAACCAGAGAGTTAGGTGAAGAGAATATACAGGACAAGGGGTTTGTCAACTAAATAGAAAGCTAAATGTATAAAAGGTAGAAAACCCTTAATTCAAACTGGGTTGGGTTTCAGAATAGTTTGGATTTTTGATTATTTGAATATTTGTAACTGTAAAATGGGACAGTTTGGAGAGGGGATGTTAACAATATGTTATGTTATTAAGGCAATAATATGTAACCCCTGAGTAATTTTATACACTACAATCCACCCGTATAGGGCTAATAGGCTTTTTTTTTTTTTTCAACACCCACTACACCACACCAATTCAAACCTAAAATTAAAGGGAATAAAAAAGAGAAAAAATTAACAAAGAGGAAGAGAGGAGGAAAGAAAGGAAAGGAAAAAAGGAAAAATAAACACAGTTATTGATCACCACTCATCCACTTTATTCTTTTTACACCCTCGTGATTGTGTTCTTTTTTATTATTTTATTGCACGCATGGCACTGTATACGGTGCCACTCTATGGAATCTAAGTTCATCACTAGTCACAAAACTGTATCTCCAAATATGCCGGCCAAAATCAGAGATAGGAAGAATAGGGTTAGTACTGATAATACCCTGAATTTATCCTCACTAACTACAATGACAGAGTCAGATATGCCAGGCTCTCAGGATATAGTCAAACAAATATCAGATCTGATGATCCCACAATTTGAGCAAATTAAAGCTTCTGAAATCAAGCAGTTCTCACATAGATTGAGCGAGGTAGAACAACGTATCTCTGATTTAGAAGACACTAATACCCAACAAGAGCTAACCATCAGAGAACAAAACATACAACTGGTAAATATCCAATATAAATTGAATGAGAGCAAGGATCAGGCAAGACGTAATAACGTCAGATTGATTGGTATTCCAGAATCCAATGAATTTCAAAATATCTTTGAATTTGTATATTTGATTGCCACAGACTTTAGTAATTAACCCTAGTATACTGCTTCTAGCAGTGGAAAGAATGCATCGCATAGGCACCCCTAAAATGTTCCCCGATGGCACAATTAAGAATAGACCTGTAATTGCAATGTTTTTCAACATCCAGGACAAACTCAGTATCATGCACCATCTTAGGAAGAAAATTCAGTTTGCAATTGCTGACAACATTTTTGTACTATTTCAGGACTTCTTAGTTGAGACGTCACAGAGAAGAAAAGAAATGACACCTTTGTGCACTAAATTAATCAGTAACAGTATAAAAGCAACAGTTATTTATCCTGCTAAAATTAAAATTTTCACAGGAAAGGGAAGCATGATTCTGAGTAAGCCAGAGGAAGTGAGGGAATATGCTACACAGAAGGGCATTACACTTTAAGCTTTATTGGATATAGACAACTAGGAGGAAAATGAGTTTCATTTTTATGGCCTTTTCACTTGAAGCAAGGTCTTATTGTAATTCTGATTTGCATTTAGTGCTTGTTTCAGAGGTTTTTGTTGGTTTTAATAAGTTGGTCTTTCTTTTTTCTTTGTATCATCATTTTGTTTTCTACCCCCCTACCCTTGCTCCTCCCCCCTCTTATTGTGGTATTTTTTGTACATTCCTGTTTATGATAAACTATAAACCGGATATTGTTTTTCTCCAGGAGACCCACCTAAAAGAAGCTGAATTGATTAAACTTAAATTAGGTTGGATAGGGGAAGTGGTGGGAACTCCATGTAAAAGTAGGAAAAAGGGGGTGGCCTTCCTGTTTAATAAAAATTTACAGTACAAAATTCTAGGGAATGAATTAGACCCAGCAGAAAGATATTTGATTTTATAAGTTATGGTGGATGGAGTGCTGCTAACCTTATGTAAAAGTTATGGCCCAAATAAACTGGAAAAGGTATTCTGGGAAAATTTGCAGGTAAAACTTTTGCCCATCTATTCTAAAAATGTAATTATTGCTGGTGATCTCAACCTTACCTCATATCCCACCTTGGATAGGCTTAAACCCTTGATGAACAAAAATAGTAGACAAGAGTCCAAATTGTTTACAAATTTTAGCAAATCACTACATCTTAAAGGGACAGTACACACTCATTTTCAAATAACTGCATGTAATAGACACTACTATAAAGAATAAGATGCACAGATACTGATCCGAAAAAATCCAGTATAAAACTGTTTAAAAACGTACTCTCAGTTTAGCTCTGTTGAAAAGGTAGCTGGAAAGCCCACTGCAAGTGGGAAATAAGACACCCCCTTCTTTTGCATATGAAAAGACCATTTACACAAACAGGAGCAAGCTGGAGTAGGTATCTTACGATATTCTCATAAAACTTTGGGGCTTGGTTAGGAGTCTGAAAATCAGAGCAATATTATTTAAAAATAAGCAAAACTATACATTTGTTAAAAAACAAAAACAAACTTTCTGGGCTATATAAATAGATCATCTACAAAACATTTATGCAAAGAAAAAATGAGTATATAATGTCCCTTTAAGGATATCTGGCGGGTGAAGAACCCGGATTTAAGGAAATTTACATGCGAGTCACACTCATATCAAATACTGTCTAGAATAGACTAATTTTAATTTATGAAAAGATGTTGGGTCTAGAAATGGTACCTGATCTCAAATAAATAATTATCACATAGATTGAGCGAGGTAGAACAACGTATCTCTGATTTAGAAGACACTAATACCCAACAAGAGCTAACCATCAGAGAACAAAACATACAACTGGTAAATATCCAATATAAATTGAATGAGAGCAAGGATCAGGCAAGACGTAATAACGTCAGATTGATTGGTATTCCAGAATCCAATGAATTTCAAAATATCTTTGAATTTGTATATTTGATTGCCACAGACTTTAGTAATTAACCCTAGTATACTGCTTCTAGCAGTGGAAAGAATGCATCGCATAGGCACCCCTAAAATGTTCCCCGACGGCACAATTAAGAATAGACCTGTAATTGCAATGTTTTTCAACATCCAGGACAAACTCAGTATCATGCACCATCTTAGGAAGAAAATTCAGTTTGCAATTGCTGACAACATTTTTGTACTATTTCAGGACTTCTTAGTTGAGACGTCACAGAGAAGAAAAGAAATGACACCTTTGTGCACTAAATTAATCAGTAACAGTATAAAAGCAACAGTTATTTATCCTGCTAAAATTAAAATTTTCACAGGAAAGGGAAGCATGATTCTGAGTAAGCCAGAGGAAGTGAGGGAATATGCTACACAGAAGGGCATTACACTTTAAGCTTTATTGGATATAGACAACTAGGAGGAAAATGAGTTTCATTTTTATGGCCTTTTCACTTGAAGCAAGGTCTTATTGTAATTCTGATTTGCATTTAGTGCTTGTTTCAGAGGTTTTTGTTGGTTTTAATAAGTTGGTCTTTCTTTTTTCTTTGTATCATCATTTTGTTTTCTACCCCCCTACCCTTGCTCCTCCCCCCTCTTATTGTGGTATTTTTTGTACATTCCTGTTTATGATAAACTATAAACCGGATATTGTTTTTCTCCAGGAGACCCACCTAAAAGAAGCTGAATTGATTAAACTTAAATTAGGTTGGATAGGGGAAGTGGTGGGAACTCCATGTAAAAGTAGGAAAAAGGGGGTGGCCTTCCTGTTTAATAAAAATTTACAGTACAAAATTCTAGGGAATGAATTAGACCCAGCAGAAAGATATTTGATTTTATAAGTTATGGTGGATGGAGTGCTGCTAACCTTATGTAAAAGTTATGGCCCAAATAAACTGGAAAAGGTATTCTGGGAAAATTTGCAGGTAAAACTTTTGCCCATCTATTCTAAAAATGTAATTATTGCTGGTGATCTCAACCTTACCTCATATCCCACCTTGGATAGGCTTAAACCCTTGATGAACAAAAATAGTAGACAAGAGTCCAAATTGTTTACAAATTTTAGCAAATCACTACATCTTAAAGGGACAGTACACACTCATTTTCAAATAACTGCATGTAATAGACACTACTATAAAGAATAAGATGCACAGATACTGATCCGAAAAAATCCAGTATAAAACTGTTTAAAAACGTACTCTCAGTTTAGCTCTGTTGAAAAGGTAGCTGGAAAGCCCACTGCAAGTGGGAAATAAGACACCCCCTTCTTTTGCATATGAAAAGACCATTTACACAAACAGGAGCAAGCTGGAGTAGGTATCTTACGATATTCTCATAAAACTTTGGGGCTTGGTTAGGAGTCTGAAAATCAGAGCAATATTATTTAAAAATAAGCAAAACTATACATTTGTTAAAAAACAAAAACAAACTTTCTGGGCTATATAAATAGATCATCTACAAAACATTTATGCAAAGAAAAAATGAGTATATAATGTCCCTTTAAGGATATCTGGCGGGTGAAGAACCCGGATTTAAGGAAATTTACATGCGAGTCACACTCATATCAAATACTGTCTAGAATAGACTAATTTTAATTTATGAAAAGATGTTGGGTCTAGAAATGGTACCTGATCTCAAATAAATAATTATCTCTGATCATTTAATTCTTACTTCGAACATTAAAACTGAAACACTATGGGAAACCTTTAAGGCAGTAATTAGGGGAGAGATTAAAGCCCTTTTAGTTATTCAAAAACGTAAATGGGTAATGAGGGACATTCAACTGACCAATCAACTGCGCAATGCGTATGATTTGTATATTAGTGACCCTTCTAAAAAATTCTGGGACTTATATATTAAAAAAGAAGTGTTCCTAGCACAAAAAATAGCTAAAGAAGAACTTAGGACAAGGTTTCTCTTTTATAGATACAGAGTTAAAGCGGGGAGGTTCCTGGCAAACTTAAAAAAGTAAAAAAAAAAATAGAAGTTCATGATAGAATCCCTTAAGACCCCAATGCGAAGAACCCCCAAAATAAACAAAATTAATTTTCAAGAACTCTATTCAGCAGACACAATAGATTTGCAAGCTAAAGAAAAGTTCTGGAAAAATATCTAGACTCCTAAGTTGGGGAGAAGTAAACTGGACGCTTTAAATGCTCCTTTTACCCTGAGTGAAGGGTGTAATGCTATAAAGAGAGCAGCATGTAACAAAGCTGCCGGTCCAGACCAGATCCCAGTTGAACTATATAAAATACTATCAGAAGATATTGTGCACACGCTCGTTACATTATTTAATAATTATTACTCAGACGGCATCTCTTGTTCTAGATATTTTACTTCTTCATTAATAGTGCTGATACTAAAAAAAATAAAGATCCAGAACAGATAAGTTCTTATAGGCCGGTCTCATTATTGAACAGCGACTATAAAATCCTTATGAGTATAATAGCAGCTAGGCTTAAATCAATAATTGGCCCTCTCATACATAAGGACCAGGTTGGCTTCATGCCAGGGAGAAATGCCTCTCGTAACTTGAGGAGATTACAATTGATTTTAAACGCTTATTATTCTCAGAAGAGTAAGCTGTCAAAGGGATCGGACGTCGCAATAATTTCAATTTACGCGGAGAAGGCCTTCGACTCCTTTTTCTGGGACCATTTATGTATCGCACTTCCCAGGTTTGGGGTCGAAGGGTCCTTTTTAAATTTCATTTGCTTAATTTATAACTCTCCAAAGGCTTCTATTCTTATTAACGACAATCCCTCAATAAACTTCTCCCTATATAAGGGCTCTATTTAATCTGGCCCTAGAACCCCTAGCTATACATATTAGAAAACAGATTATGGGGATTAAACTAGGCTCAAGAAATCACTCTACATTGCTCTATGCTGATGATCTATTAGTTTAAATATCCAACACTAGAAGGAACATTCCGTTATTGATTCAAATTTTACAAGGATTTAGCACCTTTTCAGGCTATAAAGTAAATACACTTAAATAAGAAATGTTTTGGTTAAATAAACATAAAAGAATCATACCAAACTGGTCAGTTTAAAGAGGTTAAAAACGCCTTTGTGTACCTAAGTATTAAATTATCCAAAGATAACAATAAATGGTACAATCTTAATTACCCTCCAATTTTGATAAAAATAAAATATGATCTGGAGAATTGGGCCAAATTTAATTTAACATTAACAGGTAAAGTTAACTTTATTAAAATGGTGTTATTTCCTATACTTCTATATTTGATGCCCAATCTCCCAATTTTGATAAAACGAAAAGATTTAAATGTTCTGAAACAGTTATTTACTCAGTTTATATGGGGGAAGAAACGGAGAGCCATAGCATTTAAAAAGCTTGCACTTTCTCAAAGAGATGGTGGTCTGGCATTGCCAGATGTTGAGATTTATAATTTAGTATGCCTAGCAAAGATTGCCTTGGACTGGCTTACCGGAACTGATTATTATGCAGCTCTCTTATTAAAATAAAGCCTTGTACAGCCATATTCTTTAAAAACACTTTTACATTGCACCTCAGATACAGGGCTGGATTGGGCTGCTGGGATACTGAGTAAAATCCCGGTGGGCCAGCAGCTGTTGGAACAGCAGCTGCACATAGTGTGTGGAGTGTGGAGAGCAAGCAGTGAGCACAGCAAACTAGCATAGGCAGCACCGCAGCACAGCATGAGGGAGCGCAGTGGCCAACAACCTGCTTTTTGAGCTGAAGCAGAATACAGACAGAGGGTTGCTCATTCAGAACAGCACACTGTTTGAGAGCAGGTGAGGGAGCGGAGTGACGGCAGCTGCTTTTTGAGCACATAGAGTCAGTTGTTCTCAGCTGGCATAAGATGCATGGCCAGTGGCCCCCCCTCGCTCCGCTCCAATAGAGGCATGATCTTTGCATCAGGGCAGGCCAGCCAATAGTACTGTGGGGAGAGAATATGGGGGTGGGGAGCAGATCACGTGACAACACAGTCACAAGCGAGCAGGTCAGGAGGGAGTCCAGCTTAAGTTGAAGCCACGTGGGACGGCACTGCACTGCACATAGGAGAAGACGCTGCTTCATCTGAATCTTACATGGACGCTATGGTTGAGGAGTGTGGGCTGTCGGCCACATTAGCTGGGTAGCATTATAAGATGTGGGAGGCAGCTTTGGAAAAGGTAGGCTAAAGACTTTGCGGTGTCATCCAATTCCAAGTTACTATATAATTAAACATTATTACATATATATAGCAGTGTTTCAGTTTAAGGAATCACCAAATTACATTTTTAATGCATCCATATTGTTTTATTACATCGATCACACAAACTCATTTATGTTCACATTGCACAATAAGATACTTTTTTTTCTTTGCTTTTTTTTGTGCTGAATTATGGAGTTCTATACGCTTAGAAATAGGTATTTCTTCCATTCCTGCTTAAGAATAGGCAGATAATGCTTATCTACATTTCTTGAGTCCTCCTCCTTGTGTATTTTGTAATCAATCTTACCAGGAAGAGTTCACTATTCTAATCACTATGAACATAACATTTAGTTTTATGTGAACTAGGTCACCTTTTTACTGTCCAGACTGTACAGGTATCATGCAGTTAATTAAAGGGGAAAGGCTCACACAAGACGCCAGCTCATAGCAGTGATTACCTGTTATAATAATGAATACTATTTATTCTCTAAAGAAATATGTTAAAAAGGAAAAAGCTGGAGAGTGGATATAGTGAAAGGATGCCTTTTTAATATGTAAAGACAAGACCGTAACTGAAAATATATATACAGTGTGTGCATAAATATATATATATATATATATATATATATATATAAATACACACATATATATGTGTATATACAGTACATGTTTATATGTATATATATATATATATATATATATATATATATATACAGTATCTCACAAAAGTGAGTACACCCCTCACATTTTTGTAAATATTTTATTATATCTTTTCATGTGACAACACTGAAGAAATTATACTTTGCTACAATGTAAAGTAGTGAGTGTACAGCCTGCATGCATAACAGTGTAAATTTGCTGTCCCCTCAAAATAACTCAACACACAGCCATTATTGTCTAAACCATTGACAACAAAAGTGAGTAAACCCCTAAGTGGAAATGTCCAAATTGGGCCCAATTAGCCATTTTTCCTCCCCGGTGTCATGTGACTCGTTAGTTTTACAAGGTCTTAGGTGTGAATGGGGAGCAGGTGTGTTATATTTGGTGTTATTGCTCTCGTACTCTCTCATACTGATCACTGGAAGCTCAACATGGCACCTCATGTCAAAGAACTCTCTGAGGATCTGAAAAAAAAGAATTGTTTCTCTACATAAAGATGACCTAGGCTATAAGAAGATTGTAAAGTCACTTGTGTGTAAGCACTAAATAACCAAAGTCCACCTCATAAGATGCCAATGTTAATTTTAGAAAATAAGTGTGTCAAACTTTTGCTGTTCAATGATGAAATTCAGAACAGAATAGCACCTGCTGACTCACCCGGCTTCTTGTCGGTACTATATCTTCTTCAAAGTAATGCGGTATTTTGGGAGCGGCCCGTCCACGGGGGTACCCTTGTTCGAAGGAGTGTCTCTCCACCGGTGAAGTATCCTGCACTTCTCAAGACTTGCTCCCTGTACGGTACTTTTTCTCCCCTCCTAGGCCCGCTCCTCACTGCACCGCTCCACACTCGGCGTCTGACGTCACCTGCAAGTTCCCGACAGCTGGCCGATCTCTCTCTCTGAGATACTCCCACTTATGCTGGTGGGTGTGTGGTGAATGCGTGCACTAGGTTCCGTTGTGCCTTGGGATCTTCCGTGCTTGCTCGATTTCTGAATCAACTGGATAAGTGGTAGTAAGCAGCACCGGAGACTTGTATGCACTTAAAAACTTCACTTTATTAAGGCAATTGGATCCTTTTACAAAGTGGTTGATGTGTGACAAACTGTGCCAAAGAGTTGCACCCCATGAACCGTTGCTTACGCGTTTCAGCCCTTATGGCCGTAATCGTAGATTGCCAAGACCCTGAAACTGAGCTGCAGCAGGGTAGGCAAGACCATACAGCGGTTTCACAGGACAGGTTCCACTCAGATGATGCCTCGCCGTGGTCGACCATAGAAGTTGAGTGCATGTGCTCAGCATCATATCCAGAGGTTGTCTTTTGGAAATAGACGCATGAGTGCTGCCAGCATTGCTGCAGAGGTTGAAGGGGTGGGGGGTCAGCCTGTCAGTGCTCAGACCATGCGCCGCACAATGCATCAAATTGGTCTGCTTGGTTGTCATCCCAGAAGGAAGCCTCTTCTTAAGATGATGCACAAGAAAGCCTGCAAACAGTTTGCTGAAGACAAGCAGACTAAGGACATGGATTACTGGAACAATGTCCTGTGGTCCAATGATACCATGATAAACTTATTTGGTTCAGTTGGTGCCAAGCGTGTGTGGCGGCAACCAGGTGAGGAGTACAAAGACAAGTGTGTCTTGCCTACAGTCAAGCATGGTGGTGGGAGTGGCATGGTCTAGGTCTGCATGAGTGCTGCCGGCGCTGGGGAGCTAAAGTTCTTTGAGGGAACCATGAATGCCAACATGTACTGTGACATACTGAAGCAGAGCATGACCCCTCCTTCAAGACTGGGCCGCAGGGCAGTATTCCAACATGATAACAATCCCAAACACACCTCCAAGATGACCACTGCCTTGCTAAAGAAGCTGAGGGTAAAGGTGACTGACTGGCCAAGCATGTCTCCACACCTAAACCCTATTGAGCATCTGTGGGGCATCCTCAAATGGAAGGTGGGGGAGCACAAGGTCTCTAACATTCACCAGCTCCTCCATGTCGTCATGGAGGAGTGGAAGAGGACTCCAGTGGCAACCTGTGAAGCTCTGGCGAACTCCATGCCCAAGATGGTTAAGTCAGTGCTGGAATATTAATGGGTTTGAGCCCAATTTGGACATTTTCACATAGGGGTGTACTCACTTTTGTTACCAACGGTTTAGACATTAATGGCTTTGTGTCGAGTTATTTTGAGGGGACAACAAATTTACACTGTTATACAGGCTGTACACTCACTACTTTACATTGTAGCAAAGTGTCATTTCTTCAGTGTGGTCACATGAAAAGATGTATTAAAATATTTACAAAAATGTGAGGTGTGTACTCACTTTTGTGGGATATTGTGTGTATGTATATATACAGTATATATATATATATATATATATATATATATATATATATATATATATATATATATATATATATAATGTATATATAATGTATATATATATAATATATATATATATATATATATAATATATATATATATATATATATATATATATATATATATATACATATATATATATATATATATATATATATATATATAGAAATGAAAGAGATTAGGTGATAGAATGGAATAAATTAGTTGTACTTATTATACCACATTACCATAGATTTTGTGTTATGCTAAATTGTTATGCAGAATATAGTGAAAGAAGTGTGTCATCTCTCCTGTCTCTCTGCACTGACGTATCTATGTTTTGCACATTTTTAACTCTACTTAAGATAAATTACACATTACAATACGAATCTGTGCTTTGATTTTCATGTCTTTCTACAGAACAAATGTATGCATTTCTGTCAAATATCAAAATATTAGAATTCAAACACCCATCTTATTGTTCTATCACTGTAAAAGTCTCCCCAGAGATTGTACTATATGTGTGAGTCACCCATGTTCAGAGTCTTTTCTTTGTCTAATAAATATGCTTGACAGTCCCCAATGGAGGAAATATCATTGTAATTATTTAATAGAAACAACGAATCCACATGACAACCTCCAGATAATTCTCAAGTCAGTTCACAAATGCCTTAGGAGTAAAAGGTAGCTTTCTGTCTCTGTTCAAGTTGAAAGAATGACAACCTAATGCATGGCAAAAAGCTCAGTTATAGATATGTAATAGGAGGTGCAAATCTCTTTTCAAAAGAAAATTGTTTATACCATACATAGTTTACTTTTATATAACTATAGGAAGATTCACAAATATAAATATATATATTTTTTATCTGTTTATGCTATTATTTCATTGTTTATCGCTCATGTGAATATATGACATTATGGGTGATTAGTGCAAACAATAAACCACTTCACACTTTCCTCGCTCTATTGATGTTTTATATTAACAGATGTTTTCATGTAAAGTTTGATGATGCAAGCTAATAATTGTATTTTGCACTTGGCTATCATTCCAATTACTAGACAGTTTCATCTAGTTTGTTATTCACTTTCATGAATCTATCTATCTATCTATCTATCTATCTATCTATCTATCATCTATATATATCTATGTATGTATACATATGTATTTATGTATTTATATGTGTATATATGTATTTACAGACATATATACAAATATAAACACATCAATACATATGTATAGATATATATATACATATAAAAAAGTGCATTGGAGCCCTGTAATATGTAAAATCATATTTATGCAATATCCATTTTTATTAAAGTGTTATACTGTGTATTTACTGTAAATATCTAAATTTACTGCCCATTGATGTGCAAATTACCATCTTTGTTGTGCTAGTTGTTCTCAAGCCGTGTCTCACGGCATGAGAACGAGGCACCAACTGGAGGCTATGCAAGTGCATTCTATTGAGTGCATAGCTTCCTAGCAATTCAAATACTAGCACACAATTGTGTGCGCTGGTATTAAGAGTGGAGTAAAAATATTGCGCTTTCGTAAGCACAATTTTGCGCTCCGCTCCTAATCTGGCCCTTTGTCATTAACATGGGCGAAAATGAAATATCTTACATAGCTAAGTATTAAATAATACTCAATAGGCTTTTGCAGGATCTAAGCAACCACTGTGTATAATGCATCAATCTCGGGCAATTTGCAAGATTTTAAAATAATGTATAGCAAAAACAAGCAAAAATGCTGCACTTTTCAGAATAAATGTTAAAATTGGAAAAACAAGTAAAGACAAGGGTGGGAGGGGGCAACTGTATTTATATACATAGATATTCTAATGCTGAATTTATATTTATTTCATAATAATCAAATAATATGGCTAGATTACGAGTTTTGCGTTAGAGTCTGTGCGGTGCTAGCGAGCAGTTTTCTCTCACCGCTCACTTCCATACAGCACTGGTATTACAGGTTTTTACAAACCCGTCGCTAAAAGACAAGAAGTGAGCGTTGAGCAAAATTTTGCTCATTACTGCACTCCAATACCAGCGCTGCTTAAGTCAGCGATGAGCTGGTCGTACGTGCTCGTGCACGATTTCCCCATAGGAGAGCCGGCTGAGAAAAAGTCTAACACCTGCAAAAAAGCAACGTAAAACTCAGTAACGCAGCCCCATTGATTCCTATGGGGAAAAAAAAGTTATGTCTACACCTAACACCCTAACATGAACCCCGAGTCTAAACACCCCTAATCTTACACTTATTAACCCCTAATCTTCCGCCCCCGACATCGCTGACACCTGCATTATATTTTATAACCCCTAATCTGCCGCTCCGGACACCGCCGCCACCTACATTATACTTATGAACCCCTAATCTGCTTCCCCCAACATCGCCGCCATCTACATTATATTTTCTTAACCCCTAATCTGCCGCCCCAATGTCGCCGCCACCTACCTACACTTATTAACCCCTAATCTGCTGCCCCCAACGTCGCCGCCACTATAAAAAACATATTAACCCCTAAGCCGCACTCCTGCCTCGTAAACATGAGTTAAATATTATTAACCCCTAATCTACCATCCCTTAAATCGACGCCACCTACCTACATTTATTAACCCCTAATCTGCCGCCCCAACGTCGCAGCCACTATACTAAATGTATTAACCCCTAAACCTAAGTCTTACCCTAACCCTAACACCCCCTAATTGAAATATAATTAAAGTGTCAGTAAACTTTAAAAATAATGTTATATAATTCTGCACATAGTGAAAATATAACAGACAGAGAGCAGAGAGCGGGTCTGTGAAACAGCGTTTTTTTTTTTTTAATTAATAGGGGAAATTTATGTTTTATAAATGTTTGGCTAATATAATGTTATATAATTCTGCACTATGTGCAGAATTATATAACATTATTTTTTTAAGGTTTACTGTCCCTTTAAAATAAATCTAAATAAAATTTCTATACTTAACTACATTATTCCTATTTAAAACTAAATACTTACCTATAAAATAAACCCTATGCTAGCTACAATATAAGTAATAGTTACATTGTAGCTAGCTTAGGGTATATTTTTTTTTTACAGGCAAGTTTGTATTTATTTTAACTAGGTACAATAGTTATTAAATAGTTATTAACTATTTAATAACTACCTAGCTAAAATAAATACAAAAGTACCTGTAAAATAAAACCTAACCTAAGTTACAATAACACCTAACACTACACTATAATTAAATAAATTAACTAAATTAAATACATTTACCTAAATTAAATTAAATTAGCTAAAGTACAAAACCTCCCCACTAAATTACAAAAAATAATAAACAATTTAAAGATTTTTAAACTAATTACACCAAATCAAAATAAAAAAGCCCCCCCAAAATAAAACAAAAACCCTAGCCTAAACTAAACTACCAATAGCCCTTAAACGGCCTTTTGCGGGGCATTGCCCCAAAGTAATCAGCTCTTTTACCTGTAAAGAAAATACAAACAACCCCCCCAACAGTAAAACCCACCACCCACACAAACAACCCCCCAAATAAAATACTATCTAAAAAAACCTAAGCTCCCCATTGCCCTGAAAAGGGTATTTGGATGGGCATTGCCCTTAAAAGGGCAGTTAGCTCTTTTGCAGGCCCAAACCCTAACCTAAAAATAAAACCCACCCAATACACCCTTAAAAAAACCTAACACTAACCCTCTGAAGATCGACTTACAGTTCTGAAGACCGGACATCCATCCTCAAGGAAGCGGCAGAAGTCTTCATCCAACTGGGCCGAAGTCCTCAACGAAGCCTGGAGAAGTCTTCATCCAAGCTGGGTGAAGTGGTCCTCCAGACAGGCAGAAGTCTTCATCCAGACGGGATCTTCTATCTTCATCCCTCCGACGCGGAGCAGGTCCATCTTCAAGACATCCGACGTGGAGCATCCTCTTCATCCGACGACTACCCGATGAATGAAGGTTCCTTTAAGTGACGTCATCCAAGATGGCGTCCCTTAGATTCCGATTGGCTGAAAGATTTCTATCAGCCAATTGGAATTAAGGTAGAAAAAATCCTTTTGGCTGATGCAATCAGTCAATAGGATTGAACTTCAATCCTATTGGCTTATCCAATCAGCCAATAGGATTGAGCTTGCATTCTATTGGCTGTTCCCTTTAGGGGCAATGGATAGTTTAGGTTTTTTAGTGTTAGTTTTTTTTATTTTGGGGAGTTTGTTGAGAGGGGGGTTTTACTGTTAGATGGGGGACTTATTTTTTTTTTTAAGGAAAAGAGCTGTTTAACTTAGGGCAATGTCCTACAAAAGGCTCTTTTAAGGGCTATTGTTAGTTTATTCTTAGATTAGGGGTGTTTTTATTTTGGGGGACTTTTCTATTGTTATAGGGATTAGGTTTATTTTTTTTATTTTGAATGTGGTTTATTATTTTCTGTAATGTTAGCCTTTTTTATTTTGTGTAATTTTAGATTAATTTACAAAGTACTGTTAGGATTTTTTATTTTAATTGTAATGTAGTATTTTATTATTTTACTAGTCTTAAAGCCAGTGTACACAGGTCATTTTTTGCAGTACAGCGGTTCCACCCCTTGCTCTCTCTCTATCTCCCCTCTCTTTTGCTCTCTCTGCCCCCTTTCTTTTGCTCTCTCTTCCCCCTCTCTTCTGCTCTCTCTTGCCCCTCTCTCTCTTTTGCTCTCTCTTCCCCCTCTCTTTTGCTCTCTCTCCCCTCTCTTTTTGCTCTCTCTCCCCTCTCTTTTTGCTCTTTCTCCCTCTCTTTTGCTCTCTCTCTCCCCCTCTCTCTATTTTTCTCTCTCTCCTCCCTCTCTTGTTCTCCCTCTGTTTTCCGCTCTACTCCTTCTCTTTTGCTCTCTCTCTCCCCCTCTCTTTTGCTCTCTCTCTCCCTCTCTTTTGCTCTCTCTCCCCCTCTCTTTTGCTGTCTCTCTCCCTCTCTTTTGCTCTCTCTCCCCCTCTCTTTTGCTCTCTCTCTATCCCCCCTCTTTTGTTCTCTCTATCCCCCTTCTTTTGCTATCTCTCTCCCCTCTCTTTTTCTGTCCCTCTCTCTTTTGCTGTCTCTCTACCCCCCTCTTTTGCTCTCTCTATCCCCCTTATTTTGCTCTCTCTCTCCTCTCTTTTGCTCTATCTCCCCCTCTCTTTTGTTCTCTCTCTCCCCCTCTCTTTTGCTCTCTCTATCCCACCTCTTTTGCTCTCTTTATCCCCCGTCTTTTGCTCTCTCTCTCCTCTTTCTTTTGCTCTCTCCCCCCCTTTCTTTTGCTCTCTCTCCCCCTCTCTTTTGCTCTCTCTCCCCTCTCTCTTATGCTCTCTCCCCCCCTTTCTTTTGCTCTCTCTCTACCCCCCTTTCTTTTGCTCTCTCTACCCCACCTAATTTGCTCTCTCTCTCCCCTATTTTGCTCTCTTTCTCTCCCCTCTCTTTCGTTCTCTTTTTCCCCTCTCTTTACCTGTCTCTCTCCCCCTCTCTTTTGCTCTCCCTGTCCCCCCTCTCTTATGCTTTCTCTCTCCCCCTCTCTTTTGCTCTCTCTCCCCTCTCTTTTGCTCTCTCTCACTCCCCACTCTCTTTTCCCCTTCTCTTTTGTGCTCTCTCTCCCCTCTCTTTTGTGTTCTCCCCCCTCTCTTTTGCTCTCTCCCCCTCTCTTTTGCTCTCTCTCCCCTCCTCTCTTTCCCCCTTTCTTTTGCGCTCTCTCTGCCCTTTTTTGCGCTCTCCCCCCTCTCTTTTGCTCTCTCTCCCCCTCTCTTTTGCTCTCTCTCCCCTCTCTCTTGTGCTCTCTCCCCCCTTTCTTTTGCTCTCTTTCTACCCCCCTTTCTTTTGCTCTCTCTACCCCACCTAATTTGCTCTCTCTCTCCCCTATTTTGCTCTCTTTCTCTCCCCTCTCTTTTGTTCTCTTTTTCCCCTCTCTTTACCTGTCTCTCTCCCCCTCTCTTTTGCTCTCCCTGTCCCCCCTCTCTTATGCTTTCTCTCTCCCCCTCTCTTTTGCTCTCTCTCCCCTCTCTTTTGCTCTCTCTCACTCCCCACTCTCTTTTCCCCTTCTCTTTTGTGCTCTCTCTCCCCTCTCTTTTGTGTTCTCCCCCCTCTCTTTTGCTCTCTCCCCCTCTCTTTTGCTCTCTCTCCCCTCCTCTCTTTCCCCCTTTCTTTTGCGCTCTCTCTGCCCTTTTTTGCGCTCTCCCCCCTCTCTTTTGCTCTCTCTCCCCTCTCTTTTGCTCTCTCTCCCCTTTCTCCCCCCTCTTTGCTGTATCTCTCCCTCTCTTTTTCTCTCTCTCTCTCCCCCCTCTCTTTTCCCCCTTCTCTTTTGCACTCTCTCACTCCCCACTCTCTTTTCCCCTTCTCTTTTGAGCTCTCTCTCCCCTCTCTTTTGTGTTCTCCCCCCTCTCTTTTGCTCTCTCCCCCTCTCTTTTGCTCTCTCTCCCCTCCTCTCTTTTCCCCCTCTCTTTTGCACTCTCTCTCTCTGCCCTTTTTTGCGCTCTCCCCCTCTCTTTTGCTCTCTCTCTCCCCTTTCTTCCCCCTCTTTTGCTGTCTTTATCTCTTTTGCTCTCTCTCTCTCCCTCCCCTATTTTGCTCTCTCTCCCCTTTCTTTTGCTTTCCCTCCCCCCTCTCTTTTGCTGTCTCTCTCCATCTCTTTTGCTCTCTCTCTCTATCCCCCCTCTTTTGCTCTCTCTATCCCTCCTCTTTTGCTCTCTCTCTACCCCCCTCTTTTGCTCTCTCTCTATCCCCCCTCTCTCTCCCCTCTTTTTTCCTCTATCTCGCCTCTCTTTTGCTCTTTCTCTCCCCTTTCTCCCCCCTCTTTTGCTGTCTCCCTCTCTTTTGCTTTTTCTATCTCCCCTATTTTGCTCTCTCTCCTTTCTTTTGCTCTCCACCCCCCCTCTTTTTTGCTGTCTCTCTCCCTCTCTCTCTATCCCCCCTCTTTTGAGATTTCTCTCTCCTGCCCGCACAGGACACCCGGCCCCACCCACGTCACACCCGGCCCTGCCCATGTCATGTCCGGCCCCGCCCACGTCATGCCTGGCCCTGCCCCCATCACGCATGGTCGGCCCAGGCCCAGATGCCAGGTCAGTGTGTTGAAGGCCAGGTGTGTTTGTCCTTGCGCTGTCTCTACTGTGCATGACAGCTTCGGACAAACACACTTGGTCTTTTTTATAATAGGATGTCATTAAGGGGTTAATTTAGAAGGTGTTAGGTTAGGGGGCTTAGTCATTAAATTTGTTATTTGCGTTGTGGGGGTTGGCGGTTTAGGAGTTAATAGGTAAAGTAGGTTTAAAGCATTGTGGGAGGTTGGCAGATTAGGGGTTAATATGTTAAAAAGTTTATTGCGTTGGTGGTGGATGGCGGTTTAGGGGTTAATAAATTAATTATTTAATTTGCGATGTTGGGGAATGGCGGATTAGGGGTTAATAAATGTATTCGGTAGTTTGCGCTGTTGGCGTATTTAGGGTTAATCATTTTATTATTTGTTTTTTTCCTTAATACTTCGTATGGGCGGTACGTTTTTTTTTAATACTTATTGCGGGCGATTATTATTGTTTCACCACCCTGTCATTATCGGAATCCACCGGGTGCAGCTTCTTTTGGCTGCCTCGCACAGCCATCATTCCTTTGAGGATGCGTGCGCAACTGGCGACACAGACGAATGCGTTACAAATGTGATTATAGCATGGATATATATAGAAAAGGGGTTATCTACCATATACCAAGACAGTACCGAAGCAGCTTTACACAGTGGCAGGAATACAGCCTCTTTCTGAACCGTGCGGCACTTACCTCATTTGATTGAGGTACCAGCTTGTAAGTAGTTACCCTTAGGGGGCTTGTATGCAGCATTGATACCCTTTGTTATTTGAAGACTCCTTAACGGCTTTCCATGATGTTTTATTTCATATGAACTGTAATTTGTTTGATACTTCCTATGTGATTATTAATCTATTTTGTATTTGACATTTATAACATTGAGTATATATTGTATGTTTATTTTCACAGCACACTATTTTTAATGCCTCCTCTGCTCTTTGTATGTGAATATATATATATATATATACAGTGGGACCTCGGTTAACAAACGCCTCGGTAAAAGAAAAATTCGGTGTACGAATGAAAATTCTTTAAAAAAAATGCCTCGGTTTACGAATTGTTTTCGCAATACGAAACAAGTGTCCCGGTTTGCCCCTGCATACTGAAGTGTGGGTAGCAGTGTGGAGGTGTTGGAGAGGTTTTGGAGCCATTTGCAGCAAGTTGTTGAGCCTTTTGGAGCCATTTGCAGCAAGTTGTTGAGCCTTTTGGAGCCATTTGCAGCAAGTTGTGGAGCCTTTTGGAGCCATTTGCAGCAGGTTTTGGAGCCTTTTGGAGCCTTTTGCAGCAGGTTTTGGAGCCTTTATTTGACTTTTTTCTGACCTCCGGAACGCATTAATTGGTTTTCAATGCATTCCTATGGGAGACCGTGTTTCGGTTTACGTATTTTTCGCAATACGAAACGTCCCGGAGAACGCATTAAATTTGTAAACCGAGGTCCCACTGTATATATATATATATATATATATATATATATATATATATATATATATATACATCAGTTGCCTTTATTCTTTCAAAGAATAAAATGCTGCACTCACCAGTCTTGTGAAAAATTCAATTTAATCGCATCACATCACCATCTTAAAGTACAAATACCCCCAGACGTTTCGGTACCACACTGGTACCTTTTTCAATGGGTGTATGCAAGTGTTCTATACCAAAAACACACACCTGATCCCTAATAAACCCCACTGTGCTCCGACTTCCGTTCCAGCAGAGCTAATACGAATCCGCCATGTCACTGATGACATTTCGCTCAGCTTACGATCAGGGCACATGGCTAATTAACATAGCCTCTCCCCTAATGACGAAAATCACCTACGTCACCCTGCGTTCATCTCTATGTGGTTTGGACTCGGATTAGCGTAGCTGATATCGGCGGTCAGTTTATCCTAAAATTAAAAACCTAATGCACAGAAAGATTTCTACACACGTATTACATAGTATTAGATACCACACGTATTACAAGTTGAAAATTGCGTGCTAACCTGACACCACGTTAGACCTGCAGTGCTATCCCAAAGTAAGTATTAAATATTTGACATTCCTATGTTCTTCACATATGATAAAATATTATTATATTTAGAAATACAAAGAACATTTTCCCCTATGTGAAAAACATAGGAATATAAAATATTTACAGTACATTTACAGTAAAAAACATTATTAAATATGAATATTTTTTTCTTATTTTCAGGTATTTGATTTGAAAGGGCTCAAAAGTATATACACATATGTATATATGTGTATACATGGGGATATATGTGTTTATATGTGTATATATTTACACATACAAACACATAAATCAACATTTATACACATATATATATATATATATATATATATATATATATATATATATATATATATATATATATATATATATATATATATATATATATATATATATATATATATATGGGAGTCAAAGGGTAAACAGCGCTTATGGAGATTCTTAAAAACTGAATAATATTAAAGTCTCGGCAGTGTTGGTGGGTAAAGAAAACAAAAAAAAGGGAAGAGAAGTATATGAATATACGTATATATATTAGAGTCTTTGATAGGATATTGGAATCCTAGTGTAATGAAGGCGTAATAGATACCCTTACCAAAAGTTACCTCAATCCTATGAGGTAAGTTTGCCGCATTGGAGGATGTATCTAGTGGTTGAATGAATCCTGGATGTTCTGGTCTGTATAAAATTGCTGCCTCTTGGAGTAGAATGGGATGTGGGTACCCTTTGTGCTGGTTTCTTTAGGAAACTTCCTGTATTTATTGCCTCTTGGAGCTTGGTTTTCTTGTCTTGGTATGAACTTTCTTGTCCAGATATATACCCAGAAAGACAGAAAACAGCAAAAATAGTGTAATACCGTTTTATTCAATAATAGTATAAAAATAACATCTATCACACTCACATTTTATGTCCTCACTGGTATGAGGTATTATAACAGCACATAGGTTTAGAGGTGAATTCTCAGGTAGTTGTGTCCCAAGCCAGTCAGAAATTAAAGTTAGTATTCCTTAGATGTCACAAGTAGTGATTTCAGCCAAGTAAGATTATAGCAAATAACATATCCGGTATATATTGCTAGTTTGGTCAGCAATCAGAGTTGTTAATGCAAATGTTAGCAATGCTGCATGCATAAATGGGTTAATACAGTGCCACTCTGGCAGGTCAGGCAGTATATAGAGTTAGTAACAGAGCAGAAACTCAGTTCATACATAAAATGCAAGCTTTAAAAAACCAAACAGTTTAAAAGCAGTTTACAAGTCAATAAAAAAGGTAAATAATGTTACCCTAATAGTAGTACCCTAATAGTAATACCCTAACGCGTTTCAAAGGTTTATGTATCCTTCTTCCTCAGAGGGGTTTGTTGTGGTTTCAGGCGTGTGTTCTGTCCCTATTCATACCTACGGGGCGGCGGCACGCCCAGATGTAGGATGAATCCTATTGGTTCATGTGACCTACTGTCACGTAAGTGTATTTATAGTCAAAGGGGTATGTCCGTATATCTCACAGCTATTAAAGAGGTGCCTTAGGCTTACGGATTCTTATATACCTAATTTTAGTTGTTTCTTTATCCCCGTTTGTCCGCTATTTGCCTTTTGCGGTTCTGTTCTCAATACGGGTGACGTCATGCGCAGACGTCTTGGCTTCTAAGCGTGTCTCTCTGCATTCTGGGAAATGTAGTTGCTTTTCTATCCCATAGAACTGCATGATAGAGTACTCTGAGCCTAGTTGTCTCGGCTTCTAAGTGCTTTTTTAAGTCTGCTGGGAAATGTAGTCTATTTCAAATCCCATAGCTATATATAGTAATCAGTGCATAGTAGATTATTGAAGAGATCCAGATGTTTTTACATAAAAGTGCTACAGCTATATCTCCGTTTTGGATAATATATGACATATTTCATAGCTTATTGTAGTGGATAGTATGTCACAGACACAACACTTTAATGTTGGGTATATGTTAGTATACTAAAAAATTAGTATTACTGGTTTTCTGTTTTCCACTAATATGTCTACTGATATATATATAGATTCCACTGTGAATAGTGTATAGATTAATATAGTTATAGTGTTAGTTCCTATATGTTTGATTGTGTAGACTAAATACTGTAAATACTAATGTGATAGTAGATTTAAAGAGTAAGTCTTATAGTGAGTAAAGATTATGTATTAATTTAATAGAGGTTAATTTATTGGATTTACTGACTTATTAATAATAATATAGCTAGAGGAGGTAAAAATAACAAATAATATGATCTTTACTGTTCAAGGTATGCGGCTATATCTATGTCTCTGTTCAGACCCTTTGGAGTCATGGTCCCTAGTTTGTGAATCCAGAGGGTTTCCCTCCGTCTCAAATATAACTCTTTACTCAAACCTTCTGGAGCTTCTCTGACTTGTTCAAGTATAGTGCCTTTGAGGCATGTAGGGTCAAGATTATGTTTTAATCTGAAGTGATTTGATACGCTGTGTTTCTTTAACCCATTTTCGATATTTCTAATATGTTCCAGTAGTCTCACCTTATAGGGTCTTATAGTACGACCTATGTATTGTAACTTGCAGTCACATTCTAGTAGGTATACTACATGGTCAGTTCTGCAATTTGTTAGTGTTTCTAGATCCCAAGTTTTGTTATCGACAGATGATGTAATTTGTTTAGTCGGTTTAGTTTTATTGTAATGGTGTTTGCATGATTCGCAATTTAGGCGATTGCATTTAAAAAATCCTTTTGTTTTATTGTGTAGCCAATTGGTGGTAGTTTTTATTGCTTTATTTTCCTTTAGTTTGCTTGGAGCAATAATTGCCCTTAAATTAGTGCTTTTTCTGAATACTATTTTCGGATTTGTTATAGTTATTTCATTTAGGAGGATGTCCTTTTTGAGTATGTGCCAGTGTTTCTTAAGAATATTCTTTATTGTATTGGCTCCCTCATTGTATGTTGTTATCATCAATGGCACATTATTTTGTTTCTTATTATTCTTTTTAATATTCTTAAGCATGTTATTTCTATCCATTCTTTTCACTTTATTAAAGGCTTTTTTCACATTTTCTCTTTTATAGCCCTTACTTAGTAGCTTACATTCTAAAGATTTGGCTTCTTTAATGAAGTCTGCCTCCCTTGAGCAATTTCTTTTTATGCGTTGAAATTGTCCATAGGGGATACTCTGTAGCCACGCTGGATGATGGCTACTATGTGCATTAAGATAGCTGTTGCTGTCTGTTGCTTTACTATACAATTTGGTCTGGATGTTGTTGTTTTCTATATATAGAATGAGATCTAGAAACTCGATCTCTGTATCATTTGTTTTGTCTGTAAATGATAGATTGAATGTATTAGTGTTCATGTATTTGACGAAGTCCTCTATGGAGTGGGTGTTATCTTTCTCCCATATTATTATGATATCGTCAATAAATCTAAGGAAGATCTTGATGTTTTTCATATAAGGATTATTATTCCATATATAGAGATCTTCCCACATGCCCATATAGAGGTTGGCATAGCTGGGGGCGAATTTCGTCCCCATTGCTGTGCCTCCTATTTGTAAATAGAAATCCTCTAAAAATTTAAAATAGTTTTTTTCTAATGTAAATAGTGCTGCATCTTTAATGAAAGTAATTTTATTTGTGTCTAGATTAGTAAGTTTGGTAAGCCAATAGTCTAGGGCCTGAATTCCTTTAATATGTGGGATGTTGGTATAAAGAGAGCTGACATCTAGAGTTAGCCAGCAGTAGTTCTCTTGCCATTCTGTAGCTGTGAGTTTACTTATAGTGTCTGGGGTATCCCTGATGTGTGATTTCAATGTGGGTACTAACGGTTGGAGATAATAATCTATAAATTCCGATAACTTAGTAGTTAGTGATCCAATACCCGAAATAATTGGTCTTCCGGGAGGGTCAATTATAGATTTATGGATCTTGGGCATATGATAAAAGGTGGCTATTTTTGGTACGCTTACAGATAAGAAATTAAATTCATTGATGTTAATAATATTGTTATGTTTTGCATTATCCAATAGATCCATGTATTCTTTGAGAAAACGGTCTGTAGGATCTTGTTCTAATAATAGATAGGTTTTGGAGTCTCCTAATAGTCTCTTAGCTTCTTTGATGTAATCTATCTTGTCTTGAATGATTATGCCTCCTCCCTTATCCGCCTCCCTTATGACAATATCATTGTTGTCTTTAATCTGTTTTAAAGTGTCTTTCTCTTTCTTTGTCAGATTATCATTATTGATCCTATATGTTTCGCACATTTTTTGGAGGTCCTCTTGTACTAATTTTTCGAATACCGGTATATAGTTCCCCTTTGATTGTGTGGGGAAAAAGGTGGATACTGGTTTAAAGTTAGAATTTGGAGGATATTTTACTGTAGCTGAAGTTGTTATAAACATGCTCTCATTTTGACTTTGTGTGTTGTTCTCCGATAACAATGATTCTAAGTTGATCAGAGTTTCTAGATCTTTATCGTCTACGTAATCTGTATTAAGTGTATCTAAATTTGTTATTCTTTCTTTTTGTGCCTTTTGGAAATGTCTGTTTAATGTTAATTTCCTGATATATTTGTGTAAATCGATGAACAAGTTAAATGGATTTGGACCTTTAGTTGGTGCAAATGCCAGTCCTTTTTTTAGGATATTCGATTTTGCTGGTGTCAAATTTATTTTAGTAGAAAGATTGAAAGACAAGATAGATTACATCAAAGAAGCTAAGAGACTATTAGGAGACTCCAAAACCTATCTATTATTAGAACAAGATCCTACAGACCGTTTTCTCAAAGAATACATGGATCTATTGGATAATGCAAAACATAACAATATTATTAACATCAATGAATTTAATTTCTTATCTGTAAGCGTACCAAAAATAGCCACCTTTTATCATATGTCCAAGATCCATAAATCTATAATTGACCCTCCCGGAAGACCAATTATTTCGGGTATTGGATCACTAACTACTAAGTTATCGGAATTTATAGATTATTATCTCCAACCGTTAGTACCCACATTGAAATCACACATCAGGGATACCCCAGACACTATAAGTAAACTCACAGCTACAGAATGGCAAGAGAACTACTGCTGGCTAACTCTAGATGTCAGCTCTCTTTATACCAACATCCCACATATTAAAGGAATTCAGGCCCTAGACTATTGGCTTACCAAACTTACTAATCTAGACACAAATAAAATTACTTTCATTAAAGATGCAGCACTATTTACATTAGAAAAAAACTATTTTAAATTTTTAGAGGATTTCTATTTACAAATAGGAGGCACAGCAATGGGGACGAAATTCGCCCCCAGCTATGCCAACCTCTATATGGGCATGTGGGAAGATCTCTATATATGGAATAATAATCCTTATATGAAAAACATCAAGATCTTCCTTAGATTTATTGACGATATCATAATAATATGGGAGAAAGATAACACCCACTCCATAGAGGACTTCGTCAAATACATGAACACTAATACATTCAATCTATCATTTACAGACAAAACAAATGATACAGAGATCGAGTTTCTAGATCTCATTCTATATATAGAAAACAACAACATCCAGACCAAATTGTATAGTAAAGCAACAGACAGCAACAGCTATCTTAATGCACATAGTAGCCATCATCCAGCGTGGCTACAGAGTATCCCCTATGGACAATTTCAACGCATAAAAAGAAATTGCTCAAGGGAGGCAGACTTCATTAAAGAAGCCAAATCTTTAGAATGTAAGCTACTAAGTAAGGGCTATAAAAGAGAAAATGTGAAAAAAGCCTTTAATAAAGTGAAAAGAATGGATAGAAATAACATGCTTAAGAATATTAAAAAGAATAATAAGAAACAAAATAATGTGCCATTGATGATAACAACATACAATGAGGGAGCCAATACAATAAAGAAAATAGTATTCAGAAAAAGCACTAATTTAAGGGCAATTATTGCTCCAAGCAAACTAAAGGAAAATAAAGCAATAAAAACTACCACCAATTGGCTACACAATAAAACAAAAGGATTTTTTAAATGCAATCGCCTAAATTGCGAATCATGCAAACACCATTACAATAAAACTAAACCGACTAAACAAATTACATCATCTGTCGATAACAAAACTTGGGATCTAGAAACACTAACAAATTGCAGAACTGACCATGTAGTATACCTACTAGAATGTGACTGCAAGTTACAATACATAGGTCGTACTATAAGACCCTATAAGGTGAGACTACTGGAACATATTAGAAATATCGAAAATGGGTTAAAGAAACACAGCGTATCAAATCACTTCAGATTAAAACATAATCTTGACCCTACATGCCTCAAAGGCACTATACTTGAACAAGTCAGAGAAGCTCCAGAAGGTATGAGTAAAGAGTTATATTTGAGACGGAGGGAAACCCTCTGGATTCACAAACTAGGGACCATGACTCCAAAGGGTCTGAACAGAGACATAGATATAGCCGCATACCTTGAACAGTAAAGATCATATTATTTGTTATTTTTACCTCCTCTAGCTATATTATTATTAATAAGTCAGTAAATCCAATAAATTAACCTCTATTAAATTAATACATAATCTTTACTCACTATAAGACTTACTCTTTAAATCTACTATCACATTAGTATTTACAGTATTTAGTCTACACAATCAAACATATAGGAACTAACACTATAACTATATTAATCTATACACTATTCACAGTGGAATCTATATATATATCAGTAGACATATTAGTGGAAAACAGAAAACCAGTAATACTAATTTTTTAGTATACTAACATATACCCAACATTAAAGTGTTGTGTCTGTGACATACTATCCACTACAATAAGCTATGAAATATGTCATATATTATCCAAAACGGAGATATAGCTGTAGCACTTTTATGTAAAAACATCTGGATCTCTTCAATAATCTACTATGCACTGATTACTATATATAGCTATGGGATTTGTAATAGACTACATTTCCCAGCAGACTTAAAAAAGCACTTAGAAGCCGAGACAACTAGGCTCAGAGTACTCTATCATGCAGTTCTATGGGATAGAAAAGCAACTACATTTCCCAGAATGCAGAGAGACACGCTTAGAAGCCAAGACGTCTGCGCATGACGTCACCCGTATTGAGAACAGAACCGCAAAAGGCAAATAGCGGACAAACGGGGATAAAGAAACAACTAAAATTAGGTATATAAGAATCCGTAAGCCTAAGGCACCTCTTTAATAGCTGTGAGATATACGGACATACCCCTTTGACTATAAATACACTTACGTGACAGTAGGTCACATGAACCAATAGGATTCATCCTACATCTGGGCGTGCCGCCGCCCCGTAGGTATGAATAGGGACAGAACAAACGCCTGAAACCACAACAAACCCCTCTGAGGAAGAAGGATACATAAACCTTTGAAACGCGTTAGGGTATTACTATTAGGGTACTACTATTAGGGTAACATTATTTACCTTTTTTATTGACTTGTAAACTGCTTTTAAACTGTTTGGTTTTTTAAAGCTTGCATTTTATGTATGAACTGAGTTTCTGCTCTGTTACTAACTCTATATACTGCCTGACCTGCCAGAGTGTCACTGTATTAACCCATTTATGCATGCAGCATTGCTAACATTTGCATTAACAACTCTGATTGCTGACCAAACTAGCAATATATACCGGATATGTTATTTGCTATAATCTTACTTGGCTGAAATCACTACTTGTGACATCTAAGGAATACTAACTTTAATTTCTGACTGGCTTGGGACACAACTACCTGAGAATTTACCTCTAAACCTATGTGCTGTTATAATACCTCATACCAGTGAGGACATAAAATGTGAGTGTGATAGATGTTATTTTTATACTATTATTGAATAAAACGGTATTACACTATTTTTGCTGTTTTCTGTCTTTCTGGGTATATATCTGGACAAGAAAGTTCATACCAAGACAAGAAAACCAAGCTCCAAGAGGCAATAAATACAGGAAGTTTCCTAAAGAAACCAGCACAAAGGGTACCCACATCCCATTCTACTCCAAGAGGCAGCGATTTTATACAGACCAGAACATCCAGGATTCATTCAACCACTAGATACATCCTCCAATGCGGCAAACTTACCTCATAGGATTGAGGTAACTTTTGGTAAGGGTATCTATTACGCCTTCATTACACTAGGATTCCAATATCCTATCAAAGACTCTAATATATATACGTATATTCATATACTTCTCTTCCCTTTTTTTTGTTTTCTTTACCCACCAACACTGCCGAGACTTTAATATTATTCAGTTTTTAAGAATCTCCATAAGCGCTGTTTACCCTTTGACTCCTATTTTTCCTATATTGTATAGACTTTGTCTATCATACAATATTTGTACCTTCATAGCTGCTCTATGAGATTTTCATACCTCTGACTAGCGCATTTACTTGAGTAACGCTTGTTTCCACTCACTGACACTGAGTGGTAACATTCTACTTAATTCTATACATATATAGAATATATACCATATATGCCATACCATATACCTTTTAACCACTATTATATCATTTTACTTTTTCTTGTATTTCTATTTCTATTAATAATTGTTATCAGATAGTGTATATTAGAGAAGAAAATTTTGTTTTGGATTAAATTTTCATTATGAATATTCAAGGAAATTCGTATCCCCATACATTTGTTGGCTGCACTATTCAGTTTTCATTAAGTTTAAAATGAAATGAAAATTGAAAAACTAACATATGTTTTTGTTAACATAAATGTAAATGTTTTAAAGCTACAGGTGAAATGTTCACCTGTCGCTACAATACTTTCAATGATGTGCTCTCTAGAGCATAGAGCATTTTAAGCTAAGTATGAAGTGCATAAAAAATAAATAAATAAAGGAAACAAATGAAAACTGAGTATTTTCACCAGTATTTTTCCGTTTTCTTTAATTTTGTTGGTGCATTCATTTGGATATTCAATGTGCATTTGGCACATCTCTAGTGTACATACCGTATATGTGTAACCCTTTATTTTGATGTATTTATGTTGTGTTTGGTGCAACTTTTTATTTAGCCCTAACCCTTTACACAAGGTCTTCAGTCGCGCAAACCCGACAAGCCCAAACTTACGGCTAGATTACGAGCTGTGCGTTAGGCTGAAAAAGCAGTGTTAACAACAGGTCCTAACACTGCTTTTTCACTACCGCTGGTATTACGAGTCTTGCAGGTTTGGGGGCACTGCACACTTCTTTGGCCTTACCGCAAAACGACTTACGTAAACTTCGTAAAGTCTTTTTTCTATGGGACTTCCATAGCGCTGGTATTACGAGTCTGTCCTGGGAGGCCAAAAAGTGAGCGGTACACCCTCTACCTCCAAGATCCCTAACGCATTTTAAAGTCAGTAGTTAAGAGTTTTATGGTACAACGCCGTAGCATAAAACTCATAACAAAAGTGCTAAAAAGTACACTAACACCCATAAACTACATATTAACCCCGAAACAGAGGCCCTCCCGCATCGCAAACACTAAAATTAAAATTTTAACCCCTAATCTGCCGCTCCGGACATCACCGCCACTATAATAAACATATTAACCCCTAAACTACTGCACTCCTGCCTCGCAAACACTAGTTAAATATTATTAACCCCTAGTCTGCCGTCCCTAACATCGCCGCCACCTACATTATACTTATTAACCCCTAATCTGCAGCTCCGGACATCACCACCACCTACATTATAATTATAAACCCCTAATCTGCTGCCCCCAACATCGCCGACACCTACATTATTTTTATTAACCCCTAATCTGCCGCCCCCAATGTTGCCGCAACCTACCTACACTTACTAACCCCTAATCTGCCGCCCCCAACGTCGCCGCCACTATTCTAAATTTATTAACCCTTAAACCTAAGTCTAACCCTAACACCCCCTAACTTAAATATAATTTAAATAAATCTAAATAAAATTACTATCATTACCTAATTCCTATTTAAAACGAAATACTTACCTGTAAAATAAACCCTAAGCTAGCTACAATATAGCTAATAGTTACATTGTAGCTATCGTAGGGTTTATTTTTATTTTACAGTCAAGTTTGTATTTATTTTAACTAGGTAGAATAGTTACTAAATAGTTATTAACTATTTAATAACTACCTAGCTTAAATAAATACAAAAGAACCTGCAAAATAAAACCTAACCTAAGTTACAATAACACCTAACACTACACTACAATTAAATCAATTAACTAAATTAAATACAATTAAATAAATAAATTTAATTAGCTAAATTACAAAAAACACTAAATTACAGAAAATAAAAAACAAATTACAGATCTTTAAACTAATTACACCTAATCTAATAGCCCTATCAAAATAAAAAAGCCTCCCCAAAATAAAAAAGCCCTAGCCTAAACTAAACTATCAATAGCCCTTAAAAGGGCCTTTTGCGGGGCATTGCCCCAAAGTAATCAGCTCTTTTGCCTGTAAAAAAAATACAAACACCCCCCAACAGTAAAACCCACCACCCACACAACCAACCCCCCAAATAAAAAACTAACTAAAAAAACCTAAGTTCCCCATTGCCCTGAAGAGGATGCTCCGTGTCGGATGTCTTGAAGATGGAGCTGCTCCGTGTCGGATGGATGAAGATAGAAGATGCCGTCTGGATGAATACTTCTGCCCATCTGGAGGATCACTTCACCCGGCTTGGATAAAGACTTCTCCCGGCTTCGTTGAGGACTTCGGCCCGGTTGGATGAAGACTTCTGCTGCTTCCTTGAGGATGGATGTCCGGTCTTCAGAACAGTAAGTCGATCTTCAGTGTTAGGTTTTTTTAAGGGTGTATTGGGTGGGTTTATTTTTTTAGGTTAGGGCTTTGGGCAGCAATAGAGCTAAATGCCCTTTTAAGGGCAATGCCTAGTGATGTCGCGAATAGTTCGCTGGCGAATAGTTCCCGGCGAATATAGCTTGTTCGCGTTCGCCGCAGAGGGCGAACATATGCGATGTTCGATCCGCCTCCTATTCATCATCATTGAGTAAACTTTGACCCTGTATCTCACAGTCTGCAGACACATTTCAGCCAATCAGCAGCAGACTCCCTCCCAGACCCTCCCAGCTCCTGGACAGCAGCCATTTTAGATTCATTCTGATCCTGCATTCTTAGTGAGAGGAGGGATAGTGTAGCTGCTGCTGATTTTATAGGGAAATTCATAGCTAGGCTAGTGTATTCAGTGTCCACTACAGTCCTGAAGGACTCATCTGATCTCTGCTGTAAGGACAGCACCCCAAAAAGCCCTTTTTAGGGCTAGAACATCTTTTTTTTTTTTTTTTGCCTGTGTAATTTTGACTGTGAAACATCAGTCTACTAGTGTAATCTAATTGCAGTTGCCTGCCTGCCAGCGTGTGTGCCAGGCCCACTTGCTAAGTGCCACCACTCATATCTGTTGTAACAGTAGTGTAAATTTTTTTTAAAAAAACTTTTTTGACTGTGAAACATCAGTCTGCTAGTGTAATCTAATTGCAGTTGCCTGCCTGCCAGCGTGTGTGCCAGGCCCATTTGCCAACTAGTGCCACCACTCAGAGTCATTTGTTGTAACACTAGTGTAAATATTTTAAAAAAATAACTTTTTTGACTGTGAAACATTAGTCTGCTAGTGTAATCTAATTGCAGTTGCCTGCCTGCCAGCGTGTGTGCCAGGCCCACTTGCCAAGTTAGTGGCACCACTCATATTTGTTGTAACAGTAGTGTAAATATTTAAAAAAAAAACTTTTTTGACTGTGAAACATCAGTCTGCTAGTGTAATCTAATTGCAGTTGCCTGCCTGCCAGCGTGTGTGCCAGGCCCACTTGCCAAGTTAGTGGACCACTCATATTTGTTGTAACAGTAGTGTAAATATTTAAAAAAAAAAACTTTTTTGACTGTGAAACATCAGTCTGCTAGTGTAATCTAATTGCAGTTGCCTGCCTGCCAGCGCGTGTGCCAGGCCCACTTGCCAACTAGTGCCACCAATCATATTTGTTATAACAGTATTGTAAATATTTAAAACAAAAACTTTTTTGACTGTGAAACATCATTCTGCTAGTGTAATCTAATTGCAGTTGCCTGCCTGCCAGCGTGTGTGCCAGGCCCACTTGCCAACTAGTGCCACCAATCATATTTGTTATAACAGTATTGTAAATATTTAAAACAAAAACTTTTTTGACTGTGAAACATCAGTCTGCTAGTGTAATCTAATTGCAGTTGCCTGCCTGCCAGCGTGTGTGCCAGGCCCACTTGCCAAGTTAGTGGACCACTCATATTTGTTGTAACAGTAGTGTAAATATTTAAAAAAAAAAACTTTTTTGACTGTGAAACATCAGTCTGCTAGTGTAATCTAATTGCAGTTGCCTGCCTGCCAGCGTGTGTGCCAGGCCCACTTGCCAACTAGTGCCACCAATCATATTTGTTATAACAGTATTGTAAATATTTAAAACAAAAACTTTTTTGACTGTGAAACATCATTCTGCTAGTGTAATCTAATTGCAGTTGCCTGCCTGCCAGCGTGTGTGCCAGGCCCACTTGCCAACTAGTGCCACCAATCATATTTGTTATAACAGTATTGTAAATATTTAAAACAAAAACTTTTTTGACTGTGAAACATCAGTCTGCTAGTGTAATCTAATTGCAGTTGCCTGCCTGCCAGCGTGTGTGCCAGGCCCACTTGCCAACTAGTGCCACCAATCATATTTGTTATAACAGTAGTGTAAATATTTTTAAAAAAATCTTTTTTGACTGTGAAACATCAGTCTGCTAGTGTAATCTAATTGCACTTGCCTGCTTGCCAGCGTGTGTGCCAGGCCCACTTGCCAACTAGTGCCACCAATCATATTTGTTATAACAGTAGTGTAAATATTTAAAATAAAAACTTTTTTGACTGTGAAACATCAGTCTGCTAGTGTAATCTAATTGCAGTTGCCTGCCTGCCAGCGTGTGTGCCAGGCCCACTTGCCAAGTTAGTGGCACCACTCATATTTTGTTTAATAGTAGTGTAAGTGTACATTTAAAAAAAAAATGACAGGCAGAGGCAGGCCACCCCGCAGGTGCTGTCGTGGTCGTGGTGCTGTGATTCCCTTTGACCCTAAAATTATGCCCAGGGTTCAGAGGCCACGTACCATGAACGCGAAAGTTTGGTCTGTCACTGTGAAGCGGGCGTAACCCTTACACTACATGATCGATACAACATCATACCTGATGTTTTAAAGCACATTATTCCAAACAATTTAGGAATGTTAGGTGATTTATGCCCTTTATGACTTAAAACCAGACTCTGCATCAACTATGTAATTTTCCATGGCAGTTTTGCCATGGATCCCCCTCCGGCATGCCACAGTCCAGGTGTTAGTCCCCTTGAAACAACTTTTCCATCACTATTGTGGCAAGAAAGAGTCCCTGTTGGTTTTAAAATTCGCCTGCCTATTGAAGTCTATGGCGGTTCGCCCGGTTCGCCGGTTCGCGAACAGTTGCGGAAGTTCGAGTCCGCCGTTCGCGAACCGAAATTTTTCGGTTCGCGACATCACTAGCAATGCCCATCCAAATGCCCTTTTCAGGGCAATGTGGAGCTTAGGCTTTTTTAGTTAGTATTTTATTTGGGGGGTTGGTTGTGTGGCTGGTGGTTTTTACTGTTGGGGGGTTGTTTGTATTTTTTTTACAGGTAAAATAGCAGATTACTTGGGAGCAATGCCCCGCAAAAGTCCCTTTTAAGGGCTATTGACAGTTTAGTTTAGGCTAGGGTTTTTTTTATTTTGGGGGGGCTTTTTTATTTTTATAGGGCTATTAGATTAGGTGTAATTAGTTTAAATATCTTGTAATTTGTTTGTTGTTTTCTGTAATTTAGTGGGGGGGGGTTTGTACTTTAGCTAATTTAATTTATTTAATTGTTTTAATTTAGTAAATTTATTTAATTATAGTGTAGTGTTAGGTGTTATTGTAACTTAGGTTAGGTTTTATTTTACAGGTACTTTTGTATTTATTTTAGCTAGGTAGTTATTAAATAGATAATAACTATTTAATAACTATTCTACCTAGTTAAAATAAATACAAACTTGCCTGTAAAATAAAAATAAACCCTAAGATAGCTGCAATGTAACTATTAGTTATATTGTAGCTAGCTTAAGGTTTATTTTATAGGTAAGTATTTAGTTTTAAATAGGAATTATTTAGGTAATAATATTAATTTTTATTTAGATTTATTGTAATTATATTTAAGTTAGGGGGTGTTAGGGTTAGGTTTAGACTTAGGTTTAGGGGTTAATACATTTAGTATAGTGGCGACGACGTTGGGAGCGGCAGATTAGGGGTTAATAAATGTAGGTAGGTGGCGGCAATGTTAGGGACGGCAGATTAGGGGTTAATAATTTTTAAATAATGTTTGCGAGGCGGGAGTGGCAGTGGCAGATTAGTCGTTAATAAATATAATGTAGGTGTCGGCGATGTTGGGGGCAGCAGATTAGGGGTTAATAAGCATAATGTAGGTGGCGGCGGTGTCCGGAGCGGCAGATTAGGGGTTAATAAATATAATGTAGGTGTCTGCGATGTTGGAGGCAGCAGATTAGGGGTTAATAAGTGTAAGATTAGGGATGTTTAGACTCTGGGTTCATGTTAGGGTGTTAAGTGTAAACATAAATTTTATTTTCCCATAGGAATCAATGGGGCTGCGTTACTGAGTTTTAAGATGCTTTTTTTGCAGGTGTTAGACTTTTTCTCAGCCGGCTCTTCCCGTTGATTCCTATGGGGAAATCATGGATGAGCACGTACGACCAGCTCACCGCTGACTTAAGCAGCACTGGTATTTGAGTGCGGTAAGGAGCACAAGTTTGCTCAACGCTCACTTCTTGCCTTTTAACGCCGAGTTTGTAAAAACCTGTAATACCAGTGCTGCAGGTAATTGAACGGTGAGAGAAAACTGCTCGTTAGCACCGCATAGCCTCTAACGCAAAACTCGTAATCTGGCCGTTAGTTTGTGCTTGTGCGGTCACAACTAGTGCAGCCGTAACTAACTATTGCCCAGCTTTAAAGAAAAAAAAAAAAAAACTAAACAAAAACTTTTTTTCCCCCAAAATAAAATATAAAGCTTTTAAGCAAAATAATAAATTTGGTGGAGAGATTATGCAAGCATGCAATATTCTCCCTTGGAAATTATAATATATTCTTTCTGCAACTCTCTCTGTTTCTCTCTCTGGGTCTGATGATCAAATAAGTCTCCTGTTTGGAGATAAATTGTAGTGCAGACTTTGCAGGGGCTGAACTCACTGAATGCTTAAAAGAAAAAGGGCAGAACTCTTCAGCACTGTGAGATCTTTCTCACTTATGTTAATGAAGGAGAGACAAGCAAAGTGCAATATATCACTGCATATATATGAGAGTTTTGCTACACTTTTTACGTTGTATTTTATATTACTGTACATTTCAGAATGGGTCTTTTCAGGATTATTACATTTTAGCTTTGCACTTTCTCTTTTATACTTTTAGATTTAGATCCAGCAGAGATTTTACAAATTCTGATTATGTTTTGAAAGTTTTTGTGTTTTACTTTGTATATTTTTGTTTATATTTTAAAAATAACATTGCACTTTTTATTTGCTCTATTGTAAACTAAAACAGGCAGCTACAGAAAGTGGGAGGGACAGGGAAGTTCCTTGGGCTGAATGGGGGAGTTCCCAGGGTATATCTAAAGCTCTCTCACAATTCTTGGGAAATTTTCTAAGCATTTTAAACAATCTGTTCTCACTGATTTTTCTTGCCAGCTGTATGAAGGTGAAGTTTGCTCAAAAACAGAAAAGTAACATATACTAAAATACAGACAAAAGCAAGTTAAATTGTAGTGAAAACATTTCAGTTTAATTTGCAATTGATGTAAATACTTTCAAATGAGAGTTCATGGAGTTTTGTAGCTTCTATGGGAGCTGAAATCGAGGGATTAGAAAAACCTCCCCCCCCTTCCAGCTCCCTAGCACCTACTGATAAATCCTACCTTAGGCCCTTTGTGATATCACCCACTAGGCCACCAACGATCCCCAGCCTGTAGTGCGGGGGATCGCCAAAAACAGCATTTGATTGGCAATCCCGCTGCATGACGAGAAGTGCTCGTCATGTGTCTTCAGGTAGCAATGTGCATGATGAGAATATCTCGTCATGCGCATCAAAAGGGTTCAAAATATGTGACGAACATAGGAATTGCAAGTATTTTATTTAAAACACATTTAAATTGAATAAAAATGATATTGCACATTTCAAGGTATTTGTTTGGGAGCGGCTCAAAAGTATGTGAGTCTGTATATGTATATATATATATATATATATATATATATATATATAGAGAGAGAGAGAGAGAGAGAGAGAGAGAGAGAGAGAGAGAGAGATGTAGCTATACATATATATTTACAAATCTACAAAGTTTGGTTTAGTACACCTTACAAAAAGTTTAAATACAACTTTGGGAGTGCTGCCAATGAGCTGAAATAGTTACAGAAAACAGTGTGTATTGGCAGACCACTTGCACATAAACAATAAATTGCCTGCAAAAAACACCTGTGCTGTTATATTAAAATTAGGATCTTAGTCTATATATCTATAGCCAAATTCTGCTTAGCCAGTCATCAACTTACAAAGAGCCTGATTATCATTAGCACATCATTTTAAAATAGTATGTTTGTGAAATATTTATGGCATCATTTTATTTATTTAAAACTAGTGGGAAAGCCTGCCCAGAGGGCAGTCTATTGTGGTGATGGAACCACCAAACTACCTTGCTAAACTGCCAATAGCCCTTAAAATGGCTTTTTGTATGGCATTGCCCTAAGTTAAACAGCTCTTTTGCAGTTACCAAGGGTTTTTGCGGGGGTTGTTTTATTTAGATTAGGGATGGGCAGAAAAAGAGCTAAATGCCCTTTTAAGGGCAATGCCCAAACAAATGTTCTTTTCAGGGAAATGGGTAGTTTAAGTTTTTTAGTATTAGGTTATTTTCTTTTGGGGGGTTTGGTGGTTAGGGGGGACTTAGTTTTTCTTCTTCTTTAAAAGAGCTGTTTATCTTGGGGCAATGCCCTGCAAAAAGCCTTTTTAAGGGCTGCTGGCAGTTTATTCTTAGATTAGGGGGTGTTTTTATTTTGGGGGGGCTTTTTTATTTTCATAGGGATTAGGTTTAACTTTGTAAACTTTGGTAATTTGGATTTTTATTTTCTGTAATATTAGCCTTCTTTATTTTTGTAATCTTAGCCTTTTTTTTTTGTAACTTTAGTATTTTTAGTTTAATTAATTTGTGTTAATTTAGGGGGTGTTAGGTTAGGAGATGTTAGGTTAGGGGGCTTAGTAATTTAATTTGTTATTTGCGTTGTAGGTTTTGGCGGTTTAAGGGGTTAATAGGTTCATTAGGTTTATTGTGATGTGGGGTTTTTGCGGTTTAGGGGTTAATATGGTAAATCGGTTTATTGCGATGTGTGGGTTTTTCGGTTTAGGCGTTAATCAGTTAATTATGTTTATTTCTATGTGGGGGTTTTGCAGTTTAGGGGTTAATAGGGTAATAAGGTATATTGTGATGTGGGGTTTTTGCGGTTTAGGGGTGTCAGGTTCGAATTTATAAAAAGAATCCTTTATGTCTAAACCACACAGTCTCACAAGATGACGGGATCCTGGAGATTGTAATCCCTGCTTTGATCATAAACTGTGGGTCAACTTTAGGAGTTGAAGAGGGAAGTTTCTATAAAGTGAAACTTAACTTATATGATTGGATCACCATCAAATAGTTAACTGCATTTACTCATGCTAGGACTTTAATTGGCGTGGTCATACCCCAGTTCTGGAATTACAAATACACACCATCAAATGTATAACTTCAGGATCAGTAAGAAAAAAGAATATAATATATTTAGAATAGCAGTTATTGTGTAATCATGAGGATGCAGATAACTAAAGTTTAAATAACAAGCAAAAGATACTGCAGTATTCAGAGATAGAATCAAATCCATCCGTTGCACACAACAGAGTTTCAAGCCTCAGTGTATCCTTAAACTGATAGTTCAAGTTGTGACAATTGTGGATGCAGAATAAAGTAAGCGGTTACAACACTTACTTGTTCTAAGCAGACCACAAGATAACAGCGCCCTTTAACTGACTATTGCAGCTGGAAGCCGGGAAGATCTGAAGTCCAGCGGAGTTAAGTTGTAAATCTTACCCACTTGTGACGTCAGAGGTCACGGAGCTGTAGCGAGATCCGAGTGAATCTTTAGCGGCAGAAAAGGGGTAGAAGGTTAGTTTACCTCATGTAATCTTTGGCAGAGAATGTTGCTGCAAGTAAGTGGCTTCTATTTGGTGCTTGAGAAACTTGTTGAGAAGGAAGTACAGAAGGAACGAGGACTAAGCTCCTGCTTCTGTTTGAAGGGAAGGCTTAGCGTCCTTTGATAGCTGACTGCATAAGCAGCGAGTCACACCTGTGAATCCAAATTACTAAGCAAAGTAGATGGGGAGGAGAGACTTGTAGTCCAGATTTAAAGAGACAGTAGTCATAAAGGCAAGTTTCATGACAAGGGGTTTATAGGATAATTAGGTTTATTGCGATGTGGGTGGTTGACGGTTAAGGGGTTAATTACTTTATTATTTTGTGATGTGTGGGTTTGCAGTGTATGTGTTAATACTTTGTGTGGGAGGTTCTTTTTTTTTGTTATACTTAGTGCGGGCGGTGTTTTTTTTTTTATGTAATGCTCCGTTTGCCTTCGCTGCATCCCGGTGGATTCTGAAAATGACAGGGTGGCACCACCACCTTTAGGCTCTCCGGAAACAACAGTTAAGAAGCAGCGGTCTTAAGACCGCTGCTACTTAACTAGTCCGCCTCCTCTGAGGCTGTGGACAGCAATCAACCCAGTCAGATACGATCCGGTTGATTGATACCCCCTGCTAGCGGCCGCAAATCTGCAGGGGACAGCATTGCACAAACAGTTCACCAAAACTGCTTGTGCAATGTTAAATGCTGACAGAGTATGTTGTCGCCATTCAACGATGTTGGGCGGACATGATTCGCTACAGTGAAACATGTCCGCCCGCCATTTGGTAAATTGGCATTTATGAATGTATGTTAAAATGCCAAAAACTAAATAACAAAATACTAAGAACCTTAAGGTGTATTACATGAACAATACTATGAAAATGTATGTTTAACCAGCATTTAGTTGTAATAAAGAGCTTCTGTCTGTGCCAGATTGTTGAAACATTTTAATCTCGGGCCAACAAAAGTATGAAAGTTTCCAGCTATTGCAAGTTTTAGTAGGGATCATCTAGAAACATCCAGCCACATTTTATGTTTCTCTTTCTTTTTTAAATAACTACACTGAGAGTAGGGATGGGCGAATGTGTTTATATTCGAATTTGAATGTTAGAACGAATGTTATTGTAGAAATTCGATTTACATAATAGAATGTTGATAAGAACGAATATTCTTAACAATTCTGTTATAGAATGTTATTTACAGTTTTTGAATGTCACTTTCGAATTTGAATATTACATTTATAAAACATAGTTGTAAAATAGAAATACTATTTCGAATTCGAATGTTACATTCAAATTCGAATGTTACGTTTAAATTTGAATATTACATTTAAAAAAACACAGGATTAGACTAGAAATACTATTTTGAATTTGAATGTAGCATTTGAATTTGAATATTAGACTAGAAATACTATTTTGAATGTTACATTCGAATTTGAATGTTACATTCGAATTCGAATATTACATTTCAAAATTGAATGAATGCATAGCTAAACATTCTATTATTTGAACGAATATTTTAGAATTTGATTGAAAAATTTGAAATCGAAAATTCGAAAATAAAATGTTAGAATGTAATATAAACATTCAAAATTTGATTCGAAAGAACAAATGTATTAAAATTTGTTTTAAATGTTGAATATTTAGAAACATTCGCCCATCCCTAACTGAGAGCATGCGTTTAAAATTTTAAGAAGTTTAACCACTGAGAGTATAAGAGCTGTTTTTTGTATTTTTTTTTTGGGGGGGGGGCAAAACATGGCAAGTACTATCTTGTTAATTAAACAATTACTTAAAGAGCTAACAAATATAAACACATAAATACATAAATCAATACAACAAATATATAGACAATATGTATTTCTTAAAGCAAAAAGTCTTGCTTACTGTTTGGTTTGATAGGCAGAAGCTTGCACTAAAGATCTATAAAGACCTATAAACATGTTCAGCCCAAATTTTATATAGTAGTTTTTGTACAGATGTCTGTCTGTCTGTGTCTATATATCTATCTTCTATCATTTATCTTTACATTTATCTTTAGCTATATATATATATATATATATATATATATATATATATATTCTCATTACATTACAAAATGATTATTGTACTTGATATTTGTCAAGTAACTACAAAGTATTTCTTGTGATTATTGTACTTGATATTTTTCAAGTAACTACAAAGTATTTCTTGTAGCTACACAAGGTCTGCCAGGTCTGTAGCTTTTACATTTTATTTCTAGTTGTCCCCTTTCACTTGACAATGATTATCACTTTCTTCCATTACCAATAGAATCATCTTGTAAAAAAAAAAAAAGCTGACTAGTGAGTTTAAAAATAATTTTATCTAAAAATATATACACGTATAGTTTTATAGCCCTACCAGATATGCAGCGCTTTTTTTCTTTTACAAACATTTCAATACAAATACAGTATAGCCACTAAATAATTCACATGGAGTAAGTGCGGAAAGACATAAATTCCTAATAGAAGGAAGGTGTCCCTGCTCTTTAATATTTACAATTGAGTTGTCTTTTGGGAGGCTAACATATAGTTCAGAAATGTATTGGTTCATTTGTTTGTTTTTGGTTTATTTGTTATTATTTTGCTTTAATCTGGTGCTTTAAGGAAATTGAAGTATTTTTAATATATGCATCAGAAATGAACTACAGCATTGCAAAAGATCTCAATTAAATTTGTTTTATTAAACTGTATTTAAATGGTCATTTTGTTAGCAAATTGCATTGTTTCATAGTCCAGGGTTGTGGCCAGTTAGGGACAGATATAAATTATATCTTGTATTGACCAATCAATGCCTAGAAATCATATAGGAGGGTAAATGGGTTGGATAGAACACACTTTTTTTAAAAAAAAACTTTCCAATTATAGATTTTGCTTAGTTCTTTTGATATCAATTGTTAAAGAGTAATTCTAAGTGAGCTCAGGAGCATGCACGTGCTTTTAGCCATCTGGCAGCAGTGTTTATATGTTATACATAATTCTAATGAAATTATACAATGGCACCATTTAAATGCACTATCCTCTTCATGTATCTTTTGAATATAAATGAATAGTAATTTACGTGTGTGCTATGCATTAATGACTTAGAACTACAAAGGATCAGAGTGTTACAAAAAATGATGTATTCCAGCCCTTCAAGTGCAATTAAATAAATTTGTATGATATTGCAGAGCTAGAAAGCTTTAAAACTTAACTTCAATTAAACTAAAATTAATACAATGATATAATAAAAAATATTGAAATATAATAAAAACACAAAAAAACCATGTGCTGATATATCTAAAAGTTGGAATTAATACTACTATGTATGAATGGTCATACTTTTGTTACTCATTATTTACTTTCGATTAAATTGCCCAATCATCATAGGTAAGTATACTTTGTAAATTAGCTAAATAACCCTGTGATATTGCATTAATGCAGCCTAATATTTGGCTAATATCAGTATTAAAAGCATATTTTGATAAATTTAACTTAACTATGAATGATCATTACTAATATATACCTAGTTTACGAGTTTGGGTTTGTGTTTTAACGTTAAAACAGTAACGCAGCCATTACAATTCTTGTCGGTATAGCTGTACCGCAAGCATTTTAGCCTGTAACGCAAGGTCAGTCCCACACTAAAAAAAGTGAAGTTTTTGTGTGGGGTTTCCATAGCGCTGCCATTCCAAGTTTTGCGGTGAGGCTAAAAAGCTTGCGTTCCAGCCTATACCGACACGATCCGTTCCGTAATCTGAGACCAGTAGTTATGATGAGTTTTGCGCAACAAAACTGTTACACAAAACTCATAACTAAAGTATTACAAAGTACACTAACACCCATAAACTACCTATTAACCCCTAAACCGAGGCCCTCCCACATCACAAACACTATATTAAAGTTTTATACCCCTAATCTGCCGCTCCCGACATTGCAGCCACTAATAAAATGTATTAACCCCTATTCCGCTGCTCCCCGACATTGTCGCCAATATAATAAAGTTATTAACCCTATTCCCTCGCACCCCAACATCGCCCACACTATAATAAAGATATTAACCTCTATTCCAAAATAAAAAAATTACACCTAATCCAATAGCCCTATAAAAATAAAAAAGCCCCCCCCCAAAATAAAAAAACCATAGCCTACAATAAACTACCAATAGCTCTTAAAAGGGCCTTTTGTAGGAAATTGCCCTAAAGAAATCAGCTCTGTAACCTAAAAAAAATACAAAGACCCCCCAACAGTAAAACCCACCACCCAACCAACCCCCCAAAATAAAAAACCTAACTCTAACAAAAACCTAAGCTACTCATTGCCCTGAAAAGGGCATTTGTATGGGCATTTCCCTTAAAAGTGCATTCAGCTCTTTTAAAAAAAGCCCAAACCCTAATAAATAAAAACACTCAAAAAAAGTTTAAAAAAAACCTAACACTACCCTCCGAAGATCCACTCACAGTTTCTGAAGTCTAGACATCCATCCTCATCTAGGCGATGAGAAGTATTCATCCAAAAGGCGAGAAGTCTTCATCCAGGAGGCAATGCCCATACAAATGTCCTTTTCAGGGCAATGGGTAGCTTAGGTTTTTGCTAGAGTTAGGTTTTTTATTTTGGGGGGTTGGTTGGGTGGTGGGTTTTACTGTTGGGGGGGGTCTTTGTATTGTTTTCAAGGTAAAAGAGCTGATTTCTTTAGGGCAATGCCCTACAAAATGCCCTTTTAAGGGCTATTGGTAGTTTATTGTAGGCTAGGGGGTGTTTTTATTTTAGGGGGGCTTTTTTATTTTTATAGGGCTATTAGATTAGGTGTTATTGTTTTTATTTTTGATAATTTCATTTGTTATTTTTCGCAATTTAGTATTTTTTATTATTTGTAATTTTAGACTTACATTTTTTTAGTAGTGTTAGTTTATTTTTAATGTGTAATTAAGTTTTTATTAATTGGTAGTTATTTTATTTTTGTATAATAGTTTAGTATAATAGTTATGTTAGGTTAATTGTTAGTTTTTTTAATTTCACAGGTAAGTTTTTATTTATTTCAAGATAGGGATATTGTAATTTTAATTTAAAGTTAGGGGGTGATAGGTTTAGGGGTTAATAGTTTAATTTATTAGTGGCGATGTGGGGGGCTGGCGGTTTAGGGGTAAATAGTTTTTTTTAGTAGTGGTGATGTGGGGGGCTGGCGGTTTAGGGGTTAATAGGTTTAGTTAGTGGCGGCGGTGGCGGGGAGCGGCGGAATAGGGGTTTATAACTTTATTATAGTGGCGGGGATGTGGGTGGGCGGCAGATTAGGGGTTAATACGTTTTAAATAGTGTTTGCGGTGCGGGAGGGCCTTGGTTTAGGGGTTAATAGGTAGTTTATGGGTGTTAGTGTACTTTGTAACACTTTAGTTATGAGTTTTGTGAAACATTTTTGCTACACAAAATCCATAACTACTGCTTTCAGAAGGTGGTAGGGATCGTGTTGGTATAGGCTGTAACGCAAGCATTTTAGCCTCACCGCACAGTCTGTAATACCGGCGCTATGGAAATCCCATGCAAAAACATAATTTTTTGAGTGCATGATTGATGTTGCGTTACAGGCTAAAATGCTTGCGGTATAGCTATAACGACACGACTCGTAATGGCTGCGTTACTGTTTTTACACTGAAATTGCCATTTCTTCAGCGGTAAAACCGTAACACAAAACTCGTAATCTAGGTGAGAGGTAGCTGTGGTGTGTATTGCTTCTTAAAGGGCCATAATACCCAAATGTTTAAACACTTGAAAGTGATGCAGCATAGCTGTAAAAAGCTGGCTAGAAAATATCACCTGAACATCTCTATGTAAAAAAGAAAGATATTTTACCTCAAAAGTTCCTCAGTAGCCACCTCCCATTGTAAAGGATTTCTAAGCAGCATTTTACTGTGTCTGTCCTGGGACAGCTGAAAGGATGAGCCTCGTGCACTCTCATATTATTTCACCAATCAGGTAAAGGAAGCTTACTATGAAATCTCATGAGAGTTAAGTCAAATATCATGAGATCACAGTAAGAGTTCATGACCTCAGCACTGCTGATGCTGATTGGCTGCTGTTCATTTCTTCATTTTTTTTTATTTTTACCTTCAGCTGGGAGCAGCTGAGTATAACTTTTTACACAGAACTTACTCTGCTGAGCTGAGGAGATTGTGAGGTAAAATATCTTCCTTTTTTACATAGAGATGCTCAGGTGATATTTTCCTGTCAGCTTTTTACAGTTATACTGCATCAGTTTCAAGTGATTTAGCATATGAGTATTATGTCCCTTTAAGACATATGTTGTGTCATGCAAGCTACTGATTTCTCTCTAAGAAGGTTTGGTGTTTGAATACTGGTGCACAGATATGTACATATGGCACAAAACACAGTAACAACTTTTATTAGAAGCATTTTTGCTAATAGAAGTAAGTCTATTTCAAATTGTAGTGCACCTTTGCACATTTCATTTTTTTTACTTTTCTATCCCTTTAACCAGGGGTCAAGTCCTACAAAAATAAGTGTGGGAACTCACTAAGACTTCCACCCTTCCCCCCACACACAATTAATATTGTTTTATACACACATACACACACTGTATTTATATGTATATAATCTATACACTATGGGTAATGAAAACAAATTAAATCCTATAAAGGGCTGAATGGTTGTCTTTGGTCATGAGGATGGACACCCATGGTTACATTTTTACATGGCAGGGGTGACATTTTTATTTGTAATTTAAGATTCAACTGATACAGAATACTGAGAAGTCAGACACACACTTTTCAGAACACAAGAAGGGGCATTTGAGTATAGATGATGTTGAGTAATCAAAAAAACTGAGAGCCTTAGTAACATTTTAGGAGATGTTACTCCCTGGCTCTCAGGATGTGTAAGGCTCTGTAATGTAAACATCTGATATCATGATTTTGATAAGGGTTGTTTGTGCACTAACTCTGCATTAAGAAACAATTGTAATGTTATTGAAAGTAATATTATGATAACAAAGCGTCTAAGTGTAATTTTATTTTACCATTAACACGTATGCCAAGTAAATGTAAAGCAAGTAACACTGACACAGGAAGCAGGAAACACTATGGGATGAAACTGGTATGGTTGAATCTGCAGTAAATACATTATCTTGCACAGGTCAGCATTCTGCAGGGAATCTGGCCTGCTGACCATAAATTCATAGACATACAGACACCATTTTAGATAAACAAACTGCACATCCTATGAGTGTATAAAATAAAGTAATTGGACTTATCGTACTACAAGATGTTTCACAATCACCTTTAATTGCAAGGATTATTTTCATTTGTGTGTACACATGTATTTCCATATCAGCGACAAAGCAAGAAGCTGGAAGAACATGACTCTTACCTGCTTGATGAGCAAATTTTTTCTTTGGTGAAACACTGAACTTTTTTTTAAAATAACTTTAAAATAACTAAACTAGACACACATGAACACTTGGGCCTCTAGTTATCAAGCTCCGTACGTACCTGCCTTCGCCGGCCCCAATACGCTCGCCTAAGCTTGCCTACCATCGCCGCCGCGGACCTGAATACGTTCGCCAAATTTATCAAAAAAGCTGTCAAAAAAGCACGCACCAAGTACGGGGCGATGAGCAGCAGACTGTGATAGTTATCACTCATCCGATCTTGCTGCTCTTCGGCTTTTCTACAGCTTTATTGATAAGCTGTCACTAAGCACTCACACTATACTATACTGTTCTACCCCCTATACCGCCACCCCCGGAGCCCCCCGCAACTAAATAAAGTTATTAACCCCTAAACCGCTGCTCCTAGACCCCGCCGCAACTATAATAAATAAATTAACCCCTAAACCGCCGCTCCCGGACTCCCAAGGCAACTATAATAAATGTATTAACCACTAAACTGCCGCTCCCGGACCCCTCCGCCACCTACATAATACCTATTAACCCCTATCCTGCCCCCCCTATACCGCCTCTACCTATAATAAATGTATTAACCCCTATCCTGCCGATCCCGTACCCCGCCGCAACTAAATAAATTGTTTAACCCCTAAACCGCCGCTCCCGGACCCCGCCGCCACCTATATTAAACTTATTAACCCCTAATCTGCCCCCCCTACACCGTCGCCACCTATAATAAATTTATTAACCCCTATCCTGCCCCCCTATACCGCCGCCATCTATATTAAACTAATTAACCCCTAAACCTAAGTCTAACACTAACCCTAACACCCCCCCTAACTTAAATATTATTTTAATAAATCTAAATAAAAATTACTCTTATTAACTAAATTATTCCTATTTAAAACTAAATACTTACCTATAAAATAAACACTAAGGCCTAGATTTAGAGTTCGGCGTTAGCCGTGAAAACCAGCGTTAGAGGCTCCTAACGCTGGTTTTAGGCTACCGCCGGTATTTGGAGTCACTCAAAATAGGGTCTAACGCTCACTTTTCAGCCGCGACTTTTCCATACCGCAGATCCCCTTACGTCAATTGCGTATCCTATCTTTTCAATGGGATCTTCCTAACGCCGGTATTTAGAGTCGTTTCTGAAGTGAGCGTTAGAGCTCTAACGACAAAACTCCAGCCGCAGGAAAAAAGCAGGAGTTAAGAGCTTTCTGGGCTAACGCCGGTTCATAAAGCTCTTAACTACTGTACCCTAAAGTACACTAACACCCATAAACTACCTATGCACCCCTAAACTGAGGTCCCCCCACATCGCCGCAACTCGATTACATTTTTTTAACCCCTAATCTGCCGACCGCCACCTACGTTATACTTATGTACCCCTAATCTGCTGCCCCTAACCCCGCCAACCCCTGTATTATATTTATTAACCCCTAACCTGCCCCCCACAACGTCGCCGCAAGCTACTTACAATAATTAACCCCTAATCTGCCGACCGCAAAGCACCGCCACCTACTTTATCCTTATGTACCCCTAATCTGCTGCCCCTAACACCGCCGACCCCTATATTATATTTATTAACCCCTAATCTGCCCCCCTCAACGTCGCCGACACCTGCCTACACTTATTAACCCCTAATCTGCCGAGCGGACCTGAGCGCTACTATAATAAAGTTATTAACCCCTAATCCACCTCACTAACCCTATCATAAATAGTATTAACCCCTAATCTGCCCTCCCTAACATCGCCGACACCTAACTTCAATTATTAACCCCTAATCTGACGACCAGAGCTCATCGCTACTATAATAAATGGATTAACCCCTAAAGCTAAGTCTAACCCTAACACTAACACCCCCCTAACTTAAATATAATTTACATCTAACGAAATTAATTAACTCTTATTAAATAAATTATTCCTATTTAAAGCTAAATACTTACCTGTAAAATAAATCCTAATATAGCTACAATTTAAATTATAATTATATTATAGCTATTTTAGGATTAATATTTATTTTACAGGCAACTTTGAAATTATTTTAACCAGGTACAATAGCTATTAAATAGTTAAGAACTATTTAATAGTTACCTAGTTAAAATAATAACAAAATTACCTGTAAAATAAGTCCTAACCTAAGTTATAATTAAACCTAACACTACCCTATCAATAAATTAATTAAATAAAATACCTACAATTACCTACAATAAAACCTAACACTACACTATCAATAAATAAATTAAATACAATTTCTACAAATAACTACAATTACATAAACTAACTAAAGTACAAAAAATAAAAAAGAACTAAGTTACAAAAAATAAAAAAATATTTACAAACATAAGAAAAATATTACAACAATTTTAAACTAATTACACCTACTCTATGCCCCCTAATAAAATAACAAAGACCCCCAAAATAAAAAAATTCCCTACCCTATTCTAAATTAATAAATTTAAAAGCTCTTTTACCTTACCAGCCCTGAACAGGGCCCTTTGCGGGGCATGCCCCAAGAAAATCAGCTCTTTTGCCTGTAAAAAAAAACATACAATACCCCCCCCCCAACATTACAACCCACCACCCACATACCCCTAATCTAACCCAAACCCCCCTTAAATAAACCTAACACTAAGCCCCTGAAGATCTTCCTACCTTGTCTTCACCTCAACAGGTATCACCGATCTGTCCTGGCATCCGGTGCTGAAGAGGTCCAGAAGAGGCTCCAAAGTCTTCCTCCTATCCGGCAAGAAGAGGACATCCGGACCGGCAAACATCTTCATCCAAGCAGCATCTTCGATCTTCTTCCATCCGGTGCGGAGCGGGTCCATGTTGAAGCAGCCGACGCGGATCCATCCTCTTCTTCCGGCGTCTCCCGATGAATGACGGTTCCTTTAAGGGACGTCATCCAAGATGGCGTCCCTCGAATTCCGATTGGCTGATAGGATTCTATCAGCCAATCGGAATTAAGGTAGGAATATTCTGATTGGCTGATGGAATCAGCCAATCAGAATCAAGTTCAATCCGATTGGCTGATCCAATCAGCCAATCAGATAGAGCTCGCATTCTATTGGCTGATCGGAACAGCCAATAGAATGCAAGCTCAATCTGATTGGCTGATTGGATCAGCCAATCGGATTGAACTTGATTCTGATTGGCTGATTCCATCAGCCAATCAGAATATTCCTACCTTAATTCCGATTGGCTGATAGAATCCTATCAGCCAATCGGAATTCAAGGGACGCCATCTTGGATGACGTCCCTTAAAGGAACCGTCATTCGTCGGGAGACGCCGGAAGAAGAGGATGGATCCGCGTCGGCTGCTTCAACATGGACCCGCTCCGCACCGGATGGAAGAAGATCGAAGATGCCGCTTGGATGAAGATGTTTGCCGGTCCGGATGTCCTCTTCTTGCCGGATAGGAGGAAGACTTTGGAGCCTCTTCTGGACCTCTTCAGCACCGGATGCCAGGACAGATCGGTGATACCTGTTGAGGTGAAGACAAGGTAGGAAGATCTTCAGGGGCTTAGTGTTAGGTTTATTTAAGGGGGGTTTGGGTTAGATTAGGGGTATGTGGGTGGTGGGTTGTAATGTTGGGGGGGGGTATTGTATGTTTTTTTTTACAGGCAAAAGAGCTGATTTTCTTGGGGCATGCCCCGCAAAGGGCCCTGTTCAGGGCTGGTAAGGTAAAAGAGCTTTTAAATTTATTAATTTAGAATAATGTAGGGCATTTTTTTATTTTGGGGGTCTTTGTTATTTTATTAGGGGGCTTAGAGTAGGTGTAATTAGTTTAAAATTGTTGTAATATTTTTCTTATGTTTGTAAATATTTTTTTATTTTTTGTAACTTAGTTCTTTTTTATTTTTTGTACTTTAGTTAGTTTATGTAATTGTAGTTATTTGTAGAAATTGTATTTAATTTATTTATTGATAGTGTAGTGTTAGGTTTTATTGTAGGTAATTGTAGGTATTTTATTTAATTAATTTATTGATAGGGCAGTGTTAGGTTTAATTATAACTTAGGTTAGGACTTATTTTACAGGTAATTTTGTTATTATTTTAACTAGGTAACTATTAAATAGTTCTTAACTATTTAATAGCTATTGTACCTGGTTAAAATAATTTCAAAGTTGCCTGTAAAATAAATATTAATCCTAAAATAGCTATAATATAATTATAATTTAAATTGTAGCTATATTAGGATTTATTTTACAGGTAAGTATTTAGCTTTAAATAGGAATAATTTATTTAATAAGAGTTAATTAATTTCGTTAGATGTAAATTATATTTAAGTTAGGGGGGTGTTAGTGTTAGGGTTAGACTTAGATTTAGGGGTTAATCCATTTATTATAGTAGCGATGAGCTCCGGTCGTCAGATTAGGGGTTAATAATTGAAGTTAGGTGTCGGCGATGTTAGGGAGGGCAGATTAGGGGTTAATACTATTTATGATAGGGTTAGTGAGGCGGATTAGGGGTTAATAACTTTATTATAGTAGCACTCAGGTCCGCTCGGCAGATTAGGGGTTAATAAGTGTAGGCAGGTGTCGGGAACGTTGAGGGGGGCAGATTAGGGGTTAATAAATATAATATAGGGGTCGGCGGTGTTAGGGGCAGCAGATTATGGGTACATAAGGATAACGTAGGTGGCGGCGCTTTGCGGTCGGCAGATTAGGGGTTAATTATTGTAAGTAGCTGGCGGCGACGTTGTGGGGGGCAGGTTAGGGGTCAATAAATATAATATAGGGGTCGGCGGTGTTAGGGGCAGCAGATTAGGGGTACATAGGGATAATGTAAGTTGCGGCGGTTTACGGAGCGGAAGATTAGGGGTTAATAATATAATGCAGGGGTCAGCGATAGCGGGGGCGGCAGATTAGGGGTTAATAAGTGTAAGGTTAGGGGTGTTTAGACTCGGGGTACATGTTAGAGTGTTAGGTGCAGACGTAGGAAGTGTTTCCCCATAGGAAACAATGGGGCTGCGTTAGGAGCTGAACGCTGCTTTTTTGTTTTTTTTTGGTTTTTGTTTTTTTTTCAGCTCAAACAGCCCCATTGTTTCCTATGGGAGAATCGTGCACAAGCACGTTTTTGAGGCTGGCCGCGTCCGTAAGCAACTCTGGTATCGAGAGTTGCATTTGCGGTAAAAATGCTCTACGCTCCTTTTTTGGAGCCTAACGCAGCATTTTTTTGGACTCTCGATACCAGAGTTAATTTTATGGTGCGGCCAGAAAAAAGCCCGCGTAGCGTTAACAGCCCATCTACCGCCAAACTCCAAATCTAGGCCTAAGATAGCTACAATATAACTAATAATTATATTGTAGCTATTTTAGGGTTTATTTTTATTTTACAGGCAAGTTTGTTTTTATTTTAACTAGGTACAATAGCTATTACATAGTTATTAACTATTTAATAGCTACCTAGATAAAATAAAGACAAATTTACCTGTAAAATAAAAACTAACCTAAGTTACAATTACACCTAACACTACACTATCATTAAATAAATTATTCCTATTTAAAACTAAATACTTACCTGTAAAATAAACCCTAAGATAGCTACAATGTAATTAATAATTACATTGTAGCTATTTTAGGATTTATATTTATTTTACAGTTAACTTTGTATTTATTTTAACTAGGTACAATAGTTATTAAGTAGTTATTAACTATTTAATAACTACCTACTACTAAATGTTAAAGTGGTAACTGTTCATATGGTGTAGTGTCTGAGGGTGTTGGCGGGCCAGAGTATTTATATACGTGTTCTACAACTTATTAGTTAGCTGTTTAATATTCAAGGCAAACCTGCTCTTGTTCTTTCACTCACCAGATTAGCTTATCCTAAACTTCTATACATTTCTCAGTTTAGCAGTCATGTCCTACTGCATGAGGTGAATCATTGTGCCCTACTTTAAATATTAATTTTCCTCAAGAGTTATACCTTATAGCTATGAGTACTGTGGGGTGCCTCAACATTACATATAAGTTACTCCCCCGGGCAACCCCTCTTCCCTAACTCAGTCCATACTGGATCTTCTCTCTCTCAAACTACCGGAAGGGATCTCCAGACCTATACACATGCCCTTCTTTAGTTCTATATTTTGCCTAACCATTTACTAATAGACAGGTGCTAGAGCTCCTATTTTATCTCTAATGCCCTTTGTAAAAGCTACCAGTCATTACTATGTACTAAATATTCTAAATCTACCCTATTGTTGAAATATTTCATCTTCTAGTTTTAAAACATTAAAAAAAGAGGTTCTTCATTAAGGGTCCATAAGTGGCCCTGTAACACTAATGCTTACCTGCTTTATATTATTCTATAGTATTTTTGTGGTCCAAAACTGACCGCTTATATCTTACAGTGGGTGTACTGTTTGAATGACGTTTATTGTTTATATTTTATGGGTAATTTGTCATTTAACTGTCTTATGATTTTCCTTTTCATCTTTATTGACAATTACTAATTGTTTATGTGGAAAAGAACCTCAATAAAAATTATAAAAAAAAATAAAAAATTACATTTCACTGCTTCACAATACACATTGGGACCTTGCATCCTGGTCTGGAAAACCAATTTCTTGGTGGGGTAAGGATTAATCAATAAAAATGACTTCCCTTCCCAGAATTTTATATATCTTGCAGGCCCTACTAACTCATTTAACTAACTGGTACCTAGATCGTCGACAAGGACACATCAACTCATTCATATGGGGGAAAAGCAAACCCAGGATCTGTAAGGACAACCTTAATAGATCTAATGCACATGGAGGCCTAGGACTTTCACACATCAGAGACTACTATGAATCAGTAACACTTCAGAGAGTCCTGGATTGGCATGGGTCTGGAAAGTTAAAAGCATGGGTCTCTATAGACTCACATATCCAAAGTCCCAAATGTAGATGCTCTGTGCTGGCTACCTCAAACCCCCTCAGTGCTTACACCTAGATATCCATAAACAGATATTTAAAGTACGGGACTTAATTGTCTCATCCAAAATGCACATATCCACCCAACAATCCCCGTTATTCCCAATTCCACTTAACGCTGAAATGACAGGTGGACTAGATAAAAGCTATAAAAGACTAACTGAGGGCTAGATTGAGTGAAGCTTTATTTATCGATCCTGCTCTCGCGTTAACTGCGCTCAACTTTGGCTTTTTGCATGCATCAGGTATCGCATGTATTACAAGTTGAAAGTAAAACTTTCTTGCTTGCGTGCTAACCCGAGGCATGCAAAAAGGTGGAAAGAAACCTAAGCTCCTTACTTGCACACAAACCCGGTGGTTTTTTCTCAAGTGCGCTAACCTGACATGAAATATGAATATTTAACATTCCAATGTTCTTCACATAGAAGAATATGTTCTATTTATTCATAAATACATATTTCTATCTATATCTGATTGTATTTTGTAAAATATATATCTATACCTATATATCTATATGATTATATATAGGTATATATATATATATATATATATATATATACAGATATATACAGTATAGAGGAATATCTATTTATAAATAGTAGAACATATTCCCCTTTGTGAAGAACATTGGAATGTGAATTATTTACCCTAAAACAAAATGAAAAACTATATTAAATATAAATATTGCATAAATATGATTTATCATGTTTTCAGGTATTTAACAGCAAAGATCTCCAATGCACTTACATGTATGTCTACGGGGCCGATTTATCATCGGTCTGTTCGACATGATCCGCTCAGCGGATCATGTCCAACAGACATCACTGAATGCTGACTGCATATGCTGTCAGCATTTAGCATTGCACAAGCAGTTCTTGTGAACTGCTTGTGCAATGCCGCCCCCTGCAGATTCGCTAGCAGGGGGTGTCAATCAACCCGATTGTATTTGATTGGGCTGAATGCTGTCTGCCACTCAGAGGCGGCAGATAAGTTAAGTAGCAGCGGTCTTAAGACAGCTGCTTCTTAACTGCTGTTTCCAGCGAGCCTGAAGGCTTATGCAGAAACAGGGCCCCCAGGAGCCGTATGGCCCTTGATAATTCGGCCCCTCTATATGTATACATAAATACATATGTAGACTAATATTTTAGGCAAGTGTATAAATAAAAGTAATTGATGACGCGAATATCCTTATCTATCTAACTTTTTTCCCTGAATGTCTATCAAATGCAGACATTTTAGTCTTCTTATTGAAACTATATTCATATATATATATATATATATATATATATATATGCACATATACACACACATATATATATATATATATATACCTATATTTATATCTGTAATATATATAAATAGATATCTGGGTATGCCCTACAGATATAATATATATAGATATCTGGGTATGCCCTACAGAGACTTATAACTGTACCATGAGAACAGAAGTTAAACATGTTAACATATTTTTTATCACAAAAGATAGAAGGGACATTAATATTTTTAATTATACTTCAGGATAGTTCATTCACATCGTCCTTCACTGACAAAAAAGTTGTGCTAATTTAAATTATTCAGTAAGTCTGTTTATTAACTGTCTGCGACGACAAAAAAGCATTATAGCAAATATTTTCAGACTCCCATTGATTCCTATGGCATTCGCGGCCTCAGAGGTGGTGGTTTGAACGATAGGTACGCTGCGTCGAAGAAGCGAGCGCACATGTTGAATTTTTGATACATTTGGAAGAGTTTCAAATAGAGTCGAATGTGAAGGCGGATCATCAGATTACGCTACAATTTCGGGAAATAAGAATGCGGATCATCAGTATTCCGCTCGAAGACCGGAAGAGCATTGATATGTGTCGGATTGATCTCACAAGAGTGTATATTACGTCGAACATTGCAACAGTTGACAATGTTGAAGCTTTCTTAAATACGGCGGATCAACTTTGCGTCTAATTTGACGAAAAATTCGAACATATTATCAGTTGAAGTATTGATAAATAGTCCAAAGTCTATTGAGCGATATAGCAGAAGGTAAATTTATAGGTTGGCTAAAATACACTCAACTACACCATTTTATCCATACATTAGCATATACCAAAGTCTTCTTAAGAACACTCACACCTTTTGAAAGTTTATGTTCAAAATGTGAGGTAGTTAAAAACCCCTTATAAATGTCAAGAAAGCACCTCAGCATCTACCCATAGGACACAAATGCCATTATACGCAGCTAAGTGGCATAATGAATTGGAAGGAATGGGAAAAATTCCACCTTAGGTCCTCCTCATCCCCAAAAATATTTGAATAAAATTTTAAAATCCTGCTCCGCTGGTACCTAACCCCTTTGAGATATAGGGGCCTATTTAACCAAGGTCTGTCGGACCTGATCTGACAGTGCGGATCAGGTCCGACAGACCTCGCTAAATGCGGAGAGCAATACGCTCTCTGTATTCAGCATTGCACCAGCAGCTCTTGTGAGCTGCTGGTGCAACGCCGCCCCCTGCAGATTCGTGGCTAATAGGCCGCCAGCAGGGGGTGTCAATCAACCAGATCGTACTCGATCAGGTTGAAATGCGGCGATGTCTGTCTGTCTGCTCAGAACAGGCAGATAGGTTATGGAGCAGCGGTCTTTAGACCTCTGCTTCATAACTGGTGTTTCTGGGGAGCCTTAAGGCTCGCCAGAAACAAGGGCCCTCAAGCTCCATCCAGAGCTTGATAAATGGGCTCCTGAGTGTCATTTATCCCGAGACTCCCTTAAGTGCTAGAAGGGATGTGGAGAGTGCGGTAGTCTAGTATATATGTGGTGGTATTGTAATCAGATCCAACCTCTAAGGAAGGCATTAGAGACACACTTCCGGGAAGTCCTCCCAAGCAACTTTGAATTAACCCTGTGTATTTCATTGCTAAATTACCTCCCAAATTACCTTGTAAACTCATAATACACCTGCTCCAAATTGTATTAAATGGTGCAAGAGCATTAATTGGTTGCTTTTGGAAAACTGAAACCACCCCTTTTAAAAACATGTGAATTGACAGAGTGTCTGAACTATTTGCCTTAGAGTAATAAAGTAAACCTCATTTTTCCAGGAGGTGAAATTTTCCTGGGAAGAGTCCTAGAAACTCACAGTGAGGCACTTCCACCTTAACAAACTCTCCTACACCAACCAATAAGTTTGCACATAAGTGCAAATATTTACACAAGGCAGGTCCCCTACTTTCCATTTTACCCTCTTCTTCATATTCCTTATCTCTTACTCTCCCTTCTCTCAACAGCACTCTAATACATTTATATGTTTTCAACTTAGACACCCTCAATGGCCACTAAATAAAGCTGTATTTTTGTAATCATATACAGTACTGTGCAAAAGTCTTAGGACACCACCAGTTTTGTTGTTTTAGCAAAGTTTTAATGACCATCCATATTTATTTTTTGGTCTCTTTATTAAGATACAAACAGAAAATGCACAAAACATAAAAGAAATAGACTTTTCTGAACAAAATAGCTTCTTCAGGCAAAAGTCAGAATTTATTTAGTGTGACCTCCCTTGGTACTAAGCATATCTTGAACTATTTTGGGGGAGACTGTCCTGAAGTTTTTTGAAGTAATCTTCTGGTATATTATACCAAGCTTCTTTCAGCACTTCCCAGAGTTCTTCTTTAGATTAAGGTTCTCTTTTATTTCTTTCTCTGTCCAGGTGATCCCATACTCTGTAATATGCAGGTCTGGATTCTGTGGAGGCCAGCCCATGACTGTCAGTGTTTTATCACACGCATTGATTGATAGATGACCCATTGGGGGTCTAGTCGGGTCTTTTGGACTAGAAGGGGGGAGATGTCACAGATACCAGACCACCAAGGCTACCCCCCACCCCCTACTACCTCACAAACTTCTTTTTACTTTGGATTTGGCCATTTCATGGCTTACTGTATCTCACATACTCTTGCTATCTTTTTGTTATGTGTACTGTGTCAGGAAAGAGCTGATCTCTGACCAGGAAAAACCCTTCTCGGCTGGCCGGGCTCCCGGAACTGCCGGTCGGCCACATCGCCCCGGACACCCACCTAACCCCTTTCCGGCTGGCCGGGGTCCTGGAACTGTTGGACGGTCGCACCACACCAGATACCCACTCCCCTTTACCCCATGTTGCTCCAGCAGCCCCTTGCCCCAGAGCTCCGCTCTTTTGGGGACTGATAGCCCCTAGGGAGGACCAGAGGTAGGGTGATTGCAGGAAGGGAGCTCCCTTGGACACCCCCACCTCCATATCTTTCCCAGGCTGAAACTCCAGTTTCCAGTAACAGCTAATTCCGCTTTTTGAACTGTGGCATATGGGGACATAGAGCTTTCTCCCGGGGGAGAGCTTGCCGCTGCTCCCCCGGGATCACCCCAAAACTGCCACCTCAATATCCTGGCACTCTATGGGACTGGAACTCCTATATAGGTGCCGGACTGTCTGGAGGGATTTGTTTGTGTATAAAAGTGTGTGTTTCATAATAAAAGCAGTTCTTGTTTCCCGTGAATACTAGTATGTCTAGGTATTTGGGTGGGTTCCTGAATACTGGTTCTGTCTGGTAATTGGGTGGGCTACTGGCTATAATCACTTGGCAGCTACACAGCTGCAGTCTCCAGGGAGGAAGCAGGACCCTTTTGGCGGAGTTACCCAGTTGGGGTAGCCGGGATACATCACATCATTCATCATATGCCTGTTACTATATAAGATTTATATCTTATTGTGATAGGATAACTCTTGTCAAAGTGATATTTATTCTTCTATAATATTTTGATAAACACTTAATAAAAAAATAAAGTAAAAATAAAAATAAAAAACATCTTCAGCTTTAAAATAGTCACAACTACAAGATAAGAGTATATACAAAGTCAATAGGCTTTATGGATTTAGTTTGCTGGTCTTATGTGTAGGTAAAAAAATATCAACCTCTAGAACACAGTGGAATGCCCATAGCCATCCCCTTGATACACTTTTCCATCTGTGCAGAAAAACTTGTGTTCCATAACAAAACAGACGCAACTATTCTACAATCAAAACATTTATATGTTACAGTTTTAATTAATTAAGGTTTTCTAATGCTGCTAGCTGTTCTCCAGTAATGCGAGATTTCATGTATTGGGAATCTCATGCAACTATTTATGTTAATGGAGGTGACAACCACTAATGTAACGATGATAAGGAAGTTGAAGCAAGGCTCAATTAATTTTGAAGATTATATTGCCTTTACAACAAGGACCCTTTTCAACCTCATCTTTGAACCTAGGTCATTGTCGCCATTCAGTTATTTATGTGCTAATATTGCCAGCTGGAAAACAGTTTGCAAACAGTAGTAACTTGTTCTAGCTTTAAAATAGTTTGCATGTAACTTTGAGGTTGATCACTACCTTGCAATTCTTTTCAGCAGATAAATATTTCTGAATGTTGTCTGATATTTTCAATGTGTTTTTCCAGTGCCCCTTCAGCTCACATAGAACAGGAGAAGGCTATGTACCTATTGGGAGGCTTCACATATACTGCACTATACATACGCCTTGGGGATATGAAATGCAAATGAAATGTGTATGAGACTGGATCTCTGAATAATTTAAATTATTGGCACCTTGTGTTATACACACAATGCCGGGTGATAAGGAAATTATTTTAAATATTTTGTGTAATATAACAGAATTATGTGAGTTGACGGGTATGAGCACTTAAAATCTAGATGTACATTAAAATTTGAAGTTAAAAGACAGGGCTAGATTACATATGAAGGGATAAATTATCACATGCCCGCAAATGGACACATTTGGATCCCAAAGGTGTTCAATTGGATTGAGGTCAGACCTCTGTGCAGGTCACTCGTGTGTCCCCTCCCCAAACTCGTCAAGTCATGGAACAGGAAAGGGGCTTCCCCAAACTATTGCCACAAAGTTGTAAGCACCTAATTGTCTAAAATGTCTTTGTTTCCTGTATCATTAAGATGACCCTTCTCTGGAACTAAGGGAGCTAGCCCAAACCCTGAAAAACTATCCCAGAACAGTATCCCTACCCAACCCAACTTTATAGTAGCCACTATACATTCCGGTAGGTAACATTCTCCGGGCATCCACTGCACCCAGTTTCTTCCATCAAAATGCCAGATAGTAAAGATTGATTTATCACTCCAGAGAACACTTTTCCACTACTCCAGAATATAGTGGCGATGAGCTTCCCATGCTGATGTTGCTTTCAGTGACAGTTTGGCAACCTGTAGTGGATGATACAACAGAATTTTACTTGCTATGTGCTACAACACTGAATTTACCCCCTCACACACTAAAAAGGTTTTTATTCACAGAATGGAAATGACCATAGATTCATTATATATATATATATATATATATATATATATATATATATATATATATATATATATATATATATATACCAACTTTAAACAGGTATTTATACTATGCAATAATCTATTTTTTGGCCATTTCATCAAGCTGTTTACTATACAAATGATTACTTGTCTATTTATATCAACACTAACTGCATGTAATTACCTAGTATTATTATCTGTGACACTATTAATGTGCAAACTATTATTTTTATAACATATAAATAATGAAGAATATGCTATTAATTTGACTGAATTTATAAATCATTCATACACTCGTGCTTATTGTTGTGTACAAATTCCATTAACAATAAGTATGCTACATAATTAATTGTCACTAAATAAAGTAGGAGCATAGATTCAAGAGCTCCTTACAATAATCACTTAAAATAATGAATATATGATTATGACATCATCACACTAATCAAATACATTTAAACACTTTAGGGAAATAGGTTTAATTGAAAATTATTACTGTGCATACATACAAAAAATATATATTTTGTTTTACAATGCAATGCAAGCTTATAAACATTGTTATATTAATGTTTTAGAGTTATATATCTCAATACGAACAACTTAGGTTTGAAAATGTTATAAAGGTGCCAGTAGATACTTTTAGATTGCAAAAAGACAATGCAATAGCATATAAAAAGAATGTGCACTTCTGATAATGGAAGTATATTGAAAAGTTGATTTTTTTTAATTTCATGCTTTATTTGAATCATTAAACTTATTTCTGAGATTTCAGCAGAGGCGTAACTAGAAACCTCAGGACCCCAGTGCAAGAATCCATGAAGGGCCGCCCCCCAGCCCCCCCCCAAAAAAAAATATATATATAATTTTTTTTATACATTTGATTTTTCTCTTCTTTTTTTTTTTGCAACATGTAACACAGTAAAGAAAATCTGTTAATCATGTCAACTTACACTTAAAATGAGAAAGGGACAAACACTCCTGCACTGTGTGAACAAGGAAGGAATACAGTGTCTGACATGATCAAGCAGTCGTATGTTAATGTTTAGAAAACAACATAGCAGAGAGAGAGAGAGAGAGAGAGAGAGAGAGAGAAAGAAAGGAGAAAGAGAAATAGAGAGAGAAGGAGAAAAAGGAAGGGAGAGAGAGAGACACAGGGGAGGAGGGAGAGAGAGACAGGGGGGAGAGACATGGGGGGGATGGAGAGACACAGGGGGGCGGGAAGAGACAGGATGGGGATAGAGAGATATGGGGGGAGTGAAAGAGAGACACAGGGGGGAGGGAAAGAGAGACGCAGGGGGAGGGAAAGAGAGACAGAGGGAGGAAAAGAGAGACACAGGGGGGAGGGAGAGACACGGGGGGAGGGAGAGAGACAGGGGGGAGGGAGAGAGACAGGGAGGAGGAAGAGATGGGGGAGGGAGAGACAGGGGGAATGAGAGAGACACAGGGGGAGAGAGAGAGAGACACAGGGGAGGGAGAGAGAGACACATGGGGGAGAGAGACACAGGGGGGAGAGACACACAGGGGGGGAGCGGGGGAGAGACACACATGGGGAGGAGGGAGAGAGAGAGAGACACAATGGGAGAACAAAATGGTTAACTTATTTACGTTTATTTCCTGACAAATTTATTTGTTGTCTCTATGCTGCTCTCGCAAAGGCAGATTGCTTCCCACTCTTCTGTCTGCAGCGCAGCACAGTATGGCGCAGCACATTATGGCGCACCGCAGCGGAGCTTCGACTTGCTGCATGGCCGCCCAGCTCCTGCCTTCACTACAAATGGCCACGTGCAGGAAATAGTGTCACTTTTGGCAATACCATCGCCTCTATGCAGCTGAGCGCCTGCCGGCTTCAATGCACAGTTGCGACCTTTGCAGCCATGGAAGTTCCGCCCATTTGCTACTATTATGAGTTCCTATTTTTTGCAGACATGTTTTAGATAAATTGGTAGCCAATTACATTGTGTTTACTGTTAATTGACTAAAGTATATATACTTGAGATAATTCATAATACAAAATATTGTTATTGAAAATATTGTGCAAATTTTTAGTGAAAAGTATTACATAGTGCAAACCATTTAATAGTAAAATATATTTCATGTGGTTTTGGTGATTAAGATGGATTAACCATTTGCTCCAGTTCGTTGTGACTCTCTTACAACCAGTGTTGTTTAATGATCATGTTTCCAAGATTTCCTGGATGCTATTTACAACAAGAGGTTTCAGCTGAGTCAGAGGAATCAGTGGGAAACTCACAGGTGCTCTGTGAGTTGTTTGGAGTCACAGATGTTAAGTTGATGTGGCTCAGGTGTGTCACTGGTTGCATTACCCTGCAGTTGGCGTAGTTAGGACAGTTCCAGGGTGTGTAGTCAGCCCCTAATTTCATTTTGGAAGTGAAGGGCCCGATTATCAAAACTTTGTCAGATAGAATGCGAAAAAAACATGTTGTCACCGCTGTCATCAGGAAATTCTTTACAAAAAGGGGTGGCTGTCCTTTGAGTTGCAAGATACCTCCCATGAAAAGTAATGGAGCTCACTGACGTAATGTTGCTATTGAGAGTGAAGTTAGCCTGGAATCCACTTCCTGCCGTTTTGCAGTTTTTAGATGCTGCTCACATTTAAACCTCACTGTAGGTCATTTTTCAGCGAGAAACCCCTGTATATTATTTATCCATTTTTGCAGGAGATTCAAACTGTGCAATTATTTTACTTAGATATAATGATGTGTAAAATAAAAAGACTCTATCAAAAAGTATAAAAAAGTGCATTATTTTAATTAAAATGGTAATAAACAAGGTTATAAACAATAGTTTGTGAGTATGTTTTCCTCTACACTCCATAGTAAAAGGAAGGGGTTATCGTCATATAAATAAGGGCTTTTTGCTATACTTATGTAACTTTGATCTACACATGGGGTTTCCATAAACCGCTATGCAAATAAATAGACATTTATTCCAGCAAGGTGATCACTGTTAACACTTGGCCTGTGCACTAGTTTTCAAGTTCAGAGAGCTGTTAGGGGTGTGTATAGCTTCAGTGAAAACTTAATTTGTTTTATGTAAGCCACTACTGACTTTCTTAAATGGTGTGGTGTTTGAATGCTGGTGCACAGGCCCTCCCAGCATATGTGCGTATGCTTCTGAAAACCAGCAATGACTTTTACTAGAAGCATTTTTGCTAACGGAAGCATATTACAAAAATGCTTTAGAGGGTCTTCATCTAGACATTTCTAACCATAAGAGAGCTGCAGGAAGGACAGTGGGGCAGAGCTCACCAACCATATAAATATTGAAATATGCTGAAAGGTTTGGAGCTCTAGATAATATGCAGTTAAGAATAATATATTTATATCTTGTTTACAATTTCAGAATATTAAGTTTTCAGTCTATTTAATTTCTTTTGCAAATTAGTGCAATACCTATGTTACTATTTTTTTCCAAGAAAAAATTTGGACATCCTATGTCTTGCACTGTTTCATTAAGATCCTTTTATTAAGATTGTAACCTAGTTGGTAACATTGCATAGAACTTTGTTCCCAAAATATTTTTTTTAATTTGTATGTGTGTGCATATGTATTTATATGAATATATATTTCTTTCTTTCATTATCAGTCAGAAGGTGATCATACTTGGGTTACATCTTTAATATTAAAGGATAAACAGAATAGATGCATTACTATGCTAGAACACATAGCAAGATTACATCATTTAAATTATGAAAGAGATCCTCTGTACATTATGCAACAATTTATAAATCACTTACATGAAAGTCAGCATTAGATATGGAGCTAAAGCATTGCAGTTAAAAAAAAATGAACTGCAACTTGTCAAAAATACTATTTTTCAGTTCCACGTGTATTTTGTGTTTAGTTTAAAGTTTCAGAATTGGAAAGTTTTAGACTATAAATTTGCTGCTGAAACTGACAAGGTTAACATTTTAAAATATAGCATTATTATAGTATACTTTTTATAGCTTGTCTTGTATGTTTACTGATCTAAGATAAAAAAAAATAGCAAGTAGCTGTCAATTATGAAATATCATTTTTTTTACTGAATGTCCACTATGACTTTCTATCAAATAAACTATCAAAAGCAAAGGCCAGCAAACAGACACTCGTGGTGTATCAAATCAGAATTCAGAGACCCTTGGCTTAGAGGGTACTGGCTGAAATGAAGACCTTTTGATCACAATGCCCTTTTATTAGGATTTGACTTCACATTACTACTAATCAATATCTTGCAGCTCTCAGGGTCCCTTGTTATATACATGTCTCCCACAATCAGGCAGGGAGGACCACTAATTGAAGAAAAGTCAGAGAATCAGGTATCATAGCCCCCAGGCCATGCTAGTGCTTGTACACTTTATCTTTCCTGGTATTCTAGCAATGGTAGAAATAAAATTTGGAGACATGACAGGAAAGAAAAAAGAAAGATCAATTTCTGTCACTTGCCACCAATGTTTACTGCTTTTCTGGGTGTTCAGATGGTGTTTTTCTTCCATAGCTTAGGGGAATTTAACCTTTTCTAAATAGAAAGCTGGTGTTCCCATGCATTTTAAAGTATTTTATCTCACAGCACTACAATCTGTATCCTGTCACCGTAAAGTACAAGCTGCAATCAATAAACATACACATACATGTCTGTATCTTAACCAAGATCTGCATACAAGTATATTCTTATCAGTTTACTACCTGCTTTACATTTGTAATATAAAACAATTAATTATGTGTATTAAAAACGACTTTACAATGTATCTTAACCCCTTTTCCTGTAATTTAAATCTAAAAATTGTGGGTTTTCCCGGTTTGAGAATTGGAGGTGAATACTGCAGACTTAATAAACCTAATCCTACAGCACATCTGTACATAACTGGCTTTGGCATAGAAGATAAGATAAAGAACTACAAAACTATGATATTTTGCTAAGAAAATGACAGCGACTAGCCTTGTCTACTCTAGTAACAAGTTTGGATTGGTTTCTCCAGATAAAGCAGTGGTGGGGGGAGTTTAGCTGTTGAAAAACAATTCCAGCAAACAATGGCATCTACTTATCAAGCCGTCAACTTACTTGCATTCGCCGGCACCAATACGCTCGCCTGACATCGCCTAACATCGCTGCTGCGGACGTGAATATGTTCTCCAAAGTTACCAAAAAAGCTGTCAAAAAGCCGCACACCAAGTACGGGGCGATGAGCAGAGAACTGTTGTTAACTGACAGTCATCGATCTCGCTGCTCTTTGGCTTTTTCCCAGCTTTATTGGTATACTGTCACCAAACACCCACACTATACTACACTGTTTTACTCCTATCCCGCTGCTCACGGACCCCGCCGCAACTAAATAAAGTTATTAAACCCGCCGCTCCCAGAGCCTACCGCCACTCTAATAAACTTATTAACCCCTATCCTGTAACCCCTAATCTGCTGCCCCCTACACCACCGCCACCTACATTATACTTATTAACCCCTAATCTGCCGTCCCCAATGTCGCCGCCACTATATTAAATTTATTAACCCCTAAACCTAAGTCTAACCCTAACACCCCTAACTTAAATATAATTACAATAAATCTAAATAAAACCTACTATTAATAACTAAATAATTCCTATTTAAAACTAAATACTTACCTATAAAATAAACCCTAAGCTAGCTACAATATAGCTAATAGTTACATTGTAGCTAGCTTAGGGTTTATTTTTATTTCACAGGCAAGTTTGTATTTATTTTAACTAGGTAGAATAGTTACTAAATAGTTATTAACTATTTACTAACTACCTAGCTAAAATAAATACAAATTTACATGTAAAATAAAACCTAACCTAAGTTACACTAACACCTAGCACTACAGTATAATTAACTAAATGACCTAAATTAAATACATAGTAACATAACATGTAACATAGTAACATAGTAGATAAGGTTGAAAAAAGACTGAAGTCCATCGAGTTCAACCTATACAAATCTAAAATACTTACAAAAAGCTCCAGTTAAGCTTAAATAACCCCATTAAAATGTGACCCATTTAATACTAGCAATCATATCCATGAATTTTGTTTATATACAGAAATTTATCCAGACTATTTTTAAATGAATCTATGGTATTGGCATTCACTACCTCCTTTGGTAATGAGTTCCACAATTTTATTGCTCTTACAGTGAAAAAATGTTTCCGTTGCAGGAGATTAAATCTCCTTTCCTCCAACCTTAAATTATGACCTCTTGTCAGAAACAATTTTCTTGGAATAAAAAGAGCTTCTGCCATCTCTGTATATGGGCCTTGAATATATTTATATAGAGTAATCATGTCACCTCTCAAGCGCCTTTTTTCTAAAGAGAACAGACCCAGTTTGGCTAGCCTCTCCTCATAGGTTAATTTCTCCAATCCCCTTATTAGCTTTGTGGCCCTTCTCTGAACTTTTTCTAGTTCTGCAATATCTTTTTTAGCAATCGGTCCCCAGAACTGCACTCCAAACTCAAGGTGAGGTCTTACCAGGGCTTTATATAATGACAGAATTATGCTTTCCTCCCTTGAATCAATGCCTCTTTTAATACATGCTAGTATCTTATTATCCTTTGAAGCCGCTGCCCTGCATTGTGCACTCATCTTTAGCTTGTTATCTATTACTACTCCCAAATCCCTTTCCTCCTGTGTTTGGCTAAGTCTTGTCCCATTTAAAAAATACGTAGCCTGCTTATTTTTACTTCCAAAATGTAGAACCTTACATTTTTCCGTATTAAATCTCATTTTCCATTCACTTGCCCATAGTTCTAATTTTAGCAAATCCCTTTGTAAAGAGAGTTCGTCCTGCTCTGACCTAATGACCTTACATAACTTAGTATCATCTGCAAAAAATATTTAATACAATTAAATAAATTATATACAATTATCTAAAGTACAAAAACAAAAAAACTAAATTACAGAAAATAAAAAACAAATTACAAGATATTAAAACTAATTACACCTAATCTAATAGCCCTAGCAAAATAAAAAAATAAAAAACCCTAAAATAAAAAAACCCTAGCCTAAACTAAACTACCAATAGCCCTTAAAAGGGTCTTTTGCGGGGCATTGCCCCAAAGTAATCAGCTCTTTTACCTGTAAAAAAAAATACAAACAACCTCCCCAACAGTAAACCCCACCAACCACACAACCAAACCCCCCAAATAAAACCCTAACTAAAAAAACCTAAGCTCCCCATTGCCCTGAAAAGGGCATTTGGATGGGCATTGCCCTTAAAAGGGCAATTTTGCGGCCCAAAGCCCTAACCTAAAAATAAAACCCACCCAATACACCCTTAAAAAAACCTAACACTAACCCCCTGAAGTTCGACTTACAGTTCTGAAGACCGGACATCCATCCTCAAGGAAGCGGCAGAAGTCTTCATCCAACCGGGCCGAAGTCCTCAACGAAGCCAGGAGAGAGAAGTCTTCATCCAAGTCGGGTGAAGTGGTCCTCCTGATGGGCAGAAGTCTTCATCCAGACGGCATCTTCTATCTTCATCCATCCGACGCGGAGCGGCTCCATCTTCAAGACATCCGATGCGGAGCATCCTCTTCATCCTGAGTCTTCTTACTGAATGACGGTTCCTTTAAGTGACGTCATCCAAGATGGCATCCCTTAGATTCTGATTGGCTGATAGAATTCTATCAGCCAATCGGAATTAAGGTTTAAAAAATCCTATTGGCTGTTGAAATCAGCCAATAGGATTGAGCTTTCATCCTATGGGCTGATCCAATCAGCCAGTAGGATTGAGCTCGTATTCTATTGGCTGATTGGATCAGCCAATAGGATGAAAGCTCAATCCTATTGGCTGCTTGCAACAGCCAATAGGATTTTTTCAACCTTAATTCCGATTGGCTGATAGAATTCTATCAGCCAATCGGAATCTAAGGGGCGCCATCTTGGATGACGTCATTTAAAGAAACCTTCATTCTTCGGTAGTCGTCGGAAGGAAGAGGATGCTCCGCGTTGGATGTCTTGAAGATGGAGCTGCTCCACGCCGGATGGATGAAGATAGAAGATGCCGTCTGGATGAAGACTTCTGTGGGCTTGAATGAAGACTTCAGCTGCTTCGTTGAGGACTTCTCCCGGGTTCTTGAAGGATGGATGTTGGATCTTCAAAACTGTAAGTAAATCTTCTGGGGTTAGTGTTAGGATTTTTTTAAGGGTTTATTGGGTGGGTTTTAGTTTTAGATTAGGACTTGGGCCTGCAATAGAGCTAAATTCCCTTTTAAGGGCAATGCCCATCCAAATGCCCTTTTCAAGTCAATGGAGAGCTTAGGTTTTTTTAGTTAGGTTTTTATTTGGGGGGTTGGTTGTGTGGGTGGTGGGTTTTACTGTTGGGGGGGTATTTGTATTTTTTTTTTACAGGTAAAAGAGCTGATTACTTTGGGGGCAATGCCCCGCAAAAGGCCCTTTTAAGGGCTATTGATAGTTTATTGTAGGCTAGGGTTTTTTTTATTTGGGGGGGGGGGCTTTTTTATTTTCATAGGGCCCTTAGATTAGGTGTAATTAGTTTAAATGTTTGATAATTTCTTTTTTCTTTTTTGTAACTCAGTGTTTATTTTTCTGTGTAACTTAGTGTTTGTTATTTTTTGTAACTTAGTTAGTTTTTTGTAACTTTGTAATTTTTTAGTGTAGAATTAAATTATTTGAGTAGGGTTAGGTATTTAAATATATAATATAGTTATTTTAATTTGTAATTTTATGTAATTTTAGTATAAGAGTTATGTTAGATTAATTATTAATTGAATTTTATTATAATAGTTAGAATAGGTTAATTAGTAGTTTAATATAGTTTAATGTAATTTAATGTAATTTTATTATAATAGTTAGGGTAGATTAATTAATAGTTTAATATAGTTTAATTTAAATCTAAAGGTAAGTTTTAATTTATTATAAGATAGGGATGAGTTAATATTTAATGTACAGTTAGCAGGTTGTTAGGTTTAGGGATTAATAGGTTAATTTAGTTTATGACGATGTGGGGGGCTGGCGGTTTAGGGGTTAATACATTTATTTAGTTGCGGTGGGCTCCGGGACCGCGGGATAGGGGTTAATACTTTTAAGTAGGTGGCGGCGGTGTCGTGGCGGCAGATTAGGGGTTAATAAGTATAATGTAGGTGGTGGCAGATTAGGGGTGTTTAGACTCGGGGTACATGTTAGGGTGTTAGGTGTAAACATAACTTTTATTCTCACATAGAAATCAATGGGATATCAGGCACAGCGAACATAAGCTTTCACTGCTTTCAGACTCCCATTGATTCTTATGGCATCCGCTGTCTCCAGGGCGGCGGATTGAAAAGCAGGTACACTGGGCCGGAATAGTGCCGAGCATACCTGGTAGACATTTGTTAACTAGCAAAAGTAGTCAGATAGTGCCGAATTTGCATTCGGAACATCTGTATTGACGTAAGCATCGATCTGTGTCGGACTGTGACCGGCGGATCATATTAAGCAAAGCACAGGTCTTATGTAAAATTATATTAATTTATTAGTACATCATTAAAATGTTGTCATCATGTGTCTACATTTCGGCTTATTGTCAAGCCTTTGTCAATACAGCAATCAAAACATATACAGGTGGCCCTCATTTTACAATGGTTCAATTTACACCGTTTCAGAATAACAACCTTTTTTTCCAGTCATGTGACTGCTATTGAAAAGCATTGAGAAGCAGTGCATTTATTAAAATAGCCAGTAGGTGGAGCTGTCCGCTTGTGTTGCAGCAAAGCCAAGCAAGCTGAAATTAGTCAGTTTAACCAGACCTGAGCTATCGAGCAGATTTCAAAGGAACAAGATCTTCTTGTCTATAAATCAGTCCAGATTGGAATGCATAGAAAGAACTGTTTGCAGAAAAATGCAAGTGAAGTCTGTGTTGTGTGATTATTTTATTAGGTTTATAATACTGTTTAGCAAATGTTTTTGTTCATTTAACTTAGCTTAATTATATATTCTGTGTTGTGTGATTATTTTATTAGGTTTATAATGCTGTTTAGCATTTAAAGTCTTCATTTCAAAGCTTTAAAAATAGTGTATTAGATTTTACTTATGACAATTTTGACAGGGGCCTGGAACCTATCTCCCTCACTTCCCATTGACTTACATTATAAACTGGGTTTCAATTTACAACAGTTTCGATTTACAACCATTCCTTCTGGAACCTAACCCCGGCGTAAACTGAGGGCTACCTGTAATTAGTTGGTGTAGCTAGAGCACCATGTTCTATCTCTCATCGCCAGTACTGACTTTTGAATTTATATTCAAATTTTTCTTAATATACGTAAATAGTTTATATATTAAGAGAAAAGTATTAAGGCACACATATATTCTGTATGAGAACCCATGAGATTCCTTAAAAGTGGATAAAAAGTGGCTAATTATATTTTGTCCACCTTAACATGTTTATGGCATGTGTTAAATTAAACAAGCAATAGTAGAGATCATTTGGTTTAAAATGTTGTTGGTGTATTTTAAGTAATGTCCTGAGTAAGGCATACCAGCTGAAACGCGTCAGATGTGACAGCTCCACTATGTGATTTTAACACAAATAAAGCATTGAAGTTTTAATGTGAAGAAGTGCCAGCATCCTTTGTTGCTAAATTTTTCTTCACAATCCTGAGCACCTTGTGTAATTATTCATCAGCTGATCAGTTGCAATCACATGGTATCATTCCAAGGAGAAGGTGCCAATTAATGGCTTGGTCAAAGGAGAGTTACAAATGAGTTTACAAAACACTAATGGGGAGGATGCCTTCTGAGAGGGGTTAAGGCATGTGGAACTCAGAATGCAGGAACAGATACACAGAACAATGAAAGTCTTTTAAAAAAGAAAAACGGATTGATAAGCAAAAGAACAGTTGTTAGTTCAAATTGAACATCACAGAAATCTCTGTGAGCATTCAGAGGTATCAGGTAAGTATGCTTGGTCTCTGGAACACGTGAGCATACACAGATATCAGGTAATTATGCTTGGTCTCTGGAACAAGGTGACCATATGCAGGTGTAACGTAAGTATGCTTGGTCTCTGGAACAAGGTGACCATATGCAGGTGTAACGTAAGTATGCTTGGTCTCTGGAACAAGGTGACCATATGCAGGTGTAATGTAAGTATGCTTGGTCTCTGGAACAAGGTGACCATATGCAGGTGTAACGTAAGTATGCTTGGTCTCTGGAACAAGGTGACCATATGCAGGTGTAATGTAAGTATGCTTGGTCTCTGGAACAAGGTGACCATATGCAGGTGTAACATAAGTATGCTTGGTCTCTGGAACAAGGTGACCATATGCAGGTGTAATGTAAGTATGCTTGGTCTCTGGAACAAGGTGACCATATGCAGGTGTAATGTAAGTATGCTTGGTCTCTGGAACAAGGTGACCATATGCAGGTGTAATGTAAGTATGCTTGGTCTCTGGAATAAGGTGAGCATACACAAGTATAAGGTAAGTATGCTTATCTACATGGGATGCTAAGATGGAAGTAATTACTCTCTGCTTTTGAGGACCGTACCAGGAGCGGAACTCCCCATACAGCTGCATGTCCTGGAAGGTCCCAGGCATCCATTATTCAAGCTACGGATCAACTGAAGTTCACTCTGCAGCTCGGCCATTTTTACGAGAGCCAATAGCAGCATTGAGTACTGGGCTTTCAGCTAAATTCTTTCCAGGATTAATAGTAATAGGTATGAGACACAGAGCTTAAAAATTAATGTATATTAATCAACACAAGAACTAACTTTTCATTATTGAGTTTTGAACTTGGGGTTGACTACTGAGTGCTAGTAGCACAGGGGACAAGCGGTTTTGTTCTAATATTGTGTCAATCTCAGTAAAAAAAGGCCAAATCAGGGTTAATTATCTTTTACTATTTCAAAGTTTTGCACAGTAGCATGCTGGAGACATATTATTACACATTAAGTCCCTTTAAACATATGTGGAGACACTTTTATCTATCCCCCCACATATTAAGGGAAAATATTGAGTCACAGTTTTGCACACTGTCATAACAGGAGAGCACTGCCCACCAATCACCTTCCTTTCTGGCAAGTGACTGATTAAAGGGTCATGAATCCCACATTTTTTCCTTCATGATTCTGATAGAGCCTACAATATTAAAAAAAAATATCTAATTTGCTTAGTTCTCTTGGTATCATTTGATGAAATGTATTCCAAGGTAGGTTTAGAAGCTAAGAGCTATCTGCTTTTTAGTGCCCGTACATATATTACTCTTGTCATTGGCTTACTGGTGTGTTTAGCTAGTTCCCAGTAGTGCATTGCTGCCTCAACCAAGAGAATGAAGCAAAATTGATAATAAAAATATATTGGAATCTTGTTTAAAAATGGGTGCTCTATATCAATCATAAAGGATAAAAATGTGAGTATCATGTTCCTTTAAACATCCGGTGACTCACACACACTAGTGTTGCCAGAGATATCTCGTGGGATGTTGCCTGCATACTCTTATAATTCTGCTTTACATGATAAAGAAACATGCATGGACAGCACTCCCAATGATAATGAGCAGTGCAGAGATTTCCACTCCCCTATGAGACTTAGCAAAGCTATAATAGTTAAAGTGACATTATGGCATAGCCTATGAAACAACTGTCGGAAACAAAGATTCTCTCATGCTGCTTTTTGACTCAACTTTGATCTACTCAGTGTATACTATATATTGTGCACAGCAGGAGAAAGGAACACAAGACTATCTTATATCAGGATATAAGGAAAATGCAAATGCTGCCACATTCATTTGTATATCAGCATATGATTGGCTGATGCAATTTAAATAATTTAAAAACATATACGCCTCCATTTAAGTTTTGGTGCAAAAACATCACAAGACAGCAAGATTAAGGCATGTACATGAACATAGAAATATGCTTGTTGTGCTTTTAGCTAGAAATTAGTTACAGCATACGAGTATTTGATTAGATTTTTTTAAATGCAAATGTCTCCTTAAATACTGCTAAGATTCAAATACATTAGATGGCTATATGATAAGGGATTTGGGGCCTGATCATCAAAAACTCTCTGCTCAGGTGAGATGATCTGAGAAGTCTCGTCAGTATGTTGAGGTTCCTAAAAGAATGTGAAGGAGAGACTTCTATATTACAATGGAAGGTCTAAAAAATTACCAAAGATTTTGTGTGATTTCTCTCTATGGCGGGAGCTTTTGATCATTCTAAATTTCCTGCGAAGGCAAAAACTATGTTGTAAAATAAGGAACAATATATATATATATATATATATATATATATATATATACACACATACACACACACACACATATATGTATATATATAAACACACACACACACACACATATGTATATGTATATGTATATATATATATATATATATATATATATATATATATATATATATATAAACACACACATATATATAAATATATATATATATACATATACATATATATGTATATATATATAAAATAAACACTTGATACAAAATGATATTGTATATTACGCAATAATTTTACATTAATTACTTTTTATTCCTTCTGCTTTGATATCTCATTAAAATCTTATAAGTGATGAAGCAGTGACCTTGAAAGGCATGCATAATACATGAAAGTAAACCTCTAGTAAAATGTATTTTTTCACTCCTCACTGACTGCAGCTTGCATTTCTTTTTTTTCCTATCCCCAATGACCCCAATATGGATAGTTGTGCTCAAAGAGCCAAGGTATGCAGTTGTGTGCTGCAAACCTACTAGTTCCATTAGCTTCTCCTGCTGATGACAGCTGCAATATGTTAATGGCTTCTGTTTGGATGTGATGGCCTTGCTTCTACTTAGGGCACTATGCTAATTACCATAAGATGGTGACAACAGGTGCAAGTGTCATTTCACATCAGCATCACTCCTATGAGAAAAATAGCTTGCAGCACCACAAGCGACTGGAAAAATGTATACTTTAGTATTTAGCTTGTGATTCTCTCAAGGACTATTCTTTAATGCTTATGATTAAAGGATTTACAGCACAACTTAGGTTCTTTTTGCAACTACAGACATTTTATACTCGTCTCTGCCTTTTCTAAAATAAGCATTTTTACTTTTCTATTATGGTTGAATAACGTAATTTATTGCACAGTTTGGGCAACATTTTCAAGATCAGTAATTGTTGTTATTTTGTTTTTTTATCCTAGTAAGCATTTTTAATACAAAATAGTAGTGTTCATGCTGCAGAATAAAATACAAATGATATGCACCCACATGGTAATTGTAGCTTGCTCTTTTTTGTGTTTCAATATTTAATTATTTAATTATTCAGCCTTTCTTGTTCAACAATAATTGATCATTAGCATAATCAGAATTCAATGCTTGTCAATGATGTGTCTAGAAATAATGAGTACTGTTATTTAAGGGTGGAAAAGCAGTATTCATCATTACTCTGGCAAATTCTATCTTTTTCACAAGTAAAAGATCCACATAATTCAGTCTTTCATCCTGTTTAATAATAATAGTGGGTAAACCACTGTAAATGTGAATTTACCCTGGACAGAAACAGACTTCACCCAGTTAAAAAAAATATTCTTGGAAGTGTATTCATTCATATACAGGTTTTACAAGAATTTTTTTAATTACTTACAATTACAATGAGAGATGTCTTACATTCTGTGTTCTTAAACTGACAAATGATTTGCGAGTACACCTTGGGTCTTGCTTGAATAAAAATACTTTTATTCCATTTTCAATTTAAAACAACACAGCATCATATCCATTCCATTACAGAGACATTCTCGAGTTATAAAGTTTGCTTGTCATAAGTGCTGACGCATTTTGGCTGTGTAAGCCGTAGTCATAGCTATAGGATATGATGCTGTGTTGTTTTAAATTGGAAATGGAATAAAAGTATTCATGACCTCTCCTGCTCCCTCAACCTTCTGGCTCTAACAGAAACCTGGTTCTCTCCCTTAGACACAGCATCCACTGCTGCTCTGTCACATGGGGGTCTCCACTTCAGCCACACTCCTAGGTGGTGTAGGTATTTTACTTTCCTCTTGTTGCACCTTTCAATAAATACAACCCATCTCTTCCCTCACATTTTTCTCATTCAAAACCCACATGATTCACTTATTCTCTCCCTTCTCTATATGTGTTGCAGTCATATACTGACCCCCTGGCTCCTCAACTCAATTTCTAGATCACTTGGCTGCCTGGGTACCTTATTTCCTTTCCTCAGGCACCCCTGCCCTCATTCTTGGCGACTTCAACCTCCCTCTTGACAATCCCACTGCGTCCTCTGCAAAAAAACTTCTGCAACTTACTTCCTATTTCAGTTTGTCACAATGGACAGACTCTCCCACTCACAAAGATGGTCACTCCCTTGACCTGATCTTTAGCTATCGATCCACTATTTCAAACTTCACAAACTCCTCTTTTCCTCCTTTTGACCACCATCTCCTCACTTGCAACATCACATCCCTCCCTCCAACTCTCCCTCCTTCTACTCCTCACACCTAACTTCACATAAGCATTATTTCATTAGATCAGGAACAGCTTGCTAATTCCCTCGAACCTCTCCTCTCATCTATCTCCTCCTGTTCCTGCCCTGACCAATCCATCTGCCACTATAATTCCACCCTTACATCGGTCCTTGACAATCTGGCTGCTCTTACCATAGCTCGGAAATCACACACCCATCCTCAGCCCTAGCATACTCCACTGACAAGGTACCTAAGCAGATGTTCCTGTACTGCTGAGCTGCACTGGAGAAAATCTCGGAGTCAAAAACAATTTAAAAGGCCAATTGGAAAGTTAGATTCTGGTCTGGTCAGGGTGAGATAACTTAAGTAAACAGATAGTAACATTTGGAGGAGGTTGAGGCTATGGCATATGACAGCTATACATTTAAGAATAATAGCAAGTATTGATAAGGATTGAACATTACATGGCAATTAACAAAACATTAGAAGTAACGTTATGAATAACATTACAATAAATGCAGGACTTATTTAAAAAACTAATATATGGTACAAATACACATTCAAAAAGAGAGGTACAGGAGAGGAAACAAAACACCTGAGTGCAGTGAAAAGTTTACAGATGGAGAGGGACTCTTTTCACATACCAAAAGAGAGTTACAGGAGAGGAAAAAAACACCAGAGTGCAGTGAAAAGTTTGCAGATGGAGAAGGACTCTATTCACATACCAAAAGAGAGTTACAGGAGAGGAAAAAACACCAGAGTGCAGAGAAAAGTTTGCAGATGGAGAGGGACTCTATTCACATACAAAAAGAGAGTTACAGGAGAGGAAAAATACCAGAGTGCAGTGAACAGTTTGCAGATGGAGAGGGACTCTATTCACATACCAAAAGAGTGTTACAGGAGAGGAAAAAACACCAGAGTGCAGAGAAAAGTTTGCAGATGAGAGGGACTCTATTCACATACCAAAAGAGAGTTACAGGAGTGTAAAAAACACCAGAGTGTAATGAAAAGTTTGCAGATGGAGAGGGACTCTATTCACTTACCAAAAGAGAGTTACAGGAGAGGAAAAAACACCAGAGTGAAGAGAAAAGTTTGCAGATGGATAGGGAATCTATTCACATACAAAAAGAGAGTTACAGGAGAGGTAAAACACCAGAGTGCAGTGAAAAGATTATCTTATTAAATATCTATTATATGTATTACATGGATATATTTTATTGGAATTATTTTTCATAGTATTTGCATTATTTGTTTGCAAGAGAGCATGAGTTGACTTTCATGGGCTTATTTTTTTTAATACAGACAATAAACCAGAAATTGAAGATGTTTACCTGATAATGCAAAGGTACATGGAGCTACTAACATACATTCAATTGTGCATTATTTATTAGAGTTAAACATGGAGTTATACTACTACATGATCTATTTCACTAGTGGGCCAATCTCAGTCCAGGGGACTGTCCAGTTCCCCCACTCCAGGAAACAAACATCTTTTATTTTATCTCGCAAATCAACTTTTTCTTTTTTTACCTTGTACCACCCTTATAAATGCTTTTCTGTTTACACACAATGTACTGAAACATCTTTTATGACAATTCAACATATGAATCAAGTGCTTTCTGGTACTTTTGGGGACTCAGAAACCCTATATGAAGCACTTTCACAAATATCAGTTACCATTCTCTTTTTAATGAAAAACACATTTGTGTTTCTAACAGTATATATATATGTGTGTGTGTGTAGAAAGGCCAGCACTCTCTGTCCCAATGTTTAATCTGGGGTGCTTTCCAAAACAAAAATAGCAATGGACTTGTCACCATTACTATATATATATATATTAGCTAACTTATATGTTTCTGTACTTTATCAAATGATATGTTACACTATATAGTAATTATGCTTTTTATAAAAATATTTTAAAAAAATATATAAAAATGAAGGTTAGACAGGAAAAGCACAAATTTGTGTTCAAATAACATACTTATAGACTTAAAGGGACAGTCTACACTAGAATTTTTTATTGTTTTAAAAGATAGATAATCCCTTTATTACCCATTCCCCAGTTTTGCATAACCAACACAGTTATAATAATATACTTTTAACCTCTGTGATTATCTTGTATCTAAGCCTCTGCAAACTGCCCCTTTATTTCAGTGTTTTGACAGACTTGCAGTTTAGCCAATCACTGCCTGCTCCCAGATAACTTCACGTGCACGAGCACAGTGTTATCTATATGAAATACGTGAACTAACACCCTCTAGTGGTGAAAAACTGTTCAAATGCATTCTGAAAAGAGGTGGCCTTCAAGGTCTAAGAAATTAGCATATGAACCTCCTAGATTAATCTTTCAACTAAGAATACCAAGAGAACAAAGCAAAATTGGTGATAAAAGTAAATTGGAAAATTGTTTAAAATGACATGTTCTATCTGAATCATGAAAGTTTATTTTGGCCTAGACTGTCCCTTTAAAGAGGTATTAAAGGGATAGAAAGTTAAAAAAAAAATGTGCATGGGTGCATTTCACTTTTAAAAAGAAGCATATTTACAATATACTAAATGCTACTAGTAAAAGTTATTACTGTTTCAGGGGCATACGCACATATGCTACATGTAACTTGAGCCTTCCGATTCAAACACCATGCCTGCTCAGAGAGTTGTTGGTGTGTATTGCATCAGTGAAACCTTATTTTTTGCCGTACAAAACATCACTGATTAACTGAGAAAGTGTGGTGTTTGAATGCTAGTGCACAGGTCACAGCATATGAGTGTATGCCACTCAACAGCAGTAATAACCTTTTGTTGGTATGGCCAATAACCTCATTAAGGGCTAGATTATGAGTGGTGCGCTAAATGTTGCACACAAGCGTTAAGGGGTTTATCGTGGTTCTTTGCAAGCGCCGGATGTAGCGCGCGTATTAAAGGTTAAAAGTAACAACATTCTCTTGAGCGCAATAGAGTTTAACGCGCATCGGGATAGAGCAACTTCAGTGCTCTGGTTTACTGTTACACGAGACTTAAAACACATCAAAATTACATTTAAAAGTACAGTTACAATCATAAAAACACTATGTAAAAAAATTATTAAAATAAATGGCAATAAGGGCTCAGAGATACGAGGTCTTAGGTGTTAGAAAAAAAAAGGTCTGTAAAGAGTTTTAACATTGAGATACATACAAATACGTGTCTATATATGTATATATATATATATATATATATATATATATACTGTATATATATATATATATATATATATATATATATTGAGGGGAAAAAATTATTTGATCCCCTGCTGACAAAGAAATTATCAGTCTATAATTGTAATAGTAGGTTTATTTGAACAAGGAGAGACAGAATAACAACAGTAAATCCAGAAAAACGCATTTCAAAAAGTTATAAATTGATTTGCATTTTAATGAGTGAAATAAGTATTTGACCCCTTTGCAAAACATGACTTAGTACTTGGTGGCAAAAACCTTGTTGGCAATCACAGAGGTCAGATGTTTCTTATAGTTGGCCACCAGGTTTGCACACATCTAAGGAGGCATTTTGTCCCACTCCTCTTTGCAGATGCTCTCCAAGTCATTAAGGTTTCGAGGCTGACGTTTGCCAGCTCAAACCTTCAGCTCCCTCCACATATTTTCTATGGGATTAAGGTCTGGAGATTGGCTAGGCCACTCCAGGACCTTAATGTGCTTCTTCTTGAGCCACTCCTTTGTTGCCTTTGCCATGTGTATTGGGTCATTTTCATGCTGGAATACCCATCCATGACCCATTTTCAATGCCCTGACTGAGGGAAGAAGGTTCACGCCCATGATTTGAGGGTACATGGCCCCTTACATTGTCCCTTTGATGCAGTGAAGTTGTCCTGTCCCCTTAGCAGAAAAACACCCCCAAAGCATAATGTTTCCACCTCCATGTTTGACGGTGGTGATGTTGTTCTTTGGGTCAAAGGCAGCATGTCTCCTCCTCCAAACACTGCGAGTTAAGTTGATGCCAAAGAGCTCGATTTTGGTCTCATCTGACCACAACACTTTTATCCAGTTCTCCTCTGAATCATTTCGATGTTCATTGGCAAACTTCAGATGGGCCTGTACATGTGCTTTCTTGAGCAGGGGGACCTTGCGGGCGCTGCAGGATTTCAGTCCTTCACGGCGTAGTGTGTTACCAATTGTTTTCTTGGTGACTATGGTCCCAGCTGCCTTGAGATCATTGACAAGATCCTCCTGTGTAGTTTTGGGCTGATTCCTCAACGTTCTCATGATCATTGAAACTCCACAAGGTGAGATCTTGCATTGAGCCCTAGACAGAGGGAGAATGACAGTTATTTTGTGTTTCTTCCATTTGCGAATAATCGCACCAACTGTTGTCACCTTCTCACCAAGCTGATTGGCGATGGTCTTGTAGCTTATTCCAGCCTTGTGTAGGTCTACAATCTTGTCCCTGACATCCTTGGATAGCTCTGTGGTCTTGGCCATGGTGGAGAGCTTGGAATCTGATTGATTGATTGCTTCTGTGGACAGGTGTCTTTTATACAAGTAACATGCTGAGATTAGGAGCACTCCCTTTAAGAGAGTGCTCCTAATCTCAGCTTGTTGCCTGTATAAACGACACCTGGGAGCCAAAAATCATGTTGATTAATAGGGGATCAAATACTTATTTCACTCATTAAAATGCAAATCAATTTATAACTTTTTTGAAAAGCGTTTTTCTGGATTTTGTTGTTTTTATTCTGTCTCTCACTGTTCAAATAAACCTACCATTAAAATTATAGACTGATCATTTCTTTGTCAGTGGGCAAACGTACAAAATCAGCAGGAATCATATATATATATATATATATATATATATACATGTGTGCATATGTATTTATATGTGTATATATGTATTTACAGACACATATACACATATAAACACATACATACATATGTATTCATATACAGACATATATATAAGTGCATTGGAGTCATTTGCAGTTAAGTAGCTTAAAACATGAAAAAGCATAATTATGTAATATTCAAATTTAATAAAGTGCTTAACTGTGTATCTACTGTAAATATTTTACTTTAGGGGAATATGTTCTAAGTATTTTTAAATATATATATCTTTATAATACGTATTTAATCATAAATAGAACATTCTTCTATATAAAAAAAACATTGAAATGTGAAATGTTAATATTTAATGTTGGGTTAGCGCACTTTGTTTAAACACGATTGGGTTTGTGCGACTTGTTGGTTGTTAGGTTTTTTTACCACTTTTCACTCTCTATTGAAGTCTATGGAGGAATAAGTTAACAGGGCTGCGTTATTAAAAGTTTGGCTTTTTGAGCACATCGGGTTAGTGCTCGAGCGAAAACTTTCTACTTTCAACTTGTAATATGCATGCTACCTGATGTGCACAAAAAGCCTCCATCTAGCGAAGTTAACACACGAGCGGGAGCGATAAATAACATTCCACTCGCAATCTAACCCTAAGAGGGATAAGGGAAGGGTTTTACATTGTTCAGTAAAACCCAGATAGGGTTCTATTCTAACTATGCAGAAATATGCCTAGTTGCTGTGGGGTTTAAAGGGACAGCAAAGTGGTAACTGATTAAACCACTTTTCAGTTTACTTCTATTATCAATTTTGCTTATTTTTGTCGTTGTTATCCTTTGTTAAAGATTAATCGTACGTGAGCTCAGGAACGTGCACGTGTCTTTAGTCATGTGGCAGCAGTGCTTTAAACAATGTTTTGAGCAATGTTGTACATCATTTCAAAGACTGCTGCCATAGTAAAGGGAAAAGTTGTTTTAAATTACATGCTCTATCTGACTCATCAACATTCAATTTTGACTTATAACTTAACTTATAACTTATAAAAAAAATGTTTACTAATGTAGTATAAGAATAATGTTCACCTATTTTTGATGTACAGTCACATAAAGTTGTAAATTTCAAGCAAAATGGTTTGGGTGAATCACTGTTTAAATAATAAAAGTATTTACATTTTCTCCAAGTTTCAAGTTTATGCAAAAAAGTAAACTGTTAAATAGATAAAGATTTTCATAAACAATGTCTGAAACAAGATTCTAGGGCCTCATTTATCAATGTCCGAATGGACAAGGTTTGCTTCATTGAACAAGTTCACCCAGGGATTGCAGCCAGCAGTACGGCCTGCATTTAAGAATGCAACCCCCTACTTATGCTAAGCCAATAGTGCACGAGTAGGGGCTGTCAATCACCCAGGGCAAACATGTCTGGGGAGATTTTAGTCCACCAGCGTACAGGTTAGGAAGCAGCGGTCTAATGTCTGCTGCTTTGTAACTATTGGATGCAGACTCGCTTATGCGAGCATGCACAGGGGCGTATTTAGGTTTTGTGCTGCCCTAGGCACTAAAAATTCTGCTGCCCCCCACACCCAGGTTTAAGGCCTTTTTTTAGACATAATATTTTTTGGGCAGGGTGTAAGAAAAAAAAAAAAATGTCTTTTTAATTAGATGTTCACCAGGGCTTGCATTCACTCTGGTCACACACACACACACATATATACTTTATATATATTAAGACATTATTTTGCAAGTCAGATGATTAAAGTGTTTATATCAGAATAAAAAATATCCTTAAAGGGACACTTAACCCAATTGTTTTCTTTCATTATTTAGATTGAGCATGCAATATTAAGCAACTTTCTAATTTACTCCTATTATCAATTTTTCTTTGTTCTCTTGCTATCTTTATTTAAAAAGCAGGAATGTGATGCATAGGAGCCGGACCATTTTTGGTTGAGTACCTGGGCTATGCTTGCTTATTGGTGGGTAAATGTAAGCCTCCAATAAGCAAGCGCTCTCCATAGTGCTGAACCTAAAATGGGCTGGCTGCTAAAATTTACATTTCTGCTTTTAAAATAAAGATAGCAAGATAACGAAGAAAAATTGATAATAGAAGTAAATTAGAAAGTTGATTAAAATGTCATGCTCTATCTGAATAATACAAGAAAAAATGTGGGTTCAGTGTCCCTTTAACTGTATGATAGTTTGTCAGTAGGTAGTTGTTTAACCTTAAACATCTTCTTTGGTGATTGACAGTTATTAAAGCAAAATATCTGCTTGGAAAAATATGTAATGAATATGCAAACTGGCCTTTAAAAGTACTTAAAAAATACAACAGTAGTTATGATAGGTTTAGGAATTGTATCCTAGGGGATAAAGTCACATGATACAATCATAATAAAGTATATACTTGTATTGTTTCTGAATGTATTAAGTGCATACAACATATTTTCAGTTGTGTTTTAAGTCACATAGTTGTATAGATTCAGCAATAAATACTTATTCTTTGCATGTTTGACAGCTAGACAAACAGTAAATGTACAAGTATTTAGTGACTAATCCGTTTAAGTATTTTAATGCCTAATGAAGATGTATTGAAGGGAGAAAGGCATATGCTGTTTCCGTTAGAGCTTGCCTGCAGGCTTGGATTGAGCAGATTGGCCTATATTTATTAATATTTCAATTCTTTGTATTTGGCGCGCTGCTTACACGTGGAACATGATGCATATTTTTTCTGCTGTGCCAGGCTGCCCTCAGAGAGACTAACACCGCCGCCGTGTCACCATTCACCCTAAGTTCTACTTCTTACCTAACCTACCTCACTGTCTCTCAACTCATCTGCGGTGTGCGTGTGTGGTCTCGCCATCTCCCCTTTCTCTGGGTGGGTGTCATCACTCTCCTCTCCCACCTAACATGGCGTAGCTGATTTTCACAGTGGTCACGGTGTAGTGCACACTGCACTGTGTAGTCTGTGTGAGTCTCAATCATGCGGTGGAGCGACGAAGAATACTGCATTCCCTCTCAGTCCAGGCCAGGCTGTGCAAGTGAGCTCCGCCTCCATTGTCACCACGTCATGCGCACCCACATACAATCGCATAGGATAGCAATAGTGAGGCCAGCCATTTAAGTAATTTGTAATTGGTTGATTTAGCCACCCGGCCCTGAGTTCAGTAGAGGGGCCCTAGGGACTCAAAATTCTGCTGCCCCTCAAAATCTGCTGCCCTAGGCACCGGCCTCGTTGGCCTATGCCTTAATACGCCCCTGAGCATGCACAAACGGCGCTTCAAAGCTGCATACACAGCTTGATAACTGTAGCCCCTATTTTATTTATTATTTGTTATTGACTTGCTGTAATATACTTATAATTGTCATATCCCTTCTATAATAGGTCAGTTACAGCACATAGCAAGTAGAAGTGAGATTCCCCATGCAATCATCTAGTGTAAATCTGGAAAATGGCTAGCTTACAATCTGAACAAGAAGCTGAGTAATACCTACAGAACATCCACTGGGATCAGATGAGTTATTTACACGTAAGTGATCACAAACTCACAACTCTGTAAGTAGGACAACAGTGAATTAGTCTTTTTATGTACATTATGTATGTATAGCTCCTTTTTTCCTTTTAATATCTTAACACTGTTAACATCATCAAATCATTAGTTACCTAATCTCTGTCATTATTATATATGTAATAAAGATGTATATTAATATTCTGGTAAGTAACCAATTGTAACTAAACAATTTATACATAATTAAAGTGACAGTAAATGTTAAAATTTTGATAGCATCAATACTGATCATTCTCGTACATGTTATGTTCTGTCACCAAGATCTGACAATGAACACTGCTCTGGCCTCCCACATACCTGCAGCATTTTCTACTCCATCAGTCCAACTTTTTTATCACATGCCCCCTTTCCTGGTGCATTCATGGCTCTTTAGTCAGCCAGGCATGCATGTGCATCTTAAATCATTTACTCTAGATACATATTGAACATGCTTATTTTCATTAATATTATTTATAAATTATAAAAAAAAACTTAAACAAGAGAAATTATTTTCATGTATAACACCTTTTTCATGAATAAATGCCCACCATGTTTAATATACTGTTATAAAACCACATTTTGTCACCTCCTTCCTTACTAACCCGTGTCACTAACTGTCTTTCTCATATCTCATCTTGGATGTCCTCTCACTACCTTAAGCTAAATCTCTCCAAAACTGAACTCCTTATTTTTCCCCCTTCTTCCAAAATCTCCACCCCCCAATATTCTATAACTGTTGATAATTCCATCATTACCCCTACCCCGCATGCCTGATGTCTTGGGGTCACACTTGACTCAGACCTTTCCTTCACTTCTCACATTCAGTCCTTGGCTAAACCCTTCCGCTTCCACCTTAAAAACATCTCTAAAATTAGACATTTCCTTACACAAGACACAACTAAGATTTTAATCCATTCTCTCATCCTTTTTCGTCTCGACTACTGCAACGCCGTCCTCTCTGGTCTACCTAGCTGCCGCCTAGCTCCTTTACAATCCATAATGAATGCCTCTGCCAGGCTCATCTTCATTACACGTCGCTCTTCATCTGCTGCACCTCACTGCCAATCCCTTCACTGGCTTCCTCTTGCCTCCAGGATTAAACACAAAATCCTCATGCTGACATATAAAGCCCTCTACTGCACTGCTCCCCACTACATTTCAGACCTTGTCTCCAGATATTCTCTCTCCCGTCCCCTTCAGTCTGCTCATGATCTCCTACTCTCCTCCTCTCTTGTTACTTCCTCACATTCCCATTTACAGGACTTCTCCAGACTAGCCCCCATCCTGTGGAACTCCCTGCATCGCTCCACAAGACTCTCCCCTAGTTTTAACAGCTTCAAGCACTCCTTAAAGACTCTACTATTAAGGAATGCATACAACTAACACTAATCTTTCCTAACTCCATCGCTTTCCCCTTGAACCCCTTAGAATGTAAGCCTATGAGCCCAGCTGCTTGTAGATCGCCTTCATAAGAGCCGACTACAAACGTGCAACTCTCTGCAGGGCGCTCTACCCCATTTTATCCCTATAAATGTTATCCTGTATACCTACTATGTTTATAGCGCTGTGGAATCTGTTGGCACTCTACAAATACCTGTTAATAATAATAATAATAATAAAGTGTAATAATCTTTAAAAACTGATTCAACCGGTCGCCCATCAAAATTTGGAATCCTTAATCGCATTATGTGCTATTTTTTATATGATCTTGACAAATATTGAGGCTATTAATATTGCATACTTTTAAAACAAAATGTTAAAACGTGGAGCACATGTTGATGACGTGCCTCAGAAATCACAGTCACTATCCCCACTGCTATCTTGTACGTCATCAGACATGCATGATTCCTCATCCTCTGGCAGCTCTTATAGGTGACAGATTGGGTACCTCATTTGAGTGTGGATGAGGTCATCTTGCTAAATCTACGGTAGGATTTGTCCACTTGTTTCGATTGATGCCCTTGATGTTGACAATTCAAAAATAACAGTTATCATGGTGGTTTTTGGTTCCCTCCAAACCATTGGTATTCCAAATGTCAGGCTCCTCTTACCATTAGTCCATAGCCGCAAATGCTCAGTGCACGTTTTGCATACAATTGTCACCAAGATCTGACAATGAACACTGCTCTGGCCTCCCACATACCTGCAGCATTTTCTACTCCATCAGTCCAACTTTTTTATCACATGCCCCCTTTCCTGGCGCATTCATGGCTCTTTAGTCAGCCAGGCATGCATGCGCATCTTAAATCATTTACTCTAGATACATATTGAACATGCTTATTTTCATTAATATTATTTATAAATTATAAAAAAAACTTAAACAAGAGAAATTATTTTCATGTATAACACCTTTTTCATGAATAAATGCCCACCATGTTTAATATACTGTTATAAAACCACATTTTGTCACCTCCTTCCTTACTAACCCGTGTCACTAACTGTCTTTCTCATATCTCATCTTGGATGTCCTCTCACTACCTTAAGCTAAATCTCTCCAAAACTGAACTCCTTATTTTTCCCCCTTCTTCCAAAATCTCCACCCCCCAATATTCTATAACTGTTGATAATTCCATCATTACCCCTACCCCGCATGCCTGATGTCTTGGGGTCACACTTGACTCAGACCTTTCCTTCACTTCTCACATTCAGTCCTTGGCTAAAGCCTGCCGCTTCCACCTTAAAAACATCTCTAAAATTAGACATTTCCTTACACAAGACACAACTAAGATTTTAATCCATTCTCTCATCCTTTTTCGTCTCGACTACTGCAACGCCGTCCTCTCTGGTCTACCTAGCTGCTGCCTAGCTCCTTTACAATCCATAATGAATGCCTCTGCCAGGCTCATCTTCATTACACGTCGCTCTTCATCTGCTGCACCTCACTGCCAATCCCTTCACTGGCTTCCTCTTGCCTCCAGGATTAAACACAAAATCCTCATGCTGACATATAAAGCCCTCTACTGCACTGCTCCCCACTACATTTCAGACCTTGTCTCCAGATATTCTCTCTCCCGTCCCCTTCAGTCTGCTCATGATCTCCTACTCTCCTCCTCTCTTGTTACTTCCTCACATTCCCATTTACAGGACTTCTCCAGACTGGCCCCCATCCTGTGGAACTCCCTGCATCGCTACACAAGACTCTCCCCTAGTTTTAACAGCTTCAAGCACTCCTTAAAGACTCTACTATTAAGGAATGCATACAACTAACACTAATCTTTCCTAACTCCATCGCTTTCCCCTTGAACCCCTTAGAATGTAAGCCTATGAGCCCAGCTGCTTGTAGATCGCCTTCATAAGAGCCGACTACAAACGTGCAACTCTCTGCAGGGCGCTCTACCCCATTTTATCCCTATAAATGTTATCCTGTATACCTACTATGTTTATAGCGCTGTGGAATCTGTTGGCACTCTACAAATACCTGTTAATAATAATAATAATAATAAAGTGTAATAATCTTTAAAAACTGATTCAACCGGTCGCCCATCAAAATTTGGAATCCTAAATCGCATTATGTGCTATTTTTTATATGATCTTGACAAATATTGAGGCTATTAATATTGCATACTTTTAAAACAAAATGTTAAAACGTGGAGCACATGTTGATGACGTGCCTCAGAAATCACAGTCACTATCCCCACTGCTATCTTGTACGTCATCAGACATGCATGATTCCTCATCCTCTGGCAGCTCTTATAGGTGACAGATTGGGTACCTCATTTGAGTGTGGATGAGGTCATCTTGCTAAATCTACGGTAGGATTTGTCCACTTGTTTCGATTGATGCCCTTGATGTTGACAATTCAAAAATAACAGTTATCATGGTGGTTTTTGGTTCCCTCCAAACCATTGGTATTCCAAATTTCAGGCTCCTCTTACCATTAGTCCATAGCCGCAAATGCTCAGTGCACGTTTTGCATACAATGGCATGATTGTGAGTGGTGCGCTAACAGTAGTGTGAGAGCGATAAGGGGTTTGTATGTGTCAGAAGTAGCTTGCATTATACAAGTTGAAAGAAAACGCGCGTCAGGTTAGCGTAACTTGAGAGCTCTGGTTAACTTTTACAATCTAATAAAAAGTTGAAAAAAACACCAAAAATACATTAAAAAGTAGTTACACTCATAATAAAAAAAATTGCAAAAAAAGCTATAAGGGCTCAAAGATAAGATGTCTCAGGTGCTAGAAAACAAAAGTCATGCAAAGGGCTTTAACACAGAGATACATACATATAAATGTTTAATATGTATGTCTGTATACATACATGTCTGTGTATGTATGTATATATATATATATATATATATATATATATATAATACTCTCCAAGAAGCAGGCAGCCCACTGGTCTTTGCAGTAAAACTAGAATTTATTTCATCAGTTTAAAAGATAACCAACGTTTCGGCACCGCATTGTGCCTTTGTCAATGTTATACAACAAAAAGTACAAGGACAGAGTGCACCCAAACACCCCAGATCAAATATATATAGGATTATTGTTTGAGGGCACTCCCAGGACTTATACCATTTTCTTTCCAACTTAATTTCACATTATTACAATGTCAACGTTTCGACCCATTTTGGGGCCTTCTTCAAGACAATTTTCATCATTATTCGCGCAAACAGCGCTTCATGCGCCAGCATTCAAAGCCGGACTCCCAGTAAAGATATTGGATTTATATATATATATATATATATATATATATATATATATATATATGGTAGGAAAGACAGAAAGCTATTAGGAATAAACCCTCTAGCTAACCCTACAGCGCTCCTAAGGTCTAGAGGCAAGTATTTGCAGTTCTCAAATACCCCTATATATACGTTGGTATGCACCTATAATCTTGCACTAGCTGCCAGTCTCCAAAAAGTCAGAGGAATTCCCAATACCTCCCAAAAGAATCGGTGTACACAAAATGCTTAATGGATTGCCCTATATAAGGTAGGATCCCATTGTATATTTTAACCTCTGATGAAGAAGGGAACAAAAGAGATTTAACCCTTGTAAACGCGTCAGATACTATACAGGGCGAGGATTGCCCTCTATGCACACCGGCACTTTGATTATAAACTCTTGATAAGGAGTGCAGACCCACAGCTATTTGGACTGTAATAGTACCATCTGTACTTGGGACGTTTCCATATACCAGGACACCAAGAAGGGCACAAGCACCTAATAAAGAAAGAAAGTTTCATCTGCCAGTGACTATATATCCAAGAGGCGACATCCTTGTCCAGCATTATTGAATCATCCTTACCTCATTCGATTGAGGGTATTTAATGTAAGTGCATACCCTTAGGGGGATACATACAAGATTGGAAGAAGATTGAGTTTGAATTTTCCTTTTGCCTTCTACTTTGTGACACATTAAGGAACTTCCACTGCCCTATTAATACGTAGGTCCTACCCTTGTGTATTTCCTAAATCAGTGTCTGAGCTTGCTATACTTTTAGTAATTCATATTAATGTGCAGTACTTTCGTTGGGCTAATTGTCTGAATATAAGCCACACTCTAGTATATAATTATACATTGCTTATAGCCCTAAATAGGCTATTATACTTACCACCTTACTCACACAGCGCCATCTCTATACATCTTGTGTACACCAATATATATATATATATATATATATATATATATATATATATAGTTGTCTCTTGATGTATTTGCAGGCAATTTTTTGCAGCAGTTAAAAAATATGTTGTGCTTTTGAAAATGGATGTGCGCTGATACCTCTTTGTTTGTGAATTTACTGGGTCATATTGGCAGCACTCCCAGATGTGGATTTAAACTTTTTGTAAGGTGTGCTAAAAAAAACAAATTTTGTATTTGTATTTGTATTTAACATTACCAGGGAGACTGACCATCTCCAATTGGTTTAAGCACCCCACCCAAGTTCAGGTGTGCTCATAACAGTGTAATCGACTTGTGAATAAAAAGCCAGGGAGTCTCATTCTATTATGAAGAGTAAAAGCAGGAATGATTCAGCCCTCTGTGGCAAAAGGACTGTAGTGTTAGAACCAGTTGAATTGGGGCACCTTGTAAGTGGTGACTGGCTAAGCAAAATATGGCCATATTGTGTGACTAAGTTCCCAATATTATTTAAAAAAGAATAGTTGTCTCTTGATGTATTTGCAGGCAATTTTTTGCAGCAGTTAAAAAATATGTTGTGCTTTTGAAAATGGATGTGCGCTGATACCTCTTTGTTTGTATATATATATATATATATATATATATATATATATATATATATATTACAAACACAGAAGTAATGCAGCGCTATACATACGGTGTTCCAAATTTTTGAAATACCAGTAATGTCCTGTAAATGCAGGCCTCCCCTTGTTTTAGTCCCAAGATATCATATCACAAATGAAGGGAGGAGAGTAGACAAAGGGAATATCCTTCACTCGCAGCCTAATCTCAGGAGAGCAGAAGGAATCCACTTAGAAAAAGGAGATCCTCCAAGAGAAAATCTAGAACAGAGGAGGGAAGGGCGCACAGCAAAAAAAGTCCTTTCTGGTGTAGTATGTCAGGTAACTTAAAAAGAGTTCAATACAGTGTAGCCAAATGAACACTCACCTGTGTTAACCTCAACTCCTATGAGGTATGGATAAGACACTGTGTGGCATATAGCAACTTTGATTCCCTCAGTCACCAAATCGTTGTTTCCTCACCTCCCCAACAGAACCGTTTCAGAAGGGAGACTAATGTCCTGTTTGAAAATGATCTTTGTGACCTCCTTGTGTGATATGCAAAAGGGGAAGAGGGATATAGGCTAGCAAACTCGTTGGTAAACTCGTTTGTAAAAATGCTCTTTATTGAGACACATACAGTATGTACAAATTTAAACTAAAATTAGCTTGACAATCATCCAAGTTATTATAAGAATAATGCTTTAAAAATAACTCAAAACTGCTGGAGATACTAAAACCGTGCCGTAGCACCAATATCGTAGCTTAGGCTAGTGAGGGAGCATGCCCTGACGGGTTTCGCGACGGGACCGACTGTTGCACTATGTGCTTACATATGTTACATTCAAATTACATAAACATTTCGACCTATTGCAAATATAATTTGATTACAAATTTATGTGTGCCTATCACATACGCTTTTTTTATATATAATAAATTGCAATATATATAAAACATAAAAAACTTCAATTTTGTTATAAATTTTAAAAAAGGAAAAACCTTATAATATATCATATGCATTATAAGTCCTTATCTATATTTGATTTGTTTCTCAATTTTTATTTATAAAACCTCACTTATCGTTCAAATTATTACCAATTATTGGTTATTTGCCACAAATTCATAATATCCATCACAAAAAAGCAGCCAGATCAATATCTTTATTGAGACCCCCTGGATCCAAACAATTCAGGGCATGAATCCAGAACGTCTTCCTTTTTCTTAATTATAATAACCTGCTTCCACTTTAATAAAGAACTGTGAGGGATCACTATTATGCACATTCTTAAAGTGTCTTATTAGTGGGGTCTTTAGAGTGCCTTCCACTATGTTTTTAATATGCTCCAAGCATCTCCCTTTCAGGATACTTTAGTTCTACCTACATACCTTAGTGGATTTTTACATTTACATTCAGCTTTCCCTTAATATTACAGGTTCTACTCTTGTCATCCACTCCTATGATTTTTTTTATAATCTTTTGAGTGGTGTGTGTGGCTACAACAAATGTAGATCTTCCTGAAACATTTAAAACAAAACATTAGGGGTGGAAAACCTACATTCTTTTTCTCTCTACCGGGCTCTCTAGTGATACTGGGAGCTAAGATGTTTTTTATACATTTATTTTTCTTAAAAATCACTTCTGGGTAGTTTTCTATGTTGTCTTTCAACAAAGGAACATTTCTCAGTAGATCCCAATGTTTTTTGAAAATATATTTAATTTGAGTGTAAACAGTGTTGAAGGTGGTGACAAAGCTTAGGCATCTCTTATTCTTATTGGCCTTGTCTTTACCCTCACACCCAGTACTTGGTGTGTCTTTATTCCTAATATTGGTAACTAAATTGTTTCTATTTTGACTTAAAGCTTTGTTGTATGCTCTCTGTATGGTATCTGGTTTAAAATGTTTTACTTAAAACCATCCTTTTAACCTTGTGGCTATATTCTCAAAGTCTTCCAGGCAACTACAGTTTATTCTGATTCGCAATCCATTTCGGATGGTGACCACTTCGGGCATCTAGAAAACCATTAGTATCTGTTTCTTTCCTTGAGCCTTTTGTACCTATTTCATTTTCTACACTAAACAGGACAACATCCAGGAAATTAATCTCAGGATATCATCTATGTATCTCTTCCAAAATACCAGATATTCATCCTTATATTCGTTATTTTCATATTTTCCTCCAGACAGCCAACATACAGGTTTGCAAAATTGGGAGCAAATTTTGTCCCCATGGCAGTGCCCTTCTTTTGCAAATAGAATTTGTTCTGAAAAAGAAAATAGTTCTTTTCCAGAACAAATCTGATAGATTCCAGTATAAAATCCTGTTGGGATTCCGGAAACTGTTCATGTTTCGTTAAGAAGTATTTTACTGCTTCAATGCCACTCCCATGGGGTATCGATGTGTATAGTGCTGAAACATCCAATGTTGGCTGTATGTTGGCTTCCAAATGATACTTTGTAACATTTGGAGTAATTGGAGTAATTGGGGTGTATCCCGAAAGTAGGACTTCAGATCCATCACCATCGATTTTAGAAACACATCTACGTATTCGGAGAGCCTTGCAGTTAGTGAATCTATACCCAATATGATGGGTCTCCCGGGTGGACATTCTTGGTCCTTATGTATTTTTGGCAAGTGATAGAATATTGCAATATTCGGTTCATCACTTGCCAAAAATTTCCATTCACTTAAATTTAATATTTTATCTTTATATCCCTGATTAATATGTAATCTATATTCCTCGCAGAAAAGGGGGGTGGGGTCGCCACCCAGTACCTTGTATATTTTCACATCGGATAGCAAATTATACACTTCCTTTAAATAGTCAATTTTATTCTGAATGACGATACCACCCCCCTTGTCCGCAGCGCGAAGGACAATACTTTCATTCTCTTTTAGTCCTTTCAGGGCCTCTTTTTCTTTCAAACTGAGAAGGTGTTTCTCTATTTTAACATTCTTGCACATTTCTGTGCACTCCTGGAGCACAGCATCCTTAAATTGTGTGATATACTTTCCCTGCGAGTGTACAGGAAAGAATATAGATTTAGGTTTCAGTTTACTTTGAGTGAAATCCTCTCCTTCTAAATATTCATCTTCATTAATTGACCATAGCTCAAAGTCATTTTCAACTTGGCTACCATATTCCCTTTCTAAATCTGCCAGGGCCTGTAGTGTTTCCTTATCATCCCCAGTTAGGATGCCCTCTATTTTTTGTATTTTCCCTTTTTAGAAATGTCTTGTGTTAACTTCCTAATAAATTTGTTAATATCAACAAACAAATCAAAAGAAGGGTCTGTGTGGGTCCAAATGAGAGACCTCTTTTTAAGGGTTTCTCTTCAATACTACTCAGATCATGTGAGGAAATTTTGAATATTTTTATTGTTTCCTCTACTTTATCCATTGGGGCCTCATTCTGTAACAATTTATACTTAACAAAAAAGGGCCCGATCCGATATGCAGTGTTGCCCGCAAAAGCCGGCGACGCCAAAATTTGCGCTGGTTTGGTATCACATATACGGCGTAACATAGAAGTTATGCTCGTATATTTCTGCCTTCACCCGTAGTTTTTTGGGCCATAGGCAGGTATACCAAACCAGCGCAGTTTGGTATCCAATATACAGTGTAAGGACTTACCTGGCGAAAATGGAGAAATCTTACTCCATTTTCACCTCGCCACAAAATGCAGCCGTAGTAAGCCTTACGCTGTCTATTGGAGCCCCGTAACTCCCTAAACTACCTGCTAAATAAAACCTAACACCTAACGCATGCACAATGTCTATCTACCTGTCAACCGCAATCCCCCGCCGCAATCCCTAATAAAGTATTTAACCCCTAAACTGCCACTCCCGGACCCCGCCGCCACCTACATTAAATGTCTAACCCCCTAATGTGATCCCTCTACACCATCGCCAGCTACATTACATACCCCTAAAGTGAGCCCCTACCCCGCCGCCATCTACCTTACCTACCCCCTAAAGTGAGCCCCTACCCCGCCGCCATCTATCTTACCTACCCCCTAAAGTGAGCCCCTTACACCGCCGCCATCTATTTTAAAAATATTAACCCCTAATTTAATCCCCCTACACCGCCCCCAGCTATATTAACTATATTAACCCTAATTATATTAGGGTTAATATAGTTAATATAGTTATTATATTATATATATTTACTATATTAACCCTAATTATATTAGGGTTAATATAGTTAATATCGTTATTATATTATATATATATATATATATATATATATATATATATATATATATATATATTAAGTGTAATAACCCTATCTAACTCTAACATCCCTAAATAAATTCTTATTAAAATAGATCTAATTAATATTAATATTATTAATTAAAATATTCCTATTTAAATCTAAATACTTACCTATAAAATAAACCCTAAGATAGCTACAATGTAATTAATAATTACATTGTAGCTATTTTAGTGTTTATATTTATTTTACAGGTAACTTGGTATTTATTTTAACTAGGTACAATAGCTATTAAATAGTTAATAACTATTTAATAGCTACCTAGTTAAAATAATTACCAATTTACCTGTAAAATAAATCCTAACCTAAGTTACAAATACACCTACACTATCAATAAATTAAATAAACTACAAATATCTAACCTAAAATTCAATAAACTAAACTAAACTAAATTACAAAAAAAACAAACACTAAATTACAAAAAATAAAAATTATATTACAAGATTTTTAAGCTAATTACACCTATTCTAAGCCCCCTAATAAAATAATAAAGCCCCCCAAAATAAAAAAATTTCCCTACCCTATTCTAAATTAAAAAAGTTCACAGCTCTTTTACCTTACCAGCTCTTAAAAGGGCCTTTTGCGGGGCATGCCCCAAAGAATTCAGCTCTTTTGCATTTAAATAAACATACAATATCCCCCCCCAACATTACAACCCACCACCAGGGGTGGTGAAACAGCCAATCAGATTCAAGTTAAATCCGATTGGCTGATTGGTACAGCCAATCGGATTGAACTTGAATCTGATTGGCTAATTCAATCAGCCAATCAGATTTGTCTACCTTAATTCCGATTGGCTGATAGAATCCTATCAGCCAATCGGAATTCAACGGACGCCATCTTGGATGACGTCATTTAAAGGTACCTCATTCCTCGTTCAGTCTTTGGGCAGGATGGATGCTCTGCGGCGGAGGAGCGAAGAAAGAAAATTGAAGATGCCGCTTTGCTTGAAGACATCGCCGGATGGAAGAAGACTTCACTGCCGCTTGATTGAAGACATCGCCCGGATGGAAGAAGACTTCACTGCCGCTTGATTGAAGACATCGCCCGGATGGAAGAAGACTTCTCTGCCGCTTGATTGGACATCGCCCGGATCGGATGAAGAGTTCTGCCCGGCTGGGTGAAGACAAGGTAGGGAGATCTTCAGGGGGGTAGTGTTAGTTTTTTTTAAGGGGGGTTTGGGTGGGTTTAGAATAGGGGTATGTGGGTGGTGGGTTGTAATGTTGGGGGGGGGTATTGTATGTTTATTTAAATGCAAAAGAGCTGAATTGTTTGGGGCATGCCCCGCAAAAGGCCCTTTTAAGGGCTGGTAAGGTAAAAGAGCTGTGAACTTTTTTAATTTAGAATAGGGTAGGGAATTTTTTTTATTTTGGGGGGCTTTATTATTTTATTAGGGGGCTTAGAATAGGTGTAATTAGCTTAAAAATCTTGTATTTTTTTTATTTTTTGTAATTTAGTGTTTTTTTTTTTTTGTAATTTAGTTTAGTTTATTTTATTGAATTTTAGGTTAGATATTTGTAGTTTATTTAATTTATTGATAGTGTAGGTGTATTTGTAACTTAGGTTAGGATTTATTTTACAGGTAAATTGGTAATTATTTTAACTAGGTAGCTATTAAATAGTTATTAACTATTTAATATCTATTGTACCTAGTTAAAATAAATACCAAGTTACCTGTAAAATAAATATAAACACTAAAATAGCTACAATGTAATTATTAATTACATTGTAGCTATCTTAGGGTTTATTTTATAGGTAAGTATTTAAATTTAAATAGGAATATTTTAATTAATAATATTAATATTAATTAGATCTATTTTAATAAGAATTTAGTTAGGGATGTTAGAGTTAGATAGGGTTATTATACTTAATATATATATATATATATATATATAATATAATAACGATATTAACTATATTAACCCTAATATAATTAGGGCTAATATAGTTAATATATATAATATAATAACTATATTAACTATATTAACCCTAATATAATTAGGGTTAATATAGTTAATATAGCTGGCGGCGGTGTAGGGGGATTACATTAGGGGTTAATATTTTTAAAATAGATGGCGGCGGTGTAAGGGGCTCACTTTAGGGGGTAGGTAAGATAGATGGCGGCGGGGTAGGGGCTCACTTTAGGGGGTAGGTAAGATAGATGGCGGCGGGGTAGGGGCTCACTTTAGGGGGTAGGTAAGATAGATGGCGGCGGGGTAGGGGCTCACTTTAGGGGGTAGGTAAGGTAGATGGCGGCGCGGTAGGGGCTCACATTAGCGGGTTATAGATTTAATATAGCTGGCGGCGGGGTCCGTGAGCGTCGGTTTAGGGGTTAATACATTTTTTTTTTATTAATTTTTATTGCGGTTGAAAGCATACAATCTTAGTATAGTAACAGTGACATTGAAGAAGTTATACAAATGCATCATAATGTACAATAATCACAGATAATATTTCCAGAACCTCACTTTTTCTATATATTATATAGTTAGAGTCCCATAGAAGCACAACTAAATAATAATCAAGCAATTTCCCTTAGTAATTCATTGTGGTCTCTCTTGGACCACCTAGGAGACATAGGAATTAACGGGAACCTTTAAGGACATCTCAAACTAGGAATAAGCAGGGAAAAGGGAAAGGAAGGAAGGGAAGTCGCCTCGTTGCAGTGAGGGAATCATGCCTAACAATTTACTATCTGTTTTCCACAGACATTGTGGTCAAATACAAGTGTGCTGCCACTTTCTCTAAAACTTGGTTTGGGACTATTCTGCAAGTATAAAGTGTAGTATATACGGCCTCATGGTCACCCTATATTTAGTAGTATGATTTGTTAATTAATGAGACAGTAGCAGAGGGTAATAGCATAGTGGGAAGCCAGAAGAGGGATAAGGCAGGGTGGCGGAAAGCAGAATAGTGCAGTCTCAACTGTCATCTGGGAAAGAGGGATTACTCCAGATCACACACCCATCCAGTAAATTGTATTTAGAGCTCTAAGGAGGGACATATACTGAATGTACTTTGCGGTGTATTAAGAAGGGATCTATATGCTTAGAGATCAATAGAGCTGACTGCCTCAAGCTGACAAAAGGTCAGATTTGCATTGGGATAGGGTATATGGAGGATGAGCCTGGCACTAGCTAACAGTTGAGCACAGCACAAACAAACTGGAATCAGAAAAAAAACTTAGTGTACAACATTAAAATGTTATGCGAAAACCAGTTATTACTACTACTGGTTGCAACGTGAGAAATTAATTGTTATAACAACAAACAGTAAGAACTATGCACAGTAAAAGGTTATAACGATGTAGTTACAACAGCAACTTCTGAGAAACTTCTGAGATTAGTAGTAATAGCAGTGTCATTGTGAAATCTCCACAGAGTCCCATGATTTTCTTTATGATAGAAACAATATCGTTAAAATTGCTTTAGCCTACTCCCCTTCTCTGGAAAGACCAGGCATCACTAACAGATCTCCCGAGGTAGGGGTTCCACAAAGCCCGGGGCTCTCTCATCTCAGGTGCCGAGTACAAAGTGTTTGGGGTCTGAAGAAATCTCAGGGTTTGCATCCCCACCTCGGTAATATGAAATAGAAATCTCTTGCCGTATAAGGTTCTCCTTAGATCTAAGTCCCAAGAGGATGAGGGTGCCTTCCGTTCACAGCTCACAGCAGCCAACTCTCGCTGGCCCGCCCGCAAGCTGATCTTCCCATCCAGGGTGCGGGGTGACTTTGGGAACAAAATTACTTTCAGAGGAGCGGGTTGGGAAGCGGAGGTACAAACCATTTGTATGGGAGTCGTAGCAGGGATCGGTTGTACAAAAGCACCTAGAACTGCTTCCAATACCAATCCTCCTCCGGAGTCAGTTGCGCCTGGCGTGTCTGCTTTCTGTAGGGCCCGTGGGGAACTCAATGGTCTCAGAACCTTGCTCAGTTCCTGCGCCAGCGTGTCAAAGTGTGTCTTGAGGAGAGATTTTATCTCCCATTCCCACCGATCAACAGCAGCCACAGCTAATTCCATGATGCAACAGTGTCAGGGAAATATCTATTACTTTCAAGACTGTTTATAGTAAGCGTCTAGTTTGTAAATTACAGGTTGTACCTGGCTCAGTAGCTCGAGTGGAGACTTCCCTTAGTTGTTATCCTATGAAAAAGGATATAGTAACCCCGGAGTTCGGGGGGGGGGGGGTAATAACACGGCAGGCCGAGACCTACGTTTCAAATTCTATAGAGGATCCTTTTGTTGCTGCGTAGTTGCAAGAATGGCTTTAGCCCTGGTAATAGGCCCGACCCGTAGCTGCCTCAGAGAACATAGGCAGGAACTTCATCTAAGTATCAACTCCAAGAATTTCTCTATTCACCTTGATAAATAGCCGATAAATATCTGCTTCAGAGTAATAGATGTGAAGGTTAGCTATATTAAACTTGTAAGAAATAGCTTCAAATTCAGAGAGCTTCCCTGAGATGCGTCCTGCCGCAGAGAGTGTAGGCTCCGCCCCCCCGGGTTAATACATTTTTTATTGTTAGGATAGTGAGGGGGGATTGCGGATAGAGGGGTAATCGTGTCGGGCTATGTTTGGAAGGTGTGTTAGACAGTACGGGGGATTTAATACTTTAGTCAGGTTTTGTAGGCACCAGCAGTTTCTAAAGTGCCGTAAGTCACTGGCGACTCCAGAAATTTGTATTTACACAGATTTCTGGACATCGCTGGTTTGTCAGACTTACGGCACTTTAGCCTCTGACGGCGCCGTATATAGGATAGCTCGAGTTGCGAGCTGAAACTGCGGGGGTTCCCTCGCTTGCGCCGCAAACTATGATCTTTATCGGATCACGCCTAAGGATCTTATGTTAAAAACCATTCACGTCTAAAAATTAATATATATATATATATATATATATATATATATATATATATATATATATATTAATTAATAATCAGCCTTGTGCAAACAAAGTCTATATACAATCTTCTGTATATCTGTATGACCCTTCAAGAACAAATAACAATACTTCCTTCAAAATAAACAATCACACATTTATTAAAGAAAGATAAATAACAAGATTACTTGTTATTGTTTACAAGGTTAAAACAAAGAGAAACAATTTAACAGATAAATAGTAAATAAAATGATATTACCCCGTTTGCTTCTGTGGGAGGCCTTTAGGTCATGGAGTGTATTTTGATGTTTTCCCTTCAGAGAGGCGCTCTGTCTACTGTTATCTCTCATGCCTCTTAAATACCCTTTAAGATCGCTGACAATATACTTTTGGCCATGTTCCAAATAAGGTGATCTGAACTATTGTAACTTTCATCAATCCTTTCTATCCATATATGGATATATATGGATGGATCTCAGCCCTTAGCATGCGTAACTGACCACCTCAGCATTACATCATGCCTAATGTTAAAACAGTCAGAAGGACACACTAACCTCTCTATAATCACAATGATACCATTTATTCATATTAAAATCTTACAGTCCACCCCTTTGCTAGGCCTTATAGTGTAATGGCAAGGTTTAGCACATTACTTTATAAACTATTTTCTTAATACAAAAATTAACATAAACATAACAATTATACATTGAACAACAATTAACATATTAAAAGTAAAATCATACAATCGTATGTTGTAAAGTTCTTTTGTTCCCAAAATAATGGCATTGTACTTGACTGTCATATTTTGCAAAAAAATCAAACTTAAAAATAGATGTTTCATTGCCACATTTAACCCATTCTGTATAACTTTGTAACATTAGACTGGATCCTTTGTCCAATGCCATGCTAATACATGCAGGATCATAATGTTTATTACAATGTTGTTGATTGTCCTCATCATCTTCCAAAATATAGTTCAGTTACATACATTGACTTTGATACCACAATCAGGATCTCCATCTTCAAGTTTTCTTAGTCAAACCCAAAGATACCCATGAGGTCCTCTGAAAATGCAAAAATAATTTCGTCCAGCAAAACCCTCTATAATCAGCCATAACAACAATAGGACATGGATTTTCCCAACTTGAAGATAGGTTGTCATCTTTCTGGTATTTCTTTAGAATCTTTCTAAGAAAAATCAAATGCAGTATTTGTTAATTCACATATTTTTAAAATAGTTTAATATAATACCATTTATAATAGTTTTTTGTTTTCTTGCTTTCTTATTTGTTATTTCAAACGAATAAAACAGCGAGATTGGCTTTATACATAACACAAAAAGTACTAGACATTTTAGAAACAAATGAGCGGCTTTTTTATACATAAAATCTCATTATCAATACTAAAACTATTACATTATATTCAAAAGCTCTAATGTTTTGTCAAAATATGTTTTCATTTGAGCTTAACTCCTTACAAAATTTTGAGCTACCAACATATTTACATTTGTCAATATGCTGTGATACTCGTTTTCTTCATAAATTGAAAGAAAATTATCAGGTAAGCATAATTTATGTTTTTGTCCTATTATTTCCCCTTGTAAATGTGATGTATCAATTGGAAGTAAAGTCCTTCCAGGTGTTTTATTCAGTCTACAAATTATTTTTTGATATGGCGTGACACCTGTAGTAGAGTGTGGGATAGATTTTATGGTCATTGAACATAAAGGTAACGTTTTGCCAATGTTGAAAGTTTAATACTACAAACTTTAGTTTATAATTGTTTATAGTATGTATTACCCCTTCCTACCTCTCCTGATGATTACAGTCTATAAGCAATATGTAATTTATGCTTAATTTCCAATGATTAATTCATTTCCTTGAAATATTTTCCCACTAAATGCAGGCTCATTATTACTTTTTACTACAAATGGCATTCCCATCTAGAGAAAAAGCTCAAATAAAATAACCTTTGCAGCTATAAAAACTATTTGATTTGTTTTTGGAAAAAAAAAAAACTCAATCCATTTTGTGAATACATCTATTACCACTAAACAATACATGTATCCTTCTGGTATTCTAGGTAAAACACACAAAATAAAATAATAAAATCTATCTATCTTTCAGAGGGAAAAACCTTAACAATTATTGATTCATAATGACTGAAGGATTAAACTGCAGACAATGCAAATTTCTAGAACATATTGAAAAACACAAAAAATATAATCTTTCATTGGTGGCCACCATTACAAACTTCTCTGTATTTTGTCACATGTTCTATCTGCAGAATAATGTCCGCCTATAGGAAGCAAATAAAATTTTTGAAAAAAAATAATCTACACATTCTTGAGGAATACAAACAACTGGAAATACAAACAACATATCTTACTTATTTAAACACATTAAAGTTCCATTTTCTTCAGATGTTATAAATTTGTCATTTGACCATTATACTGGCATTGATAAAGGTTAACCTGCTAAATACCATGCTTTTAACATTACATAAGGAATATAAGAATTTTGCAATTACACCAAATCTGCTTTATCTTTTTATTTTTTTTATTATTTTTTTTTTATGTAATTGCAGAAATCTCAGGTACCTAATTATACTCCCATAATTTTAATTCTTTTGCAGCCTTTTTAGCACAAGCATCAGCTAAGCTATTTTTTTCATTATGTTCATCACCTTTAGTGTGAGCTTTTATTTAATTATTGCACACTGCAATTTACATTTATTTAGCAAATTCCAAATATACTTCAACTGATTTGTATGTACCAATGGTTTTCCATCACATGACTTAAAACCATTATACACATACAAAGGAAGCATTGTAAGTATGTTAACCATATATGCACTATCACTATAAATATTAATAGCCATATCTGCACAGTGTTCCAATGTACAACAAACAGCAGCAAATTCAGCATATAGAAAAGAATGTATCTCACATTAATGCATAGCTATTTTATCAGGTACAATTATTGAAAAACCTGTATACGCTTAACCATCCTCATGATAAAAAGAACCATCACAGTAAACATCTGTACTTTGCACCAAAACATTTAAATGTGGATTGAGGGGGGAAAAAAGAACACAAAGAAGTGACTATTTATGTGGTTCACCTTCATATAGCAAACATATTGGCAACAAAGTTGTTTTCTTTGATGTAATGTCTATATTTCTCTATTTCAACATCAGCACCCATGTTGATAATCTTCTAGACAAAATAATACTGTTTCTTGGTTTCACAAGTAAGTTTAAAGGAGAATGTAAACTGTGTAACAACACCTTTTGAAATCATGTTATGTAAAATGTTCTAATGTCCAGAATACTGACAACAAATGCTTCTCACACATGGAATACTTTTCTTCAGATATTTCCAAAGGTCATGATGCATAGGTCACTGGTCTCAGTTTTCCAACCTTGACACAGCACTGCAGATAAAGTGTTGTCTGTAACAGCAACTTTCAAGTGAAATAGTTTTCCAGGGTCTGGTGGGAGTAACACTGTAGTATTGATTACAGCCTTTTTTAAGTTCTCAAAAGTTTATTTTTTTTTGCAAGTCATACAAGGGTCCAGCCAAATCTGTAAACTGTGGAATAAAGTCTCTTTGGTATTGGAGCAATCCTAAAATGATCCTAAAACAGTCTTTGACACAGGTATGTTCAGTCTTTTTATGGCATCCACTTTTTGTTGATATGGAGTCTTTCTTTCAGATGATATTGTCACTCCTGTAAAGTTCACTGTTGTCTTTAAAAATTGGCATTTCTTTGGATTCACTTTTAGTCCAGCATTTGCCAATAAGTTCAACAATTCTGTAAACAATTGAAAATGTTCTTTTTCTGTTGCAAAAGTGCTAATAGTCTTGAAAATCTTGATAGAAAAGCAGCCATCCTTTCATGGAAAATAATGCTGAATTGTTCAGGACCATAGGAAGACAGATAAACATAGCTTGATCTTCTTTCCACTTGAAGACAAACTTGTACTGTGACTTTGGGTGCAGAGGTACAAACCAATAACTGTTTGCTATATCAGGGCTTAAATAAAACTTTGCATTGGGAAGGATAAAGGAAAGAACAGTAGTAGTAATAATGTCTCTCTAACATTTGGTGCATAGGCAGGTGTCAATGGATGTAATTTACCTTAGTCAAATGTTAAACGCCAATTTCCATCAGGTTTTTGTACAAACTAAATAGTAAAATTAATAACAGATTTACATTTTCTTAATACACCTTGTTCACGTAAATAATATATTGTTTGCTGTACATATGGCTCACTTTCCTTAGTAATATAATAATAATAATAATAATAATAATAATAATAATAATAATAATAATAATAATAATAATATGGATATTGCTTTTTAGCTAAATGTACATTTCCTGTGTTAAACTCTTCCCCTTGCAATTTCCCCAATCATATTTATGTTTAACAAATGCATGTACAAACTGCTGCAAAATTTTTGCAACCTTAACATTTTTATGTACAAGTAAACTTAACTTGTCAGATTTCTTTAGAATATAAACATAATGTGAAACAGAAATAACACAATGTTTATCATCTGTATTAAACTATATTTTACCATTAGAATAATAGAGTAAAACATTATATTTTGTGAGAAATTTATAACCCAAAATTGACATTTCATCAGGCAAATTCACTAAATATTCTTTAAAGTTAAAATACCATTATCAATTAAAATCATACTCTTTTTAGCTTTATAACAACAGTATATGAACATTGAAAAACTTGCAACACAATTTGTTTCCCCCTACGGACAATGGATTAGATTGAGGTTTTGTGAGGTATAAATAATGAATACAGGCACACCAGTATTTATTAAAATCCATTCTATTGTGAGCCCCCATTCACGACTCTTTTAAAACTGGGTAACTATATACATTACGTCTGAACCTCACTCCAGACAAAATTTGGAGGAAATTATCATTTTTATCCATTTTCAGAACTGGTAATTTTATTTGTGATTTGAATCAATTTAACTCTTTCCAGTTCCTTTATTAGATTTTCCAATTTGTATCCTGTTTCAATTTGTTCAGCAGATGTCGCTACAACAGTATTGTGTCTTTGTACAAATTGGGCATTAATATATCCATTTTTTACAAAGATAATACTTAATCAATTTTACCAATCTTTTCTTGATAGACATGGAATTAGTACATCTGTTATCTGGGAATGGCTCTTCAACTGCAGACATTCTCTGTTTTATTCCCTTGTTAATTTCATTATACAACAACTCTGTTCTTTTTAGACATTCAATTATTTTGTTAAAAGTGTTACTTGAAAACACAGTCAAACCAATCAATTTCCTAATTTCTGTATTAATGCAGTTTATTATCTCATGCTTATATATTTTATTCTTATGATCTACTTCAGTATTTTCAGGTAAAGTTAATTTAAACATTTCAAATAGCTAATCAGCAAACCCTTGCACTGATTTATTCTTTTCCTGCATGCAATTCCCATATGATAAATGAACATCCATTTCATCAATACCCAATGTTTTTAGTAACTCATGCACTAAATGTTTAACTTTTGGGCTAAGAATTACATCTGAAGGCATGCTTGTTTTTAATCCATCATCCATGTGTACTACAATTATGTCAAATAATTTACTTAACATAGCAATTTCCATGCTAAACAAAAGCTGGTTAAATTTAGTATGAAATCAACACTCCATCTTTATCAAATACTTCTTCTAAAACCGAAATGCAATCTTTGCAATTTCCACATTCATGCCAAATATATTTTCAACACACTGGTATTCTACATGGTATTCTACATGTGGCAATTCCTGCATTAACCTCTCCCAGTTTTATTTGCAATTCATTTATTTTTTTAAACAAAATTATCCTCAGAGACACACGTTTGTCCTGACTTTAAAACTCTGATTGCTTGACCAGCAATCAGTTACTATTTGTAAAGACACATTCACCACATTTTTTTTCAACAAAACATCTCTCATTTTATTGACTTGACAGAAGCATCTGTCGCATTTGTTAGACTCAAAAGAAATTCCACAGCTCTAATTGCCCTATGTTCTGTAATTCTCCAATTACCTGAGTAATATATTTCTATGTTAAATGCACTAAACATTAATGCTTTTTTATTTATTTATTTTTCCTTCAAATTTAGAAACTACCTTATTTTCAATAGATTTATTATCATAATCTTGTACACTAAACTTATGGATTACAACACCCTCAATGCAATTTAAAATTTTAGTTTATTTTTTTAACTGAAGCAATCTTTAGAAAAAACAGCTCCATAACCTTTTAACCTTGTGAATGTTATAAACAACTACTCATCTAAGAATGCTAGCTAATTCCTCAGCATAAGTAATCTATCTCTCTTTAACAAAAACTATAAATAAAGCTATCTGTTGTGAACACAAATTCTAACATCTCCTACCTGGCTCACCAAATATGTAAAGATTTACACTTTACAAAAAAGATCTTATGTTAAAAACCATTCATGTCTAAAAATTAATATATATATATATATCAATAATCAGACTTGCGCAAACAAAGTCTATATACAATCTTCTGTATATCTGTATGACCCTTCAAGAACAAATAACAATACTTCCTTCAAAATAAACAATCACACATTTATTAAAGAAAGATAAATAACAAGATTATTTGTTATTGTTTACAAGGTTAAAACACAGAGAAACAATTTAACAGAGAAATAGTAAATAAAATTATATTACCCCGTTTGCTTCTGTGGGAGGCATTTAGGTCATGGAGTGTAACTTGATGTTTTCCCTTCAGAGAGTCGCTCTGTCTACTGTTATCTCTCATGCCTCTTAAATACCCTTTAAGATCGCTGACAATATACTTTTGACCATGTTCCAAATAAGGTGATCTGAACTATTGTAAGCTTTACAACTCTCATCAATCCTTTCTATCCATATATAATCTCAGCCCTTAGCATGCGTAACTGACCACATCAGCATAAAATAGTCAGAAGGACACACTAACCTCTCTATAATCACAATGAAACAATTTATTCATATTAAAATCTTACACTTCTTTTTATGTTGTAGTCTTCTTCCTCCTCTACATCCCCTTCTATTTCTATTGTTCTTTTTTGTGAGGGGGCCTCTACTCTAGATTCCAGTCTACCTGTTTTGGCCCTGCGCCTTTGATTTGTGGTCTGGGTCTGAACCTGTTTCCTAGTCCTTGTTCAAAAAAATGTGTTTGAACATAGGGACCCTGACTGTTTCCTATCTCCCCCCTTGGTCCTGTTTGGAATGTTTCCAAATCTTCCCATTCTACATCATTATACTCATGCTGGTCCCTAAATTATTTAAATCTCTGTTGTGTGCCCACATTATAATGTGGCCTTGTGTTATTTACAATAATAGGATTGTTATATCTTGGGCTGTTTCTAGGACTATTCCGCAAAGGTTCCTTCAATTGAATTTAATATGGATGTCCTTTGTAACCTTTATGGGGGCCTTTTTCTTTTCCTTTCTGGGAGTAATAATGTGTACCATTGTTTTTATTGCTACCATATGTAGTCTTTTTGCCCCCAGTATGGGAATGTTTGTTGTTATGCATATTATGTCTTTGTTTCGGTGGTTTGTAAATTTTGTTAACCATATCTGACCTATTAAAATTTAATTGTGTATTCTGATTATTATTGGCTAATACTGGCATGCCTGGTGTTGCTGGTGTCATTGCTGGTGTCATTGGTACTGTAGTGTCTGTTTCTAAATGATGAGACTCTTCCTTTTGTTTAGCAACAAGATCTCTTTCAAATTTTTTCTTCTTTTTTAGTTTTGTGTCTATTTCTAGCTTATTTAGACGTTCCCTGATTTCTTTATCTATTATATCATATTTCTCAATTCCTTTGAATGCTGCCACCAAAACCTCCTATTTCTTCAACTCAGTTGTCACTTTTTCTAGGTTCTGCTCCCTGAATTTAATGATCACCTTAATTAGACGAGTGGAGCAGTCCCCTAAGATGGTATCCCATTCTGTCATCAACTTTATATCTGTACTGTTGAATATCTGGGTTTTGGTTAATGTTAAACCCTTAGGAATAATGCCAGCTTTCAGGTATGTCTCTAGACCAATAATATCACACCAATTAGTGATTTGAATTTTACTCCATTTTTCTAACTGTTTGAAAAGTTCCCTTGGGTCATTATTACTATCATTACCCATACTTGCACTGTTTAAGTCCACAGATAGGGAGAATTTCCTATTAGTAGCATCAAAATACACACCAAATGTATGGGTATCCATAATCAGCAGCAGCTATATAAATACACAATGAACTCACACCTCCCCTTAAACACTACTGAAAAAAGGGGGGAAGGGAGCCCAGCACAAATTACAAACACAGAGGAAATACAGCGCTATAGATACGATGTTCCCAAATTTTGAAATACCAGTAATGTCCTGTAAATGCAGGTCTCCCCTTGTTTTAGTCCCAAGACATCAAATCACAAATTAAGGGAGGAGAGTAGACAAAAGGAATATCCTTCACTCACAGTCTAATCCCAGGAGAGCAGAAGGAATCCACTTAGAAAAAGGAGATCCTCCAAGAGAAAATATAGAACAGAAGAGGTAAGGGCGCACATATGTGCATACATATGTATTTATGTATTTACAGACATATATAAAAACATAAATACATACAGTATGTGTTCATGTATAGAAATATATATAAGTGCATTGGAGCCCTTTGCAGTGAAGTAACTGAAAACATGTAAAAGCATATTTATGCAGTATTCATATTTAACCCCTTAAGGACCAGGAATTTCAGAGGGAAAACTTGCCCAAAACACCGGAGAATTTTTAGCATTTTTGCTATCACTCAATTTAAACAGAAATAGAGCCTTGTTTTGTTTTTTTGTTGTTGTTGCTTTTTTTACCTATAAAAACTATATATTTTTTTAGTAGATAACCGAAGGTATTGATCTAGGTTTTGATCTAGGTCCATTTTGATATATTCCATTCCACCGTTTCACCTCAAATCATTTTTAAAAAAAACTTTGGGGTTCTTACTGAAATTATTTACATACTGCTTGTGCAGTCATAGCATAAATGGTTGTAAAAGCTTCCCTGAGATCCCTTTTGCTCAGAAATAGCATATGTACATAGCTTTGCCATTACTTTTTGGCAATTAGAAGGCCGCTAATTACAGCTGTGCACCGCACTTCTGAACTTTCCGGCAGTAAAGGGTTTAATCAGGTAGCTTGTAAGGTAAGTTTAGCTGTAGTGTACAGATTACCCTCCCAGCTGACACTCCCACCCCCTGATCCCTACCTGATCTCTCCTAAACAGCTATCTTCCCTCCCTCGACCCCACTGGTCACCCACCATCTTAGGTACTGGTAGACAGTCTGCCACTATGAAGTTTCTAGGGAAATTATTTTTAATAATTTTTTTTAATTTTCTACATGGTAGGATCCCCCATTATCCTCCCACCTCCCTGATTCCTCCCAAACAGCTCTCTAACCCTCCTCCCTCTAACTAGTGTCCACAATCTTGTAATATGTGTGGTTACTGACACACACAAAAAGCTTACTTATGATAAATAACGCTCCACTCGTAATCTAGTCCAATATGGGGAGCCCACAGCTTATCTTAGTATACCAGCTGGACACCAAAATAAGAAAGTTATGCTCTCTTCACAAACTTAGAAATAGGTTTCTTACTTTCTTTAAGTGTGCACTTGTCACAAATGTAGCAAAAGACATCTGTATGGTTCAAGCAGCTTCTTCGTGAGGATGCTATGGTGTCTATTCAAACTGCAAACATAAATCGATCATATTAGATAATCTGGTTGTATAGATGTTCAGAGAGATGTGTCTCTTAATTACACTAACAGACACTGGCTTTACAATCATAAAATTTCAATATACACTTTATTATACAGTCATAAAATAACAATAACATTTTTATTTCTGCACATTTAAGGGCGGTATGCAGTATCTCCAAAACTAGAGCTGATATGGTCAAACCAATCTTTTTTGGAATCAGCCCCCCAAATTTACCCAAGAATAGGTCTAACTTCTGAAGTACCAGAATTTTTTTTTTGGGCATTGTAATTAATAAAATTTCCAGGAGTTAAAGGGAAATAAAACCCCAATTTTTTGTTCATGACTTAGATAGAGAATACATTTTAAATAACTTTCTTATATATTTATTTTATCTAATTTGCTTCATTCTCTTGGTATCCTATGTTGAAGAAGCAGCAATACAGTACTAGGAGTTAGCTGAACGCATTGGTTGAGCCAATAACATGAGGCATATATGTGCAGCCACCAATCAGCAGATCCTGAGCCTAACTAGGTATCATTTTCAACAAAAGATACCAAGATAACAAAACATGATATAATAGCAGATTGCAAAGTTGTTTAAAACACATGCTAAAATTGGTGTTATTTTGTTTTGTACATGGACTATTATGTCTCAAATTGCCTGTGGACCCTTTGCAGATGTTAAAGAGGTGGTTCATGTCTTTTGTTTTTTCTAAAACAGTAATTTGGGTTATATTTGCACGCCTGATAGCGACTATTTCTACAAAGTTCTTGGTGGGTAAACTGAATTAACTTGGTCTGGCATCATAGCACGTTCGCTGAAGTTTGATTTATTTGTTAAGATTTTTTCACTGATTATCAATACTTTCACTCTAAAACCACTGCCTTACCCTCAATAGGGAGTAGACCCGAAAAGAGAAGCAAGAGGTAAAAAGAGAACACTACTCTAATTATAGAAAGAAAAAGAGAAGAAGAAAAAAAAAAGAGGGGCAGAGAAGGAAGACACACTTCACTTTGTTGTTTTTTATTTTTTATGTTAAGTGCACTTTTTTTTCTGGTTTGGTTTCTGCATAAATAATCTTCACACATACACATACATATATATATATATATATATATATATATATATATACTCTCCCAAAAATTAAACCGGAGGAATTAACAGAGTTAAATCGATTAATAACAGAAGAGGAAATCCTCAAGATGATGATAGGCATGGCTGAAAGTGAACAAATCTCCAGGCCCAGATCAAATTCTGGCCGAATTTTATAGAATACTTACAAATTAATTATTAGGTACGTTAAGAGGCTTATTTAACCAATGTTTTGTTAAGAACCATGCAGAATCTACTTTGTTTTTTGCCTCTACAGTTACTTTTATATATAAGAAAGATAAAGACCCTGAAAACCCTAATGCCTATAGACCAATTTCATTTTTGAACAATGACTTCAAAATACTCACAGCAATAGTTGCAGAGAGATTAAAAAATACATTAATAATTTGATCCATCAGGATCAAACAGGATTTATGCCAGGGAGAAATATTTAAAAAAATATACGAAAGGTGCAGCTGACTTTAAATCATTATTGGAATGAAACTAGGACAAAAGGTAAATATAGTGATAGTGATATAGCCTGGTAACATTAGATGCAGATTAAGTGTTTGTCGCAATTATGTGGGACCATCTTTTTACTACACTAACCCAGTTTGGGCTATCAGGGAATTTTTTTAATTTCGTAAAACGGATTTACAACACACCATATTCCTGCCTTTTAATAAATGGTCAATTGTCTCCCAAAATAAAGTTGACTAAAGGGACTAGACAAGGGTGCCCTTTGTCACCACTGCTATTCAACTTGTCAATAGAACCACTAGCTACGAGACTTAGACAAGCTTTATCGGGCGTAAAGCTGGGAGATGGAAAGGTAACGCTATCTCTTTATGCAGATGATTTAATCCTCTTTCTGTCTAGAACTGCACAAAATATTCCAGTGTTATTAGAATTAATTAATTAATTCAGCTCATTTTCAGTTTATAAAGTTAATCAGGGGAAATCAGAAATACTCTGGATCAGACGCTCTCTAGGTCAGATTATCAATCATCTCTTTCACGAGGTAGAACAAATTAAATACTTGGGTCTACATCTAAGTAACAATCCAGGATTATGGTATATTTCAAATTTTATTAAATTTTTTCAAGAAAGTAAAAACTTGTTAGATAGATGGAGACCCCTACCCATTTCGTTATCAGCTAAAATTACGATTCTGAAAACGTTTTTATTCCCCCGTTTGTTATATTTACTACAAAATTTACCTATTTTTGTTAAAAGTACTGATTTGAAGAAATATGAAAAATAATGCAATTCCTTTTTATGGGGGAAGAGAAGGGCAAGATTATCTAAAAAATCTCTTTATTTGGTAAAAGATTGTGGGGGATTCGGACTCAGCAATGTTAAACTGTATAATCAGGTTACTATGGTAAAAATAGCAGCCAACTGGATTACAGGAATAAGCCAGTTTTCGCTGCTGGAAATAGAAGAGAGTTTAATAAAACCACTCTCTTTAAAAACTATACTGCATATTCCAATTACTAAATTACCTCTGAAAATTCGAAACATAAAAATGATAAGTAATGTAGTAATTGCATGGCAAAAATTTTGCACTGCCCTCAATATTAATTATAAGATCTCTAAGCATTTTACGTTTTTGGGTCATATAGATTTTGCTCCGGGCCTGAGCTATGGTATATTTCATGTGTGGAAAAGAATAGGCCTCGAATATATAATACAATTGTTAGATAAGGGGACTGGATCGATAAAATCATTTATACAAATTCAAGAAGAATTTGGTCTACCGAGACACCACTTTTTTGCCTTTCTCCAGGCTAGGCAAATCTATAACCACCTAACGTATAACCAAGATAGTGACTGGGAGTTAGGGATAATTGGAGTGGGTATTCATATTTTTAGGGCTGGTCATTTTTCAATTGCAACCTGGTATAAGATGATTATGAAAAATGTAGGTATGGTGCATCTGGATAGTTTGAAGAATAAATGGCAAAAAATTCCGCCAGAATGCTAGTGTCAGATATTAAACAGAGTATAGAGGTAGCTGGAGATTACATTATGGAAGGAAACCCACAGTTATATTATAAGTAATTCATACATTACACCTAAATTGTTGGCTAAATGGGATAGAAATTCTAAAGGAGACTGTTTCCATTGTCATGCCTCACAGGTGGATATTGTACACTGTTTTTGGTATTGCCCCAGGATACTACAGTACTAGAAAATGGTTGCATACTGGCTTAACAGATTTTTAACCCAGATTTTTACCCCTACGCCCAGTTCTATATTCTTTTTTGTTGTCCCAATGCAATTTAAAAAAGAAGAATATTCTCTGATTATTACAGCTATACAAATAGCTCGGAACTTAATACTCCATTATTGGAAGGCACAAAAGTATCCTAGTATTGCAGAATTTAGACAGAGGATGGTTTCCTAATTGATCCGAGAACAACTGAATATAGAACCTGATAATGAGAATCAGTTTAAAGTTTTTTACACAAAATGGAAGAAGATCATTAAGATCCAGTCAGTGGAGTTTAAAGAGGAAATATTGAAACCCTTTTATAAAGCTGGTTATATCAGTAATGATGATTCATAAATATAGAAATATAGAGTCTTGCACGAGCATGACCATAAGTGGGCGGGGTGTAGGTGTTTTTTTTTTTTTTTTTGTATGTCTTATTTTACTTATAAATTGGAAAATGACATGTTGTGGACCGAAGGAAAAAAGATTAGAATATTTATCTTGGGTTCAGCATCTAGAGGAGGGGGGAACCCTACTCAAGAAAATACCATAATATAAGTCTGTGGTACATTGTAGGTTTGAACCAAGTTGTGAGTGGAAATTTAAAGTATAAAGTTAGGTTGGTACAACTTTTAGATACAGCTCACACGAGGTGGCGAAGGTGGTGTGGAATTTAAATTAAGAGTATATTTAAAAATATCTGTAATGGGAATGGAACAATGATGTGTATTCTTTTGGTTTGTTGGACAAAGTGTGTCCTTAATAAGCTTGTACCATGTATCTCTTTAATATGGATGCTGTATTTTTCTGTTTTTGTCTCACAAATGTCAATAAAAAAGAATTAAAAACAAAACAAAACACATGCTCTATCTTAATCATGAAAGAAAAAAAAATTGTGTTTCATGTCCTTTTAAATCAGAGGTCACACTACAGCTGATTATTGGCTTGCTCAGTAATTTTAGTTGAAAGAGCAGAAATGTGAAACATTACTTTCTGAAAATGTTTGATATTTAAAAATTCTTAACAATTTACAAGGATTGTCAAAACATTTTATAGCATTTATATCCCTTTAAAAACATCACCAGGAAACAACTATTTCCTCCATGTAATAACATGGGAAATATTACTGAGATAATTTAGGACTTCCAAATCTAATGTGCTAATTCAAGTGTAAACTGTCATTGTAAAGTCTAATTATTATTACAAATCACAATTTCAACTGAATAACTTTTAAATGAAAAACATTAAAATGGTCAAAATCCAAAGTAGTCAAACTACTTTTTTAATTGCCTATTTTTTTCACATATATAACAGTGGAAAGCCTGAAGGTAAAAAGTAATAATGTAGCTGATCCTATTTCAGTTGAAAAACATAATTTTACTGTGCAAATCCAAAGCGACTGTTGAAAAAAAAATATGGTGATATGTATTTTAACTGCAATAAAATCTAGGAAACACTTCCTTAGTTTTTATTAATTTGTGCAATTTATTTTTTTATAAATAGGCCAAAATGGGATACAAAACCATCCTAATTTTTTAAGTTGTACCACCATTAAAGATGAATAAATCAGCCCCTCCTTGCTGCTGTTTCATACTCCTAGACATGTTCTGGAAAACCTAGTCACCCACAAAACCGCAACCCCTCCATCAGAACACTCATAACCCCTTTTTTAGGGTTTCCTTACTCAAACTAGAAAATCACAATCATTTCAGGAGATCATTGTATTTGTTCCTAACAGACTAAGATGATAGGATAAACCAAACTAGATATTTACTAGGGACATTTCCTGGAGTGTGTAAAAATGAAACATTTTCTGACAACATGACAGTTTTAAATGCCTTTAAAACATGTTTTTTTTATGCAGATCTTTTGCAATGCAGTGATACACTCCTGATATATACAGCAATTAAAGGGATACTAGATTTAGTTTTACTTCAAGATAAAATGTAATAAATTCAAATATTTTCCTAGCCTCTTTATTTAGACATCAGTATATAAATATAATACACGCTTGAAATTAAGATGCACAATACATACACAGTAATCATATTTATTCTGAGTCAATATGCAGAGCTCATCCACAACACAATATCTGTATCCCGGACAAGTTCCCTACAGAGTTTATGGAAGAGAAGCAGAAGTCATTAGGGGTCCGTTCAAGAAAATCTCCTGGCTGCAAATCTGGGGCAAACTGGAACATGAAAGGAACCACATTTATTCAAGAAAAAGAATCCCACTGAAAGCAATTGATTTTTTTCCCTTTTAAAGAAATACCAATGTTTCTTCAGTTTGGCAGCCTAGAGACTTTGATAGTGCACCTCCAACTTTTTCCAGATTCTATTTCAATGGCAGTTTCTCAGAATAAAGGTAAAAAAAGACAGATGCTCAGTTGTTAAATAAAAGCAACATTTTCTTGAACTAAAAGAAGTGCTGAATGTGCACAGCAAAAGAAGCTCTTAAAAACTAGCTATGGATTCTTTATTAAAGAACATGATAAGGCTAATTGAATTCATATACAAATTAATAGAAGCATTGAATGTGAACTTGTTTTTATTTGTATTATAGATGAAAAGACACAAACATTATTCTTCACAAATAAAATGTTGATTTATAAAATATGCTGTATGTTTCATTTTTGAAATTTTCAAAACATAGATATGGATAAAAGCATAGGAACATATTTAGTGAATTTTCCTAAATGCAGATACATAGAAATAAGAAAACATGGTTCTATGTATATCTGTATTTTTGGAAATTTCAACAAAGAATTAACATACAACATATTTTGTATATTAAGATTTTATTTGTGAAAGATTATTTTTTTTTATACAGACAGTTCTTTTAAAAAATGATGGAAAATCAATCTGTCATGTAACAATGTAAATTTCCCTTATACATGTGGGTTTCTAAAGAGTTATAGCACTGCATATTGACCCCCCACTGTGATCATACTTCTTACTATACCCAAGTCTTTTCCACCTCTGTATATGTATTTATGTTTGTGTGTGTGTATATATATATATATATATATATATATATATATATATTTATATTTATATATATATATATATATTTTTTATTTTATTTTTGCTGGTCACTTGTAAATTAACTTCAATAGCAAAAGCTATCACTTACATAATTGGCAAATAATGTTCTTTTTATCTTAGGTTTTATTCTATCTTCAATATTTCCTGATATATAGATAATTATATCAATGTGTGAATCAGCACATATCATAATCCATCTAAACATTAAGTTATATATTTTTAGCAATGTTAAAATGAAGTGGCTTGCCTGACTTCCTGCTGGGAGAAGCTAGCTGGATGCACGTTAGCGTTTTAACATCAAAACAAGCTCACTTGATCCATTGCCATAGAGCAGAGCTGCATGCGGATACCTGGCTTTCGTAGGTCAGAGCTCGTGGAAGTCCCTGTTTTAGCCAGCTAGCCTGTTCGCATGGTCCTTCTCTTGATACTCCTTACCTGTCTTGTACTGTCTTTTGGGTTGCTACTACATGGGCAGTATCGTGTGAAAAAAGGGGAACTCCAGTTATGCTAACAAGTGACCTGCTGTTGGATTACAAAAATGCTGTTTAAAAAATATTGCAATAAAAAGTTATAAGGGCTCAAAGATATGAAGTATCAGGTGTGAGAAAAAAAGGCAGGCAAAGGGCTTTAAAATAGAGATACATACATTTACATGTCTAAATCTGTATGTACTATATATACAGTATACAGTTTATATATATTATGACAGATCCCGTGGTTTTGTCATAGACGGCAGGTATGTACGGAAAAGGGTTCTATCACATAGTTTGGTTACTTTAGGTTCCATTCCAGGATTTGCAGCTGATCAGTTTCTCAGACACTGCAGCAGTACACAGATGTGTAATCATGCTGCTATAAAGCCTGAAGTCTGAGTTAGTTCAGGGCCTTCACTTCCTCACTGCAGGAAAGAGGAGCAACTGTCTGCTGTTTGAAGGCCCTATACATTAAGGTAAACATCTTTTGCCTTTAACTTTGTTTTATGTTAGTTTATTATCAGTTCTAGACTAGCTGACTGACACTAGTTATACACTGTTGTTGTATGTTTAGTTAGTGTCTAGACGGGCAGGATTTTCTTTTTATCTTTTGCTGCTGTTTTCATTTGAATTGCCTGTGACGTGCAAAATAAACAGGCAGACTTGATCCCCATTACCGTGTGTGTGGAAACTTATTCCCCAAAAGACTGTGTGGCAGTGTAAAGTCCCAAGACAGGAAACAAAAGGAATCTTGTCACAATATATATATATATATATATAAAAAAAACCATCAGTTGTACAGTGTTACCCTCCAATGGTCATCCGCCCGGGTGCCAACATGCAGTCAATATTCCAAAAGAAATGGTCGCACTCTCAGGTCTTTTAGTGAAAAATCGTGGTAAATTTTAATGAAACGTTTTCGGGGTATTCTTCCCCATCATCAGCATAAACATACAGTGCATCAAACAAACTTAAATAGAAGCCTATTGCTCGTTAAACATAAATCAAAAATACCTGTGTGTGAAGATTTCTCAGTGTGGTGGCGCCAAACAGTGTGTGTGTGGACCGCATGTTTGCGTTCCACTATGTGAACCGGAAGTGTTAAGTGCAGTATTGTATCCGGTATCCTCATTTCTATACAAAGCTTATAATGTTATAATATCGATACAAACTTACTGTGTTAATAAATTACGTTACTAAAGTATGTAATAGTGTTTCAAACTCTGTGCCTTTATTGACAGTGTAACTTATTCTACGTATTGTTACAATTGCGTGAATTTATTAAGCCGGTGCCTCCTGCACTGCTCATAGGCTCATATATATGTATGTGCATTGTTCCCTATTATCTAAATTACATCTCCCTTACTGTAGTGCTACTATTGTTCGTTATGATGATCTCTGTGACAGGTTCTATAGAGTTCGCTGTCATCTTCTAGTTGTCATAGGAACCATTTGTTCTGCCGGTTCTACTTGGGCGGATGGATCTATTGGTTTACCTAGTTCAGATTTACCACTATTCTATGGCCAGTATGCATTACCTTCATGTCTCACTATTAACATGATTTTTTGGACTTCATTCATTTACATATCACTTGTACTTGTCCTGGAATGTGCTTGTTAGAGGGGCTAAAAGTATTCTCTGGCACTTATTGTATGTAGTATATGTATATCATCTTAAGTATCGTATATGTTTTCCTAGGCTGTCTTTATAGATTATGTAATTGATGCCCTCCTATGGACCTAGATACCAGTAAAGGAAAATAAAATCATCTAACCATTTAGCATGGGTAAAAATACAAAATTATTAGTAAAACATAAGAAATATATAGAAACTAAAAATAAGAAATAGCAACCTAACTGCTGTTGCTACATTACACACTTAGCTCTAGTAATGTATAATTGGTATTGATTTTGTTCTAAATTATATCTATCTCTCTTGTGCCTGTATACACATTACATATATTATATACATCTTAGCTCTCTTAGTATGTATTAGAGAAAGCTATTGTTGCCCTGTTAGTCCATATAGTTACTCCGTGTCAAATCTCTATATAGTGATGTCCATCCTTAATTGAATCTTTGAGTTCATCATAGTTGGACAGTCCTAGTGCAGTGTCCCTATTTTTTGGTGTTGGCACAAACTGACCCTTGGACGTATGGGATGTCATCCTCAATTGGATGGTTGATGTCATCTCTGTCATGGTTATATATCCATGGTTCCTAGACCTGTGTCTTTTCTGATGTTCCTGTCGGTTATTCTCTGCACGCTAAGATTGTCACCTTAGATTGGTGCAGATGGATCATCTCTGTGTGGTTGCCATGGATTTAAAGGAAGCTCCGTATTTTAAGTCTGCATGAGAACTTGTTGGCAATTGGCATTAATATACCGAGTGATGTTGCATTGGAGGAATCATTACCATGACTCCCCCAACGCCAGGTAGTGCACCCTGCGCTGAATGGTCTACCCCCCAAGAGGCCTGACCCTCAGTGCATTGTCACATATTACTCAAGGTGTAATTGCCATGCCCCAGTATGTGTCTCGGCTTAAATGAGCGCTTTAAAATCCGGAGGTGAGTTTAACCCTCCTGGGGCTACCGTGCCCAATCTATATATCCATTCAGCTTCTCTTCTAAGCAGGGCCTTATTTCTGTCACCACCCCTATCAAGGGGGGGGATATGATCAATCAGGATATATCTGATAGTGGACACCTGGTGTCTCATGTCGGCACAGTGTCTGGCCACCGGTTGGTCCGATCCTCCTTGTTCTAATGCCAGCCGTATTGCCCGTCTGTGGTTAGCCATCCTATCGCGGAGTGATACTATATGAGGGACCCCCCATTGACTATTTTTTGACACTAATGGAATACTGCCTCACTAGGAACTACTTTCGCTTTGAGACATCTTTTTATTTGCAACTTACAGGCACTGCGATGGGGTCCAACATGGCCCCATCGTATGCCAATATATATATGTCTCAATTTGAAAACCAATTCCTATGGAGCACTGACACATCGCAGGTTGTTTACTACGCAAGATACATCGATGATGTGTTCATGGTGTGGCGTGGCGGATAACAGGCGCTGTCAGAGTGGTTTATGAAATGGAATAATACCCCTACACCAGTGAGATTCAAGATCACGCACCACCATAAAGAGATACAATTCCTAGACCTCACTATTTACATAGATGGTAATTCCTTAGGCACCACACTCTACAGCAAGCCTACTGATAAAAATTCCATTTTAAGTGCAACAAGCTGTCACCCCCCAGCCCTATTAAAAGGGATAGTCAAATCACAGATGACTAGAGTAATGCGGAATAATTCAAACAGAGCCACAGGGGTCTCACAGCTACAGCTCATGCGAGACAAATTCTTACAGCGGGGATACAAGCAACAGATACTTGACAGTACCCTAAAACAAGTCCTTCCACACTCTCAGGACAGCCTGATACATAAGGGGAATCTGACAGAGAAGCTGAACAAATTGATAATGGCAACAACGTTTTCACCTAACACCACACAAGCTGGTAACATACTAAGAGAACACTGGCCAATAGTGCAGTCTGACCCTAAATTGACCTTCACGCACAACCTGACACCAATGGTAGCATACCGGAGGGGAACTAACCTTAAGGACAGCTTGGTACGCACAGACCCTAAATCAAGTTACATGGATACTGCCCATACTAACATCAAAGGTTCATACAGGTGCCTAGGGTGCACAACATGTAATGGTCTCATAACAACTAAAAACTTTCACCATCCTCACACGAATAAAGTATTCAAGATCAAGCACTCAATATCCTGCACTACAACATTTGTAGTTTACCTATTATTCTGTCCATGTGCCCGGTTCTACGTGGGCAAGACGAGCGGAACACTCCGCGATAGGATGGCTAACCACAGACGGGCAATACGGCTGGCATTAGAACAAGGAGGATCGGACCAACCGGTGGCCAGACACTGTGCCGACATGAGACACCAGGTGTCCACTATCAGATATATCCTGATTGATCATATCCCCCCCCTTGATAGGGGTGGTGACAGAAATAAGGCCCTGCTTAGAAGAGAAGCTGAATGGATATATAGATTGGGCACGGTAGCCCCAGGAGGGTTAAACTCACCTCCGGATTTTAAAGCGCTCATTTAAGCCGAGACACATACTGGGGCATGGCAATTACACCTTGAGTAATATGTGACAATGCACTGAGGGTCAGGCCTCTTGGGGGGTAGACCATTCAGCGCAGGGTGCACTACCTGGCGTTGGGGGAGTCATGGTAATGATTCCTCCAATGCAACATCACTCGGTATATTAATGCCAATTGCCAACAAGTTCTCATGCAGACTTAAAATACGGAGCTTCCTTTAAATCCATGGCAACCACACAGAGATGATCCATCTGCACCAATCTAAGGTGACAATCTTAGCGTGCAGAGAATAACCGACAGGAACATCAGAAAAGACACAGGTCTAGGAACCATGGATATATAACCATGACAGAGATGACATCAACCATCCAATTGAGGATGACATCCCATACGTCCAAGGGTCAGTTTGTGCCAACACCAAAAAATAGGGACACTGCACTAGGACTGTCCAACTATGATGAACTCAAAGATTCAATTAAGGATGGACATCACTATATAGAGATTTGACACAGAGTAACTATATGGACTAACAGGGCAACAATAGCTTTCTCTAATACATACTAAGAGAGCTAAGATGTATATAATATATGTAATGTGTATACAGGCACAAGAGAGATAGATATAATTTAGAACAAAATCAATACCAATTATACATTACTAGAGCTAAGTGTGTAATGTAGCAACAGCAGTTAGGTTGCTATTTCTTATTTTTAGTTTCTATATATTTCTTATGTTTTACTAATAATTTTGTATTTTTACCCATGCTAAATGGTTAGATGATTTTATTTTCCTTTACTGGTATCTAGGTCCATAGGAGGGCATCAATTACATAATCTATAAAGACAGCCTAGGAAAACATATACGATACTTAAGATGATATACATATACTACATACAATAAGTGCCAGAGAATACTTTTAGCCCCTCTAACAAGCACATTCCAGGACAAGTACAAGTGATATGTAAATGAATGAAGTCCAAAAAATCATGTTAATAGTGAGACATGAAGGTAATGCATACTGGCCATAGAATAGTGGTAAATCTGAACTAGGTAAACCAATAGATCCATCCGCCCAAGTAGAACCGGCAGAACAAATGGTTCCTATGACAACTAGAAGATGACAGCGAACTCTATAGAACCTGTCACAGAGATTATCATAACGAACAATAGTAGCACTACAGTAAGGGAGATGTAATTTAGATAATAGGGAACAATGCACATACATATATATGAGCCTATGAGCAGTGCAGGAGGCACCGGCTTAATAAATTCACGCAATTGTAACAATACGTAGAATAAGTTACACTGTCAATAAAGGCACAGAGTTTGAAACACTATTACATACTTTAGTAACGTAATTTATTAACACAGTAAGTTTGTATCGATATTATAACATTATAAGCTTTGTATAGAAATGAGGATACCGGATACAATACTGCACTTAACACTTCCGGTTCACATAGTGGAACGCAAACATGCGGTCCACACACACACTGTTTGGCGCCACCACACTGAGAAATCTTCACACACAGGTATTTTTGATTTATGTTTAACGAGCAATAGGCTTCTATTTAAGTTTGTTTGATGCACTGTATGTTTATGCTGATGATGGGGAAGAATACCCCGAAAACGTTTCATTAAAATTTACCACGATTTTTCACTAAAAGACCTGAGAGTGCGACCATTTCTTTTGGAATATATATATATATATATATATATATATATATATATATATATATATATATATAAATTTTGTATCTATCTATCTATCTATCTATCTATCTATCTATATATATACACACATATGGAGAGAGAGAGAGAGAGAGAGAGAGAGAGAGAGCTCCTTATTGAGTAATAATTTTCTATTCCTCTCCCTAGCCATTTCTATTGCTTTTCTTATAAGTGGCTTATCATATATTTTATCTAGGAATTTTGCTTCCAAGATATCTGCCTCTTTCTCAGTCTTTTATATTCGTGCTATTTCGTCTAATTCTAAGGTATTGTGCTAAAGGTATATTTATTTTCCAAATAGGCAAATGTGCACTTTCTAAGTTTACATAACTATTCTTATCAGTGGGTTTCCTATAATTACAAACACAAACCAAATTATCTTCATTACAGAACAATAATAAATCTAAAAATACTATTTCCTTTCTTAAATATTTTTCCGTAAAAGTAAGATTGTAATGATTTTAAATTGAGATGTTCAGAGAAGCTAGTGATAGATGTTTCATCCCCTTTCCAAAGGATAATAATCATCTATGTATCTTAAGTATTTTATTAGATGATTTCTAAAGAGATTTCATTCCAAAACTTACGGCCAGATTACGAGTTTTGCGTTAGAAGCTATGTGGTGCTAACAGGGCAGTTGTCTCACACCGCTCAGTTACATGCAGCGCTGGTATTACGGGTTTTTACAAACCCGGCGTTAAAAGGCAAGAAGTGAGCGTTGAGCAAAATTTTAAGTCAGCGGTGAGCTAGTCGTACGTGCTTGTGCTTGATTTCCCCATAGGTATCAACGGGGAGAGCCGGCTGAGAAAAAGTCTAACACCTGCCAAAAAGCAGTGTAAAACTCAGTAACGCAGCCCCATTGATTCCTATGGGGAAATAAAATTTATGTCTACACCCTAACATGAACCCCGAGTCTAAACACCCCTAATCTTATACTTATTAACCCTAATCTGTCGCCCCCGACATCGCCGACACCTGCATTATATTTATTAACCCCTAATCTGCCGCTCCGGACACCCCCGCCACCTACATTATACTTATGAACCCCTAATCTGCTGCCCCCAACATCGCCAACACCTACATTTAATTTATTAACCTCTAATCTGCCGCCCCCAATGTCGCCGCAACCTACCTAAACTTATTAACCCCTAATCTGCTGCCCCAACGTCGCTGCCACTATAATAAACATATTAACCCCTAAACCGCCGCACTCACATTAGTTAAATATTATTAACCCCTAATATGATGTCTCTAACATCGCCGCCACCTACCTACATTTATTAACCCCTAATCTGCCACCCCCAACGTCGCCGCCACTATACTAAATGTATTAACCCCTAAACCTAAGTCTAACCCTAACACACCCTAACTTAAATATAATTAAAATAAATCTAACTAAAAATTCCTATCATTAATTAAATAATTAGTTAGTTACATTGTACATTGTAGTTAGTTACATTGTAGCTAGTTTAGGGTTTATTTTTTTATTTTACAGGCAAGTTTGTATTTATTTTAACTAGGTAGAATAGTTATTAAATAGTTATTAACTATTTAATAACTACCTAACTAAAATAAATACAAAAGTACCTGTAAAATAAAACCTAACCTAAGTTACAATAACACCTAACACTACACTATAATTATATAAATTAACAACAATTAAATAAATTACATTAAATTAGCTAAAGTACAAAAAAACAAACACTAAATTACAGAAAATAATAAACAAATTACAAGATATTTCAACTAATTACACCTAATCTAATAGCCCTATCAAAATAAAAAAGCCCCCCCAAAATAAAAAAACCCTAGCCTAAACTAAACTATCAATAGCCTTTTAAAAGGGCCTTTTGCGGGGCATTGCCCCAAAGTAATCATTTTCTATCTCCATCCATCCGACGCAGAGCGGGTCCATCTTCAAGACATCCGATGTGGAGCATCCTCTTCAAACGAAGTCTTCTACTTAATGACGGTTCAATTAAGTGACGTCATCCAAGAAGGCGTCCCTTAGATTCTGATTGGCTGATAGAATTCTATCAGCCAATCAGGATTAAGGTTGAAAAAATCCTATTGGCTGATTCAATCAGCCAATATGATTGAGCTTGCATTCTATTGGTTGTTCCAATCAGCCAATAGAATGCGAGCTCAATCCTATTGGCTGATTGGATCAGCTAATAGGATTGAACTTCAATCCTATTGGCTGATTGCATCAGCCAATAGGATTTTTTCTACCTTAATTTCGATTGGAATTGCCGCTTCCTTGAGGATGGATGTCCGGTCTTCAGAACAATAAGTCGATCTTCAGGGGGTTAGTGTTAGGTTTTTTTAAGGGTGTATTGGGTGGGTTTTATTTTTTAGATTAGGGTTTGGGCCGCAAAAGAGCTAACTGCCCTTTTAAGGGCAATGCCCATCCAAATGCCCTTTTCAGGGCAAAGGGGAACTTAGGTTTTTTTAGATAGCATTTTATTTGGGGGGTTGGTTGTGTGGGTGGTGGGTTTTACAGTTTGGGGGGTTGTTTGTATTTTCTTTTACAGGTAAAAGAGCTTATTACTTTGGGGCAATGCCCCGCAAAAGGCCCTTTTAAGGGCTATTGATAGTTTAGTTTAGGCTAGGGTTTTTTTATTTTGGGGGGGCTTTTTTATTTTGATAGGGCAATTAGATTAGGTGTAATTAGTTTAAATATCTTGTAATTTGTTTAATATTTTCTGCAATTTAGTGGGGGTTTTTTTGTACTTTAGCTAATTTAATTTAATTTTTTTTTTTAAGGATTAGGTTAGGTGTTATTGTAACTTAGGTTAGGTTTTATTTTACAGGTCAATTTGTATTTAGTTTAGCTAGGTAGTTATTAAATAGTTAATAACTATTTAATAACTATTCTACCTAGTTAAAATTAATACAAACTTGCCTGTAAAATAAAAATAAACCCTAAGCTGGCTACAATGTAACTATTAGTTATATTGTAGCTAGCTAAGGGTTTATTTTATAGGTAAGTATTTAGTTTTAAATAGGAATTATTTAGGTAATAATATTAATTTTTATTTAGTTTTATTGTAATTTAGACTTAGGTGTAGGGGTTAATACATTTAGTATAGTGGCGGCAACGTTGGGGGCGGCAGATTAGGGGTTAATAAATGTAGGTAGGTGGCGGCAATGTTAGGGACGGCAGATTAGGGGTTAATAATATTTAACTAGTGTTTGCGAGGCGGGAGTGCAGCGGTTTAGGGGTTAATATGTTTTTAATATAGTTGCGGCGATGTCCGGAGTGGCAGATTAAGGGTTAAAATTTTATTTCAGTGTTTGTGATGCGGGAGGGCCTCGGTTTAGGGGTTAATAGGTAGTTTATGGGTGTTAGTGTACTTTTTAGCACTTTAGTTATGAGTTTTATACTATGGCGTTGTACCATAAAACTCTTAACTACTGACTTTTAAATGCATTAGGACTCTTGACGGGGTAGGGTGTACCGCTCACTTTTTGGACTCCCAGAACAGACACGTAATATCAGCGCTATGGAAGTCCCATAGAAAATAGACTTTACAAACTTTACGTAAGTCGTTTTGCGGTAAAACCAAAGAAGTGTGCGGTGCCCCTAAACCTGCAAGACTCGTATTAGCAGCGGTAGGGAAAAGCAGCGGTAGGACCTGTTAACGCTGCTTTTTCTGCCTAACGTACAACTCGTAATCTAGCCGATAATTATTCTCAAAATCATCCATAAAAAGATTTGCATACAATGGGGCAAAAGTGGTCCCCATCGCCGTCACTTTGATATGCTGATAATACGTTCCCTCCAATTTAAAATAATTATGAGTGAGAATGAAGATAATTGACTCTAAGATAAATTCTAATTGAAACTCTGGTATATTTGAGTGATTGAATTCTTTATTGATGGCTTCTACTACTTTGTTATGGAGGATATTCGTATATAGAGAGGACACATCATAAGTAATCCACCAATAGTCCTCACCCCATGAAATGCCCTCAAATTTTTTAATCACTTCCGTAGTGTCTTTAATATAAGACTTGGAGACCTATTTATGAAATGTCTGTCGGTCCTGATCTGACAGTGCGGATCGCTGAATGCGGAGAGCAAGAGCTCACAAGAGCTGCTGGTGCAACTCCGCCCCTGTAAACTCATGGCCAATCGGCCGCCAGCAGGGGGATGTCAATCAACCTGATCGCACTTGATCATGTTGAATTCCGGCGATTCCTGTCCGCCTCATCAGAGCAGGTAGACAGGGTTATGGAGCAGCGGTTTTTAGACTGCTGCTTTATAATTAGTGTTTCTAACGAGCCTGCAGTCTCGCCAGAAACACGGGGCCCTCAAGCTCCATACGGAGCTTGATAGATAGGCCCCTTGGTATTTTTTACTAGAGATTGGAGGTAATAGTCCACATATTTGGATAAGCTATGGCAGATAGAACCTATCCCAGACACAATGTGTCTGTCAACGAGATTAATGAGGGCCTTGTGGACCTTTGGTAGATGATAAAAAGTGGAAACTACAGGATTTAGTAGTTTAAGACACTTCACTTCATCTAACTTTAAAACTCAATTTTCTTTTGCCTGATTAATTAAAATATTAACTGCTAGATTACGAGTTTTGCGGTATGAGTAAAAAAGCAGCATTAAGGCTCATAACGCTGCTTTTACACTCCCGCTGGTATTACAATCCTTGCAGGTTTAGGGGCACTGCACATTTTTTTTTCCGTACCGCAAATTTACTTACGCAATTTGTGTAAAGTCTTTTTTCAATGGGACTTCCATAGTGTCAATATTACAAGCTTTTTCTGGGAGGCCAAAAAGTGAGTGGTACAGCTTATCCCGCTAGATTCGTAACGCATTCTAAAGTCAGTAGTAATGAGTTTTATGCTACAAAGCTGTAGCATAAAACTCATAACTAAAGTGGTAAAAAGTACACTAACACCCATAAACTACCTATTAACCCCTCAACCGAGGCCCTCCCGCCTCGCAAACACTGAAATACAATTATTAACCCCTAATCTGCCACTCCGGACATCGCCGCCACTATAATAAACATATTAACCCCTAAACTGCCGCACTCCCACCTCGCAAACACTAGTTAAATATTATTAACCCTTAATCTGCTGTCCCTAACATTGCCGCCACCTACCTACATTTATTAACCCCTAATCTGCCGCCCCCAATGTCGCCGCCACTATACAAAATTTATTAACCCCTAAACCTAAGTCTAACCCTAACATCCCCTAACTTAAATATAATTAAAATAAATCTAAATACAAATTCCTATCATTACCTAAATTATTCCTATTTAAAACTAAATACTTACCTGTAAAATAAACCCTAAGCTAGCTACAATATAACTAATAGTTACATTGTAGCTAGCTTATGGTTTATGTTTATTTTACAGGCAAGTTTGTATTTATTTTAACCAGGTAGAATAGTTATTAAATAGTTATTAACTATTTACTAACTACCTAGCTAAAATAAATACAAATTTACCTGTAAAATAAAACCTAACATTAGTTACACTAACACCTAACCTTACACTACAATTAAATAAATTACCTAAATTAAATACAATTACCTAAATTACAACAAAAAAAACACACTAAATTACACAAAAAAAATAAATTATTAGATATTTAAACTAATTACACCTAATCTAATAGCCCTATCAAAAAAAAACCCCTAGCCTACAATAAACTACCAATAGCCTTTAAAAGGGCTTTTTGCGGAACATTGCCCCAAAGAAATCAGCTCTTTTACCTGTAAAAAAAAATACAAACACCCCCCCAACAGTAAAACCCACCACCCACACAACCAACCCCCCAAATGAAATCCTAACTAAAAAATACTAAGCTCCCCATTGCCCAAACCCTAATCTAAAACTAAAACCCACCAAATAAACCCTTAAAAAACCTAACAGTAACCCCTGAAAATCCACTTACAGTTTTGAAGACCGGACATCCATCCTCAACGAAGCCGGGAGAAGTCCTCAGCGAAGCGGCAAGAAGTCCTCAGCGAAGCCGGGAGAAGTCTTCATCCAAGCCAGCAGAAGTGGTCCTCCAGACCGGCAAAAGTCTTCATCCAGACGGCATCTTCAATCTTCATCCATCTGGCGCGGAGCGGGTCCATCTTCAAGACATCTGGCGCGGAGCATCCGCTTCCATCAAAGTCTTATTCCCGAATGAATGTTCCTTTAAGTGACGTCATCCAAGATGGCATCCCTTGAATTATGATTGGCTGATATAATTCTATCAGCCAATCGGAATTAAAGGGGAAAAAACCCTATTAGCTGATGCAATCAGCTAATAGGATTGAGCTTCAATCCAATTGGCTGATCCAATCAGCCAATAGGATTGAGCTTGCATTCTTTTGGCTGATCGGAAGAGCCAATAGAATGCAAGCTCAATCCTATTGGCTGATTGGATCAGCCAATAGGATTTTTTCACCCTTAATTCCGATTGGCTGATAGAATTCTATTCAAGGAACGCCATCTTGGATGACGTCACTTAAAGGAACATTCATTTGGGAAGAAGACTTTGTTTGAAGAGGATGCTCCGCGCCGGATGTCTTGAAGATGGACTTGCTCCACTCCGAATGGATGAAGATAGAAGATGCCGTCTGGATGAAGACTTCTGCCCGTCTGGAGGACCACTTCTGCCGGCTTGGATGGAGACTTCTCTTGGCTTCACTGAGGACTTCTTGTCGCTTCGCTGAGGACTTCTTCCGGCTTTGTTGAGGATGGATGTCCGGTCTTCAAAACTGTAAGTGGATCTTCAGGGGTTAGTGTTAGTTTTTTTAAGGGTTTATTGGGTGGGTTTTAGTTTTAGATTAGGGTTTGGGCAATAGAAAAAGAGCTAAATGCCCTTTTAAGGGCAATGCCCATTCAAATGCCCTTTTCAGGGCAATGGGGAGCTTAGTTTATTTTAGTTAGGATTTTATTTGGGAGTGGTTGTGTGGATGGTGGGTTTTAATGTTGGGGGGTGTTTGTAATTTTTTTACAGGTAAAAGAGCTGATTTCTTTGGGGCAATGCCCCGCAAAAGGCCCTTTTAAGGGCTATTGGTAGTTTAGTTTAGGCTAGGGTTTTTTTATTTTGGGGGGTGCTTTTTTATTTTGTTAGGGCTATTAGATTAGGTGTAATTAGTTTAAATATCTGATAATTTCTTTTTTTATTTTGTGTAATTTAGTGTTTGTTTTTTGTAATTTAGGTAATTGTATTTAATTTAGGTAATTTATTTAATTGTAGTGTTAGGTGTTAGTGTAACTCAGGTTAGGTTTTATTTTACAGGTAAATTTGTATTTATTTTAGCTAGGTAGTTAGTAAATAGTTAATAACTATTTAGTAACTATTCTACCTAGTTAAAATAAATACAAACTTGCCTGTAAAATAAAAATAAACCCTACTTTAGCTACAATGTAACTATTAGTTATATTGTAGCTAGCTTAGGGTTTATTTTACAGGTAAGTATTTAGTTTTAAATAGCAATAATTTAGGTAAAGATAGGTAATGATAGGAATTTTTATTTAGATTTATTTTAATTATATTTAAGTTAAGGGGTGTTAGGGTTAGACTTAAGTTTAGTGGCGGCGACGTTTGGTGCGGCAGATTAGGGGTTAATAACTGTAATGTAGGTTGTGGCGATGTTAGGGACAGCAGATTAGGGGTTAATAATAATTAACTAGTGTTTGCGAGGTGGGAGTGTGGCGGTTTAGGGGTTAATATGTTTATTATAGTGGCGGCAATGTCCGGAGCGGCAGATTAGGGGTTAATAAGTATAATGCAGGTGTGGGGGCGGAAGATTAGGGGTGTTTAGAGTTGGGGTTCATGTTAGGGTGTTAGGTGTAAACATAAAATTTGTTTCCCCATAGAAATCAATGGGCTGCGTTACGGAGCTTTACGCTGCTTTTTTGCAGGTGTTAGGCTTTTTTTCAGCCGGCTCTCCCCATTGATGTCTATGGGGAAATCGTGCACAAGCATGTAAAACCGGCTCACCGCTGCCTTAAGCAGCTCTGGTATTGGAGTGCGGTATGGAGCTCAATTTTGCTCTATACTCACTTCTTGCCTGTTAACGCCGGGTTTATGAAAACCTGTAATACCAGCGCTGTAGGTAAGTGAGCGGTGACAATAACGTGCAAGTTAATACCGCACCCCTCATACCGCAAAACTCGTAATCTAGCTGTAAGTTCCTTTTATATATATATATATATATATATATATATATATATATATATATACTGGTAGGATTATTTTTCAAAATGTTGTAAATTTCTTTATCATTAAGGAGATTAAAGAATTCTTTTAAATAATCCTGTCTATTCTGGATGACCAGACCCCCACCTTTATCTGCTGCCCTAAATATAATATTTCTAATGGATTTTAAATTGTTAAGGGCGAGTCTTTCATCATATGTTAAATTATCATTATGTCTATTCATTTTGCATCTAGATCCTCACTCACGAGCATGTAAAACCGGATCACCGCTGCCTTAAGCAGCGCTGGTATTGGAGTGCGGTATGGAGCTCAATTTTGCTCTATGCTCACTTCTTACCTGTTAACGCCGGGTTTATGAAAACCTGTAATACCAGCGCTGTAGGTAAGTGAGCGGTGACAATAACGTGCAAGTTAATACCGCACCCCTCATACCGCAAAACTCGTAATCTAGCTGTAAGTTCCTTATATATATATATATATATATATATATATATATATATATATATATATATATATATATATGCAGGGAGTGCAGAATTATTAGGCAAGTTGTATTTTTGAGGATTAATTTTATTATTGAACAACAACCATGTTCTCAATGAACCCAAAAAACTCATTAATATCAAAGCTGAATAGTTTTGGAAGTAGTTTTTAGTTTGTTTTTAGTTATAGCTATTTTAGGGGGATATCTGTGTGTGCAGGTGACTATTACTGTGCATAATTATTAGGCAACTTAACAAAAAACAAATATATACCCATTTCAATTATTTATTTTTACCAGTGAAACCAATATAACATCTCAACATTCACAAATATACATTTCTGACATTCAAAAACAAAACAAAAACAAATCAGTGACCAATATAGCCACCTTTCTTTGCAAGGACACTCAAAAGCCTGCCATCCATGGATTCTGTCAGTGTTTTGATCTGTTCACCATCAACATTGCGTGCAGCAGCAACCACAGCCTCCCAGACACTGTTCAGAGAGGTGTCCTGTTTTCCCTCCTTGTAAATATCACATTTGATGATGGACCACAGGTTCTCAATGGAGTTCAGATCAGGTGAACAAGGAGGCCATGTCATTAAATTTTCTTCTTTTATACCCTTTCTTGCCAGCCACGCTGTGGAGTACTTGGACGCGTGTGATGGAGCATTGTCCTGCATGAAAATCATGTTTTTCTTGAAGGATGCAGACTTCTTCCTGTACCACTGCTTGAAGAAGGTGTCTTCCAGAAACTGGCAGTAGGACTGGGAGTTGAGCTTGACTCCATCCTCAACCCGAAATGGCCCCACAAGCTCATCTTTGATGATACTAGCCCAAACCAGTACTCCACCTCCACCTTGCTGGCGTCTGAGTCGGACTGGAGCTCTCTGCCCTTTACCAATCTAGGCACGGGCCCATCCATCTGGCCCATCAAGACTCACTCTCATTTCATCAGTCCATAAAACCTTAGAAAAATCAGTCTTGAGATATTTCTTGGCCCAGTCTTGATGTTTCAGCTTGTGTGTCTTGTTCAGTGGTGGTCGTCTTTCAGCCTTTCTTACCTTGGCCATGTCTCTGAGTATTGCACACCTTGTGCTTTTGGGCTCTCCAGTGATGTTGCAGCTCTGAAATATGGCCAAACTGGTGGCAAGTGGCATCTTGGCAGCTGCACGATTGACTTTTCTCAGTTCATGGGCAGTTATTTTGCGCCTTGGTTTTTCCACACGCTTCTTGCGACCCTGTTGACTATTTTGAATGAAACGCTTGATTGTTCGATGATCACGCTTCAGAAGCTTTGCAATTTTAAGAGTGCTGCATCCCTCTGCAAGATATCTCACTATTTTTGACTTTTCTGAGCCTGTCAAGTCCTTCTTTTGACCCATTTTGCCAAAGGAAAGGAAGTTGCCTAATAATTATGCACACCTGATATAGGGTGTTGATGTCATTAGACCACACCCCTTCTCATTACAGAGATGCACATCACCTAATATGCTTTATTGGTAGTAGGCTTTCAAGCCTATACAGCTTGGAGTAAGACAACATGCATAAAGAGGATGATGTGGTCAAAATACTAATTTGCCTAATAATTCTGCACTCCCTGTATATATATATATACTGGTAGGATTATTTTTCAAAATGTTGTAAATTTCTTTATCATTAAGGAGATTAAAGAATTCTTTTAAATAATCCTGTCTCTGTTCTGGATGACCAGACCCCCACCTTTATCTGCTGCCCTAAATATAATATTTCTATTGGATTTTAAATTGTTAAGGGCGAGTCTTTCATCATATGTTAAATTATCATTATGTCTATTCATTTTGCATCTAGATCCTCACTCACTAGTCTATTAAACACAGGGATTTGATCTCCTTGCATTCCCATATTTTTTTTAATCAATGAAAGTGCCCTACTTTTACCTTTTTTTCTTTTTTTTTACTAATAATATTGAGCATAGAGTTTACGTTTAAAATCATTTTAAGGATATATTTCACTATACTTAAGCCAAAATTATCTAGTGATTACGATTTGTTCTACAGCCTTAAAAATTATAGTAGAGATTGACTACGGTGTCAAGGTTTACCTTATAAAATATAGCTAGCTTAAACTTAAAGGGACAGTATACACTCATTTTCATATAACTGCATGTAATAGACACTACTATAAAGAATAATATGCACAGATACTGATATAAAAATCCAGTATAAAACTGTTTAAAAACTTACTTAGAAGCTGTCAGTTTGGCTCTGTTGAAAAGGTAGCTGGAAAGCCCACTGCAAGTGACAAATAAGACACCCCCCCTCCCCCTTCTTTTGCATATGAAAAGACCCTTTACACAAACAGGAGCAAGCTGGAGTAGGTAGTCGAGCGTATTCACATAAAACTTTGGGGCTTGGTTAGGAGTCTGAAAATCAGAGCAATGTTATTTAAAAATAAGCAAAACTATACATTAATTTAAAAAAAAACTTTATGGGCTATATAAATAGATTATCTACAAAACATTTATGCAAAGAAAAAATGAGTGTATAATGTCCCTTTAACTATTTGGCTTAGTCTGAATCAGCACATATGCATATGCTTTTCACTCTGTGCTTACAAATATAGCTATAAAAGGGAAAAAAAGGAAGAAGGGATTTTTTTTTAAAACTTTTTATATCTCTTTTGATTCACCGTTGGATTGTCATTACAATGACAAGGTTTTTTGCTCTATTGTACATTTTATTTTTCACTATTGTAGCAGACTATAATACTGTTGCTTAATTACCCGTAACTTTATGTGTGTTATACACTTATGGAAAAATTTGTATTTCAAGTTAAATCCAAGTCTCCTGCTATGCCTCCTAAAAAGAAAGATAAGAAAATTATATCTATTGACACCAGATCAGATCCAGTTAATAATTTGACTTCTATTTTTCTAGCTGCAGAGTCTCAACCTCTAGAAAACCAGCTGGAAGAGATGATAGTTCCTAAATTTGATCTTCTTAAAAAAGGAAATGGCTAGTTTAAAGGGACACTAAACCCACATTTAGTATTTCATGATTCAGATAGAGCATGCAATTTAAAGCAACTTTCTAATTTACTCCTATTATCAATTTTTCTTCATTCTCTTTCTATCTTTATTTGAAAAGCAATAATGTAAGTTTAGAAGCCGGCCCATTTTTGGTTCACAGCCTAGGTTATGCTTGCTGATTGGTGGATAAATGCTGTCCAGGGTTCTGAACCAAAAATTTGCTGGCTCCTTAGCTTAGATGCCTTCTTTTTCAAATAAAGTTAGCAAGAGAATGAAGAAAAAGTGATAATAGGAGTAAATTAGAAAGTTGCTTTAAATTGCATGCTCTATCTGAATCATGAAATACTAAATTTGGGTTTAGTATCCCTTTAACTAATGAGGTAAGACAATTTGCTTCTGGATCACAGGGGTCCTACAGAGTGATCCTAACAGTGTAAGGGGCCTTATGATGGCGGATTTATGGGGGGAGGATAATAAAGCATGTCGAATTTGAAAATAAGCAAACCATTTGTTAAAGGGCGTCCCAATATTCTGTGCTAAGTCTGCTTGGGTTCTTATGTGTCCATCTTGGAATATTTGGTATACAGGTAGGAATGGATATCGATTGTCGGTGTTGGGGGTATTTACTAGATCAGTCTGGAGAAATGTAGAGTTATTAAATAAGGGTGTAAGGGGAGAAACAGGGCTAGAAAGGCTATTATGTCATTTAATCATGTAGTCCCATACTCTAAGGGTAGTTGAAATAAAATAGTTGGTTCCACATTCTGGTGACCTATATCTTTTGGGAATCCAACAAATCTCTTCTATACCTGACTGTGTCAGGAAGGAATTTTCAAGCTGTACCCATGGTTTGGTAGGAGAAAGATGATTCCAAGCTACTAAACGAGCTATATGGGCTGCTCTGTAGTAGTTGGAAAGATTAGGAACTCCCAGTCTGCCATCCTCCTTTGCACGGTATATGGTATTTTTAGGAACTCTTGGTCTGCTATGTGACCATATGAAGTTGTTGATCAGTTTCTGTTGAGCTGTTAAATAATGAGGTGAAAGATCAAGGGGGAGCACCTGAAAAAGGTAGAGATATTTTGGGAGGATAGTCATTTTTACCGCATTAACCCAGCCAAGCCAGGAGAGATGATTCTGCTTGTGCCATGAGTTAAGAAGAATACTAATTTCTTTTTGAAGGGATAGGTAGTTGTGATCAAAAAGATCAGATATGGAGGGTGAAAGGTTTATACCTAGATATCTAAGGGATTTATGAATTTCAAATTTAGTGTATTGAGCTAGATAATTGATTTCCTCTACAGGTAGGTTAATAGGAAGAAGAACGGACATGTCCATGTTAATCATAAAGTTTGAAATATATCTAAAAGTCTCACATTCTTGTAAGAGGGCCGGGATTGATTGTACCAAGGAGCGTAGGGTAAAGATAATGTTGTCTGCGTATAGGAGACATTTTTGAGTGATGGGGCCAAAATCTACTCCTTTTATTAAGGGGTTAGTTTTTACATGGGTGGCAAGAGCTTCAACCATCAACGCAAGCAATAGTGGTGAAAGGGGCACCCTTCTCTGGTGCAGTTTCGTATCATAAATTTGTGGGAGCAGGAATCATTAGCACGTACCGTCATTGAGGGGCTAGAATAAAGGGCCTTAATTCTATTGATAAAAAAGAATGAAAAGCCGTATTTCGACAGGGCCGACCACATGAACTCCAAGTCGACCCTGTCAAAAGCCTTCTCAACATTAGTTGAAAGCAAAAGAACCTGGGATTTATTAGTGGAGTCTGTATAGAGAGTTTTAAGGACCCAAATCGAGTTGTCTTTGGCCTCCCTGCCCGGGATAAAGCCAACCTGGTCCGTATGTACCAGTTGAGGAAGGAATATATTAATGAGGGTAGCCAGGAGTTTAGCATAAAGTTTTAAGATCTATATTTATTAGAGATATGGGACGGTAATTTGTGACCCGGTCCGGAGGTTTGCCGGGTTTGGGGATAACAGTAATAGAGGCTTCAAGTAGATGATGGGAAAAAGAGCCAGACTGGTCTATGGAATGGTAAAGTTCTAATAAATGAGGGCTTTTGTGAGGAGCAAAGAGGTGGAAAAATTTGGGGGTAAACCTATCCAGACCTGGGGCTTTTCCCTGTGGTAAATCTCTTATAGCCTCAAAGATCTCTTGGAGTTGGAAGGGTTGATTGAGCTTAGAAGAATCTTCTGCTGATACAACGGGGAGATTAGAACATGAGAGGTATTCATTTATAAGCTGCGTCTTCATGATAGGGTCAGGATTTTGTATATTATAAAGGGATGTGTAGTACTCGGCGAAACTACAATATTAAAAAGTATATATACAGCGCCAACACTCAAAAGATACAAGCTCCCAAAGTGAGATCCCTAAAACTCAAAGAGAATAGCTATAGATTATAAAAAAGGAAGCGCCAACCAAGGCTAAAGTATCAAAATAACAAATTGAGTATCAAATAATCAGAATAAATATACATTTAATAACATATAGAATTAGGGTACCCTATACATATAAAAATATTAAAAACAATAGAGTAAGTTGCCCTCCGGTAATGGAGGACACAACCAATTCAAAGAGTATAATGGTACATAAGGTCCCAAGTGATGAAAAGTGTCTTAATAAGTGATGATATCCTATATGAAATGTCCTGTATGATATCCTTAACAAATGTCCTATATGAAATGTCCTGTGGATGCATGTGAAATCCTGAAGTGGATGAAAAAATGTGATCCTAATATGGATAAAAAAAGTTTCCAAATTTGCAGAAAATTATAAAAATAAAAAACAAAAATAAAAATAAAAAACAAAAAACAAACTAAAAATCAAACCAAAAATTAATTTAAAAAATCCAATAAGATCCAGTGAAAGTGATACCTGTGAAAACAAAAATCACATAGTGCAATAACGCTAATTAAAACATAAATTTAATTGGAAATAGGCTTATACTATATTAGACTCGAGCAGTGACTACTTTTAAGGTGTATATCGTCGCATTTTGGCCCCTAATCTGGGCCTTTTTTAAGATGTCAACTGCTAGTTGTAACATGGCTTAAATAGCCTATAGTGACCAATAGGAATAGGCGTAGTTTCCCGCCACAAATTGCCAGTTTAATTATCATAGAAAGCCCTATAGTGCCCTTAAACAAAATGGTAACCGTTCATTTTTATCGATATTTCATTTACGGTATTGGTCACATTGTTAAAAGCCAATTTTCCCTCATAGTTAAATTTCAGAAACAAAAAATAATAATAACACACCTTTATAAATTACTCATAATAATCTTTCTCACTATATGTAACAAAAGCATATAGACCATTGGTCCGTAGATCGGTACGTGACAGTTAGGTCACTTCCTGGATGTGCTTCACTTCCAGTTTAACGTATGCGCCTCATTTCCAGATCGGGCTATGTCATTGTGTGATGTTGGAATTCTGGGATATGTAGTTGTTATGAGTGAGAGTTAAATGGGAATATTAATTGTATGATTGCCAAAATATATCTTGAGAGCTGGTGTGTATTATTAGTAGTATGCTCGAGTCTATAATGTTAAAAAAATCTATATTTATTAGAGATATGGGACGGTAATTTGTGACCCGGTCCGGAGGTTTGCCGGGTTTGGGGATAACAGTAATAGAGGCTTCAAGTAGATGATGGGAAAAAGAGCCAGACTGGTCTATGGAATGGTAAAGTTCTAATAAATGAGGGCTTTTGTGAGGAGCAAAGAGGTGGAAAAATTTGGGGGTAAACCTATCCAGACCTGGGGCTTTTCCCTGTGGTAAATCTCTTATAGCCTCAAAGATCTCTTGGAGTTGGAAGGGTTGATTGAGCTTAGAAGAATCTTCTGCTGATACAACGGGGAGATTAGAACATGAGAGGTATTCATTTATAAGCTGCGTCTTCATGATAGGGTCAGGATTTTGTATATTATAAAGGGATGTGTAGTACTCGGCGAAACTACAATATTAAAAAGTATATATACAGCGCCAACACTCAAAAGATACAAGCTCCCAAAGTGAGATCCCTAAAACTCAAAGAGAATAGCTATAGATTATAAAAAAGGAAGCGCCAACCAAGGCTAAAGTATCAAAATAACAAATTGAGTATCAAATAATCAGAATAAATATACATTTAATAACATATAGAATTAGGGTACCCTATACATATAAAAATATTAAAAACAATAGAGTAAGTTGCCCTCCGGTAATGGAGGACACAACCAATTCAAAGAGTATAATGGTACATAAGGTCCCAAGTGATGAAAAGTGTCTTAATAAGTGATGATATCCTATATGAAATGTCCTGTATGATATCCTTAACAAATGTCCTATATGAAATGTCCTGTGGATGCATGTGAAATCCTGAAGTGGATGAAAAAATGTGATCCTAATATGGATAAAAAAAGTTTCCAAATTTGCAGAAAATTATAAAAATAAAAAACAAAAATAAAAATAAAAAACAAAAAACAAACTAAAAATCAAACCAAAAATTAATTTAAAAAATCCAATAAGATCCAGTGAAAGTGATACCTGTGAAAACAAAAATCACATAGTGCAATAACGCTAATTAAAACATAAATTTAATTGGAAATAGGCTTATCCTATATTAGACTCGAGCAGTGACTACTTTTAAGGTGTATATCGTCGCATTTTGGCCCCTAATCTGGGCCTTTTTTAAGATGTCAACTGCTAGTTGTAACATGGCTTAAATAGCCTATAGTGACCAATAGGAATAGGCGTAGTTTCCCGCCACAAATTGCCAGTTTAATTATCATAGAAAGCCCTATAGTGCCCTTAAACAAAATGGTAACCGTTCATTTTTATCGATATTTCATTTACGGTATTGGTCACATTGTTAAAAGCCAATTTTCCCTCATAGTTAAATTTCAGAAACAAAAAATAATAATAACACACCTTTATAAATTACTCATAATAATCTTTCTCACTATATGTAACAAAAGCATATAGACCATTGGTCCGTAGATCGGTACGTGACAGTTAGGTCACTTCCTGGATGTGCTTCACTTCCAGTTTAACGTATGCGCCTCATTTCCAGATCGGGCTATGTCATTGTGTGATGTTGGAATTCTGGGATATGTAGTTGTTATGAGTGAGAGTTAAATGGGAATATTAATTGTATGATTGCCAAAATATATCTTGAGAGCTGGTGTGTATTATTAGTAGTATGCTCGAGTCTATAATGTTAAAAAAATCTCAAATGGATAAAGATCTAATATTCAGGAACAATAAAAATAGATACCAATTATAACAATTAATATAAAATAAAATAAAAATATAGATATATTTCATATATATATAGATATAATTAAAAATAAGTCCTATTCAAAACAATTATAAAAATCATTACAAAAAGATTTTTATAATAGAAGAACATTACAAACATAAATAACATTAAGAGACGGAATAAAACATAATAGAAATAATATTAAAAATAATATTAAAAAGCGAAAGATAATAATAATAATAATGATGATGATAATAAGGACGGTACAGCTATAAAAATATATTTCATAAAATACACTTAATTTAATTTTAAATTTTAAATTTCATTAAGTGTATTTTAAATTTCATTAAGTGTGTTTTATGAAATATATTTTTATTGCTGTACCATCCTTATTATCATTATTATTATTATTATCTTTTGCTTTTTAATATTATTTTTAATATTATTTCTATTATGTTTTACTCTATCTTTTAACGTTATTTATGTTTGTAATGTTCTTCTTTTTAAAAATATTTTTGTAATGATTTTTATAATTGCTTTGAATAGGACTTATTTTTAATGATATCTATCTATCTATGAAATATATCTGTATTTTTATTTTATATTTATTTTATATTTATTTTATATTAATTGTTATAATTGGTTTATCTATTTTTATTGTTCCTATTCTAATATACAGTATAGCCATTGTTTAGAGGCACATATACTCTTTCCATCGATAAAGAGAATCCTGAATATTAGATCTTTATCCATTTGAGATTTTTTAATATTATAGACTCGATCATACTACTAATAATACACACCAGCTCTCAAGATATATTTTGGTAATCATACGATAAATGTTCCCATTTAGCTCTCACTCATAACAACTACATATCCCAGAATTCCAACATGACACAATGACATAGCCCGATCCAGAAATGATGCGCATACGTTAAACCAGAAGTGGCGCATAACCAGGAAGTGACGTAACTGTCACGTACCGATCTACAGACCAACGGTCTATATGCTTTTGTTACATCTAGTGAGAAAGATTATTATGAGTAATTCATAATGGTGTGTTATTATTATTTTTTGTTTCTGAAATTTAACTATAGGGTAAATTGGCTTTTAACAATGTGACCAATATCGAAAATGACCTATGGATAAAGATGAACGGTCACCATTTTGTTTAAGGGCACTATAGGGCTTCTATGATAAATAAACTGGCAATTTGTGGCGGGAAACTACACCTATTCCTATGGGTCACTATAGGCTATTTAAGCCACGTTACAACTAGCAGTTGACATCTTGAAAAAGGCCCAGTTTAGGGGCCGAAACACGTCGATATACAGGTTAAAAGTAGTCATTGCTCTAGTCTATTATAGGGTAAACCTATTTCCAATTAAATTTATATTTTAATTAGCGTTATTGCACTATGTGATTTTTGTTTTCACAGGTATCACTTTCATTGGATCTTATTGGAATTTTTATTCATTTTCAGTTTGATTTTTATTTTTGTTTTTTATTTTTATTATTTTTTTCTGCAAATTTGGACACTTTTTTATCCATATTAGGATCACATTTTTTCATCCACTTCAGGATTTAACTTGGATCCACAAGACACAGGGCATTTCATATAAGACATTTGTTAAGGATATCACACAGGACTTTTCATATAGGATATCATCACTTATTAAGACACTTTTCATCACTTGGGACCTTATGTACCATTATACTTTTTGAATTGGTTGTGTCCTCCATTACCGGAGGGCAACTTACTCTATTGTTTTTAATATTTGTATATGTATAGGGTACCCTAATTCTATATGTTATTAAATGTATATTTATTCTGATTATTTGATACTCAATTTGTTAATCTGATACTTTAGCCTTGGTTGGTGCTTCATTTTTTATGATCTATATCTGTACTCGGCAAAACTGACTATGACTAGTGCTATCTGCGAGAGGAGGTCCAGAAGCATTAGTTATCTTAGTTATAAATTATTTAAACCTCTTCTAGTAATCTGGCAAGCATACAGCCTGGCTTATTGCTCTCTGTGAAGAATTTAGCTCTTAGTGTGATTGAACGTAGATGGGCACTTTTAATGAGATATTTGTTCATTTCCTCCCTAACTTGTAGGAGCTCTTGGTACAGCTGGCAGGATTTCGGGTTACTTTTATGGGCTCTTTCGGTTTGTGTAAGTTTAGTAATAAGATAGTTATAATAAGCTTCTCTTTGTTGGCATAATATTTTGGTGTGTTTGCTAATTTCACCTCTTATGACACATTTATATGTTTCCCAATTATTAGAGGCTGATGTGTCTGCAGTCTTGTTAATGTAAAAGAATTAGGCCTAGATTTAGAGTTCGGCGGTAAAAGGGCTGTTAACGCTCCGCGGGTTTTTTTCTGGCCGCACCATAAATTTAACTCTGGTATCGAGAGTTCAAACAAATGCTGCGTTAGGCTCCAAAAAAGGAGCGTAGAGCATTTTTACCGCAAATGCAACTCTCGATACCAGAGTTGCTTACGGACGCGGCCGGCATCAAAAACGTGCTCGTGCACGATTCTCCCATAGGAAACAATGGGGCTGTTTGAGCTGAAAAAAAACCTAACACCTGCAAAAAAGCAGCGTTCAGCTCCTAACGCAGCCCCATTGTTTCCTATGGGGAAACACCTCCTAAGTCTGCACCTAACACCCTAACATGTACCCCGAGTCTAAACACCCCTAACCTTACACTTATTAACCCCTAATCTGCCGCCCCCGCTATCGCTGACCCCTGCATTACACTTTTAACCCCTAATCTGCCGCTCCGTAAACCGCCACCACCTACGTTATCCCTATGTACCCCTAATCTGCTGCCCTAACATCGCCGACCCCTATGTTATATTTATTAACCCCTAATCTGCCCCCCACAACGTCGCCGACACCTACCTACACTTATTAACCCCTAATCTGCCGAGCGGACCTGAGCGCTACTATAATAAAGTTATTAACCCCTAATCCGCCTCACTAACCCTATCATAAATAGTATTAACCCCTAATCTGCCCTCCCTAACATCGCCGACACCTACCTTCAATTATTAACCCCTAATCTGCCGACCGGAGCTCACCGCTATTCTAATAAATGTATTAACCCCTAAAGCTAAGTCTAACCCTAACACTAACACCCCCCTAAGTTAAATATAATTTTTATCTAACGAAATAAATTAACTCTTATTAAATAAATAATTCCTATTTAAAGCTAAATACTTACCTGTAAAATACATCCTAATATAGCTACAATATAAATTATAATTATATTATAGCTATTTTAGGATTAATATTTATTTTACAGGCAACTTTGTAATTATTTTAACCAGGTACAATAGCTATTAAATAGTTAAGAACTATTTAATAGTTACCTAGTTAAAATAATTACAAATTTACCTGTAAAATAAATCCTAACCTAAGATATAATTAAACCTAACACTACCCTATCAATAAAATAATTAAATAAACTACCTACAATTACCTACAATTAACCTAACACTACACTATCAATAAATTAATTAAACACAATTGCTACAAATAAATAACATTAAATAAACTATCTAAAGTACAAAAAATAAAAAAGAACTAAGTTACAGAAAATAATAAAATATTTACAAACATAAGAAAAATATTACAACAATTTTAAACTAATTACACCTACTCTAAGCCCCCTAATAAAATAACAAAGCCCCCCAAAATAAAAAATTCCCTACCCTATTCTAAAATACAAATATTACAAGCTCTTTTACCTTACCAGCCCTGAACAGGGCCCTTTGCGGGGCATGCCCCAAGAATTTCAGCTCTTTTGCCTGTAAAAAAAAACATACAATACCCCCCCCCCAACATTACAACCCACCACCCACATACCCCTAATCTAACCCAAACCCCCCTTAAATAAACCTAACACTACCCCCCTGATGATCTTCCTACCTTGTCTTCACCATGCCAGGTTCACCGATCCGTCCTGGCTCCAAGATCTTCATCCAACCCAAGCGGGGGCTAGACATCCACTGAAGAAGTCCAGAAGAGGGTCCAAAGTCTTCCTCCTATCCGGCAAGAAGAGGACATCCGGACCGGCAAACATCTTCTCCAAGCGGCATCTTCTATCTTCTTCCATCCGATGACGACCGGCTCCATCTTGAAGACCTCCAGCGCGGATCCATCCTCTTCTTCCGACGACTAGACGACGAATGACGGTTCCTTTAAGGGACGTCATCCAAGATGGCGTCCCTCGAATTCCGATTGGCTGATAGGATTCTATCAGCCAATCGGAATTAAGGTAGGAATTTTCTGATTGGCTGATGGAATCAGCCAATCAGAATATAGTTCAATCCGATTGGCTGATCCAATCAGCCAATCAGATTGAGCTCGCATTCTATTGGCTGTTCCGATCAGCCAATAGAATGCGAGCTCAATCTGATTGGCTGATTGGATCAGCCAATCGGATTGAACTATATTCTGATTGGCTGATTCCATCAGCCAATCAGAAAATTCCTACCTTAATTCCGATTGGCTGATAGAATCCTATCAGCCAATCGGAATTCGAGGGACGCCATCTTGGATGACGTCCCTTAAAGGAACCGTCATTCGTCGTCTAGTCGTCGGAAGAAGAGGATGGATCCGCGCTGGAGGTCTTCAAGATGGGCCGGTCGTCATCGGATGGAAGAAGATAGAAGATGCCGCTTGGAGAAGATGTTTGCCGGTCCGGATGTCCTCTTCTTGCCGGATAGGAGGAAGACTTTGGACCCTCTTCTGGACTTCTTCAGTGGATGTCTAGCCCCCGCTTGGGTTGGATGAAGATCTTGGAGCCAGGACGGATCGGTGAACCTGGCATGGTGAAGACAAGGTAGGAAGATCATCAGGGGGGTAGTGTTAGGTTTATTTAAGGGGGGTTTGGGTTAGATTAGGGGTATGTGGGTGGTGGGTTGTAATGTTGGGGGGGGGTATAGTATGTTTTTTTTTACAGGCAAAAGAGCTGAAATTCTTGGGGCATGCCCCGCAAAGGGCCCTGTTCAGGGCTGGTAAGGTAAAAGAGCTTGTAATATTTGTATTTTAGAATAGGGTAGGGAATTTTTTATTTTGGGGGGCTTTGTTATTTTATTAGGGGGCTTAGAGTAGGTGTAATTAGTTTAAAATTGTTGTAATATTTTTCTTATGTTTGTAAATATTTTATTATTTTCTGTAACTTAGTTCTTTTTTATTTTTTGTACTTTAGATAGTTTATTTAATGTTATTTATTTGTAGCAATTGTGTTTAATTAATTTATTGATAGTGTAGTGTTAGGTTAATTGTAGGTAATTGTAGGTAGTTTATTTAATTATTTTATTGATAGGGTAGTGTTAGGTTTAATTATATCTTAGGTTAGGATTTATTTTACAGGTAAATTTGTAATTATTTTAACTAGGTAACTATTAAATAGTTCTTAACTATTTAATAGCTATTGTACCTGGTTAAAATAATTACAAAGTTGCCTGTAAAATAAATATTAATCCTAAAATAGCTATAATATAATTATAATTTATATTGTAGCTATATTAGGATGTATTTTACAGGTAAGTATTTAGCTTTAAATAGGAATTATTTATTTAATAAGAGTTAATTTATTTCGTTAGATAAAAATTATATTTAACTTAGGGGGGTGTTAGTGTTAGGGTTAGACTTAGCTTTAGGGGTTAATACATTTATTAGAATAGCGGTGAGCTCCGGTCGGCAGATTAGGGGTTAATGTTTGAAGTTAGGTGTCGGCGATGTTAGGGAGGGCAGATTAGGGGTTAATACTATTTATGATAGGGTTAGTGAGGCGGATTAGGGGTTAATAACTTTATTATAGTAGCGCTCAGGTCCGCTCGGCAGATTAGGGGTTAATAAGTGTAGGTAGGTGTCGGCGACGTTGTGGGGGGCAGATTAGGGGTTAATAAATATAACATAGGGGTCGGCGATGTTAGGGGTAGCAGATTAGGGGTACATAGGGATAACGTAGGTGGCGGCGATTTGCGGTCGGAAGATTAGGGGTTAATTATTTTAAGTAGCTTGCGGCGACGTTGTGGGGGGCAAGTTAGGGGTTAATAGATATAATACAGGGGTCGGCGGTGTTAGGGGCAGCAGATTAGGGGTACATAAGTATAACGTAGGTGGCGGTCGGCAGATTAGGGGTTAAAAATTTTAATCGAGTGGCGGCGATGTGGGGGGACCTCGGTTTAGGGGTACATAGGTAGTTTATGGGTGTTAGTGTACTTTAGGGTACAGTAGTTAAGAGCTTTATAAACCGGCGTTAGCCAGAAAGCTCTTAACTCCTGCTATTTTCAGGCGGCTGGAATCTTGTCGTTAGAGCTCTAACGCTCACTGCAGAAACGACTCTAAATACCAGCGTTAGAAAGATCCCATTGAAAAGATAGGCTACGCAAATGGCGTAGGGGGATCTGCGGTATGGAAAAGTCGCGGCTGAAAAGTGAGCGTTAGACCCTTTAATCACTGACTCCAAATACCAGCGGGCGCCCAAAACCAGCGTTAGGAGCCTCTAACGCTGGTTTTGACGGCTACCGCCGAACTCTAAATCTAGGCCTTAGTTTTTTCAGTAATGTCTGATAGAACTTGAGGGTCTGAGAAGATAAGGTTATTTAACTTCCAGCAGGGTCGGTGTGAGGGTTTTGATGTCCAGACAAATGTACTCAGCACTGTGCTATGATTGGACCAAACGGTGTGAGTTATTTTGGAGTCTATCAAATAAGTTAGTGTGGATTGGTCGCAAAGTATATAATCAAGTCTGGTGAATGTTTGTTGAGGATTGGAGAAAAAGGTAAAGTCTTTTTTAGAGATATGTGTTGTGCACCAGGTGTCAAAAAGGGGGATAGACTGAATTGCTAACCAGTTGGCCTTAATTTGTCTATTGCTCAAATATGATTTCCCTAAAGAAGTGTCTAGAATAGGATTGATGGGAAAGTTTAGGTTTCCTCCAAGGAAAATTGGTCCCTTGGCAATATCAACTATTTGATTAACCCCTTAATGACCGAGGACGTGCAGGGTACGTCCTCAGAAAAAAGGCAGTTAACGCCTGAGAATGTACCCTGCACGTCCTCGGTGTGGAAAGCAGCTGGAAGCGATCCTGCTCGCTTCCAGCTGCTTTCCGGTTATTGCAGTGATGCCTCAATATGGAGGCATCCTGCAATAACCTTCTTTGGCCATCCGATGCAGAGAGAGCCACTCTGTGGCCCTCTCTGCACCGGACATCGATGGCCGGTATCGTTGGTGGGTGGGAGCCGGTGTGGGAGGTGGGTGGCGGACATCGATGGCCCTGGTCATGTGGAGGGGGGCAGGATCGTGGGCGGGGGAGTCCGGGGGCGCGCGCACGTGCACGAGGGGGCGGGCGCGTGCACGGGGAGGGAGCGGGTGGGAACCGCTACACTACAGAAAAATGTGTCCCAAAACAAAATAAAAGTGGGACCTAGAATGTAAAAAAAACCCTTTAGGTGTCATTTATGTGGTGGGGTGGGGTGGGGGGGGAAGCTACACTACAGAAAAAGATTAAAAAAAATAAAAAAATAAACACTTGTTTGTGTGCAAACTGGGTACTGGCAGACAGCTGCCAGTACCCAAGATGGGCCCCAATAAGGCAGAGGGGGAGGCTTAGAGAGCTGTTTTGGGGGGATCAGGGAAGTTGGGGGCTAAGGGGGTATCCTAAACACAGCATATGTAAATATGCTCTCTTTTTTTTTCTTGCAAAAAACCCCTTTTATTTTAGTCCTTTGAATGAGGTATCCGCTCTTAAGTGCCAACGAGCACGCAGGATACTGGTTAAACCATCCGTTGTAAGGGGACAAATAATCCGAACAGTGTATGGGAATTATAGTCTCACCTTACTTTAAATTAGAACCAATCCAGTGTACACAATCATCCAAGTGTGCAGGGAATGTGGAATCTTCTATTTCAAAAGTGCTGGTGCCTGTATGGAAAGTGCTTATGCTGTTCCAAGGGTTGTATTAGCTTGTTCTTAACCCAGGCAATTTTGATGAAATAAACAGGATTCTTTAGCAGATTTATAGTTCAAACTGCGAATATAGCAACAAAGGCAAATTAACATCAACGCGTTTCTCCCTATACAGGGCTTTTTCAAGATGAAAGTGTTGCCGACAGTTGCACCTTTTTAAAGGTGTTCCCAGTTTTTCATTGGTCCAAAGTGATTAGTTAAGGTGGTTGAAATAATTACATAAGGTGGTATTGGCAGACCTCTATTTTGGCAACCTTACTTATAGTTTATATGCAAATACATATGGTTTATATGGCAGTTTAAAATATAAAAACTTATTATGATACTTAGTGGTGTAATAGTTAAAACCTATAATATAAGAGCCTATAAAAAATTAAAGAAAGTGCATGAGTGTATAAAAATATATCTAAATGTCTAAAAAATATATATATATATATTAAATATAGGGTATTTTTATATTATAATAAATTAAATATGAAATTAGTTATTGCTCAGATTATCAATTCATACATATAAATAAGTGGATAATTTTATTGATATATAGAAATATAAAATATAAATTATAAGCTTAAAAATATATAATTAATACTCAGGACACTAGTTGGTACAAAAGATTATATTAATTTAATACAAGAATGGGAGGATAGTTGGTTATTTATAATAAAAGACTAATAAAAATCTAAAATGGGGTTAATCCAATAAAAATGGTGAAATATCAAGTTCTGAGTTCAATCCAGTAGGGAATAGTGTATCATATTTATAAATGAACTCTGCTTCTTTTAATTTAAGGAATTTTTCTATATTTCCCCCTCTCCAATTTTGTTTAACATGTAATATTCCCCAATATTTAAGATCTGAGGTTCTACCTTTATGTTTTAATTTAAAATGTTTGTACAAATTAGTATCATCAATTCCTTTTTCGATACATAGAAGGTGCTCCCTTATTCTATCTTTGACCATTCGTTTTGTCTTACCAAAATAAACCAAATCACATGTACATTTAAGGGCATATATAACTCCCTTGGTAGTGCATCTAATGCATTCTTTAATTTTAATTTCATATCCTGATTTTGGGACCTTTAAAGTTCTTCTTTTATCACTATGTTTGCAGGCCTTACAGGAGTAGCATGGAAAGAAACCTGAGATTTTTTCTCCCTGTAGGTCTTTTTGTATAAAACCACGTGTTTTAGTGTTTGGTATACTAGGTGCCAGAATAGACTTGAAGTTCTTTGTTTTTTTTAAAATCATTCTAGGTTTGGGTGGGAGGGAAGCTCCTATTATAGGATCTTCTCTAAGTATTGCCCAATGTTTGTTGAGGATTTTTCTCATGAGGCCATGGTCTGCACTAAAATCTGTAATAAACAGAACATTAATTATTTCCTTATTATCTTTAGTATCTTTTTGTTTATAGATGAGTAAGGAATCTCTTTCTGTTTCTTTAGCTCTTTTTACAGCTTTATTTACAGTATCTTCGTTGTAACCTCTATCTTTAAACTTTTCTATTAATATCTCAATTTGATTCTCAAAGTCACACATTCTAGAACAGTTTTTCCTTATCCTTAAACTTTGTCCAACAGGGATATTATCTTTCCACTGTTGCAAATGACAGCTGTTAGCGTGAATAAAGCTATTAGAGTCCACTTCTTTAAAATGTGTTTTTGTTTGTATAGAATTATTAATAACCATGATTTCTAAATCTAGGAAGACAACCTTTTCCCTACTATAATTAAAAGTAAAATTCAGGCCACTATCATTAGTATTCATGTCTTTAAAGAGGCTAAGTAATTTGTCTTCTGTCCCTCTCCATAGCAATAGGACATCATCGATGTACCGCCTATAGCACGAGGTCTGCACCACAGTCATGCATCTGGAAAAAGGACTCTTCCCAATTTCCAACAAAGAGATTGGCATAACTGGGTGCAAACCTCGTGCCCATAGCCGTACCCTCGATTTGCAAATAAAACTGTTTATCATGCATAAAATAATTATTTTTTAATATGAACTCTATACTTGTGAGTAGAAATTCTTTTTGTTCACTCATCATATCAGGATCAGTATCTAAATATTTACTGATTGCTTTTATTCCCTTTGCATGGTCTATTACCGTATAGAGCGATGTTATATCCCCAGTGACTAAAATCAGATTTTCTTCCCAAACTGTATCCCTTAAAATATTCAGAACCTCAGTCGAGTCTTTTAAATAGGAATCTAATTTTTTAACAAATTTTTGTAGGTATATGTCCACATAGTTTGAAAGATTGGATGACAGAGATCCAATACCGGAGATAATTGGTCTCCCTGGAGGTCGCTCTAAATTTTTGTGAATTTTGGGAAGGAAGTAGAATACCGGGACCCTCGGAAAGGTGGGGTCCAGGAACTCTACCTCCTTCTCATTAAGTATACCCAGTCTTTTGCCATTTCCTATCAATTTCTTGAGACATGCTGCAAATTTGTTAGTTGGATTTAATTCTAGTTTTTTTGTATGTTTTGGTCTCACCTAACAATCTACTGGCCTCTGCTTTATAGTAACTTGTGTCCATTACTACAATCCCGCCGCCCTTGTCGGCGGGCTTAATGGTTACATCTTTATTCTTTTTTAAATTTTCTAAGGTTAATATTTCCTTCTTTGTCATGTTTGTCTTTGTGAATTTTGAGAACTTGCTTCTCCTTAAGTCTTTAAGGACCAATTGTTCAAAGGTGTCTAAATGAGTCCCTTTAGAGGAAACAGGGTTAAAAGTGGACTTGGTTCTTAAATTAGTATGAATAAAACTATCTTGTTTAGTCGTGATTCTATTAGTACAACTTGTTTCTAGTGGACTTTTCATATAAAATCTTTTAAGTGTGAGGTTTCTAACGAATTTCCTAATATGTATGTGTGTGTTAAATTTATTTAACCTTACACTGGGGGCAAAAGATAGACCGTAACTTAAAATCTTTATTTCATCTTCTTTTAAAGTGCTAGTGCTAATATTAAAAACTCAATTTTTATCTGTATTTACCTCCCTCTTTTTGCTTCGTGTGTTGATCCCACTCCCTCTTGTTCCTCTAGAGGTCTTTTTTTGTTGTTTTTGTTTGTCCATGCATTTGTTTTGTTCCTTTCTATCAGATCTTTGGAGGTGCCCTCTCTTAGAGGGCTGCTCCCTAAAAAAGAAGCCTCATCTTCTTTTTGCTTAGGTCTTACTTCTTCACGATTTAGAGGAGTGTACCTATTTCTCATTGGTATTTCCCAATGATTTCGATTATCCCAAACTGGTCTATTTGATCTGTAATAATCTGACCTCTCTCTATAGTGGTCATTATGGTAATAGCTATTTCTAGCCTCTGGATAATAGTCATTTCGTCTATCATAGCCATTATAGTTCCTGTAATTATAATAATTTTGTGTTCTGTTACTATTCTGTTGGCCTGATCTCCATACTCTATTGGAGTCTCCATTCTCTCTATTTGTGTTTGTGTAATTACTTCGTCTGGGATATATAGAATTTCTATTCTCCTTATTTTTACTATAGTTAACAACCTTCCACTCTTCTCCAGGGGGGTTAGTGTCCATATTGGTATTTTCAATATTTAAGTCTTGGTTTGGTTTTTTTGTATCCCTATCCAATTTCTTCCACTTAGTTTTTAAAATATCTTTATTCAAAGTGTCCATTCTCTCAATCATAGCTTTTTGTTGTTCTTTAAAATCTAATGATTTCTTGTCCTTTAATTTATCTTTAATTTCTATTATATCTTTTTCTAAATCAATTAATGTTTCTTTCCTAGACTTTTTTAGAATTTCCATCAAGTCTGTGGAAGCTTTAAATAGTACCCCATCCCATTCTACTTGGTAATTATCTTTCAAGGGAAAGGCACAGGATTTATTTAAAATTAAACCTTTAGGGATGAGGCCTTTTCCAATGTACTTATTTATAAAGACAATTTCAGTCTTTTGTTTTAGTTCTTTAGTTAGGAGTTTTTCTAATTTTATCATAATTTCGTCTAAACTCTCATATTCAGAACATCTAATACTTTCATCCTCCTTCTGATCTGAAAGATCTTTATAGAGGTGATCTCTAAATTAAAATATGTCTTCCATATTTGGCGCAGAAGACATATTGAATAATGGATAATTTAAAAGACTAGTCCAAAGATAAAAGTTATAAAAATCTAAAATTAACTGTACCAATTAACAAACTAATTAACAAACACTCGCTGCTTATTAGATAGAGACCTTACAATAAATAGATACAATAGGAACTAATAAGAGCAGAGTGTAATCACTATACTCCTGAATTACCTATGGGTCCCTTTCAAAGGTGTGGAAAATCAACATAAATAGTTAAAATAATCAGGAGCGCTAAAAAGCTAAAAGCGATTATCTAAATTTATTAAAGTACTAAGTGGCGGCGCCTATGTGCCAAAAAATATTGAAAATATTAATAAAGTGCAAAAAAATTGCTTATAAATTGAGTGTATCTAATTTGATTAATAATTTATCATAAAGTGCACAAGTGAAGGGATAGATCCAAACAGGTATATGTCTATTTATACATATGCCTATAAGATTACTATGCATCTAAGAACATAGAGAAGAAAAGGTCCTATAATGCAATTTTTATAAGAGCACAAGCTGTGATATCACAGAGTTGAATTATAAATATGTGTGTAGTGTGACAAAGTGCTAGAACTAAAATCAAGTGAAGAAAAAAATGAGCTGTGATATCACAGAGCTGAATTATAAAAATGTGTGTAGTGTGACAAAAGTGCTATAACTAAAATAAGTGGAGGAAAACAGTGTCTACAATCGTTATTTAAATTTGTAAATTATAAATCTATAAATAAGATAATATAAGAAAAATTAAGAACATAGTATGCTTGAAATCAATAAAATGTGTCAAAACACTAGAATTGAATGTAGTAGTGATAATTATAAAATACAACAAATTGGGTTTAAGGCTCTGCCTAAAATTTAATCAGTAGTAAACATGTGCAAACAAAATAAAAACGGACGTCTCCGTATAACATTAAAAATAAGGTTGCCACATATATAGATGAGAAAGAGATTGGCTTTTCAAATATGAAAATCCGGATAGCCAAATAAGCAGTTCTTATTGTAAACGGGAAATATTTTTGGCACATAGGCGCCGCCACTTAGTACTTTAATAAATTTAGACAATCGCTTTTAGCTTTTTAGCGCTCCTGATTATTTTAACTATTTATGTTGATTATTTTAACTATTTATGTTGATTTTTTTTTATGTTGATTTTCCACACCTTTGAAAGGGACCCATAGGTAATTCAGGAGTATAGTGATTACACTCTGCGCTTATTAGTTCCTATTGTATCTGATTCAAACGTGGCAAGACAGCTTTCAATAGGAGCGGGATGTTTTCCGGCTATCTCCCAACTCATTTAGGCAAGTCAGGAGGTGTAACTGCATCTGCAGAGATGGTTCTCTCTTAGTCTGTGCAGAGAGCTTCAGAAAGGTGTAGCCATCTCGGACGCCTGCATGCTCCACCCCCCTACTCTAGGAAAAATGTTAATGCATATTATTGGGAAAAGAAGATTAACTCTCTTAATTTTACTTAATCTATTACCTTAATTCTTAAAAAAGATAAGCCTTGGACTTCTAATCCATATAGACCAAAGGTGTTTCATGATGGGTAGAAACTCAGTTAGAAATATAAGGAAACTTTTGTCTTTTAGATTATTTTAGGAATAAGGCTCCTCCTAAAAAATCTCACTATAAAGTAGATCTGACTACTAAGAAGGTGTATGAAATTTCGGACTATTTGTTTTCAGATTTAGACAATTTTGGATTGACTTGATATTTTAATAATTTTTAAATGTATACTATATAAAACCCCTTTCTTCTATGACTCTAATCAATGATATGATAACCCATAGATTATCACTAGCTAAAGGGACAAAACAAGGATGCCCTCTCTTTCCTTTACTTTTTAATTTAGCTATAGAGCCACTAGTGGAAATTAGGATAATTTTTCTAGGAGATAAGAATATGATATAATCACTCTTTGTTGATGATTTATTTCTATTTTTAAATAACCAAAGTATAGTATACCTCAGTTTTTACAGATTATTGAGGAATATAAAATCAATTTAGAAAAGTTTGACCTTCTTTGGGTTAAACAGAGTTCATAGAACCATTTCTTGAAAGTAGTAGAACATATTAAATGTATGGGTATCTTTCTATTAAAATATCTCAGTCAATGGTATGGTCTAAATTTTACTTTTTTTTTGTGTGAAATGACTCTCAGAATTCACAAATGGATTACTCTACCTATTTCTGTATCTGCCCTAGTTATGCTGATCTTTAATATTTCCACAACTGCTTTAGAAATATAAGCCTTTTTTACAAAGCATGTACCAACTTTATATGGCATGGGAAAAGGGCTTGTATCTTAATCTTAAAATTATCATTACATAAACACCATGGTGGTTTATCCTTTCCCAACATTAAAACTTATAATTTGTTCATCATGGTGAAATTTGCCATTGATTGTTTTACTGGAAAGGATTATGTAGCTTTAAATGAATTGGAAATAAAACAATTTTTTTCCGTTTTCTTCAAAACCAATTCTGTACTATCCATCTACTAAACTACCTGCTAACATTTCAAATCTCTGTGTTTTTAGAAATATAATTTCTGCATGGCAGAAATATTGTAATGAACTACAAATCAACTTCAGAGTATCATAGTACTTTCCAATTCTAGGCAATCCCGAATTACACCTGGTCTAATTAGTGGCCCATTTAACGACTGGTCAGGTAAAGGATTTAAATATGTGATTCAAATTAAATGCAGATAGACAAATTAATTAAATCTTTTGATAAGTTTTTTTTTATATATCTAGAGCTAGTTTCTTTGCATATTTACAAATTATTCATTTATATAATTCTTAACTGGAACTTAGGGGAATTAGATAAAGGGATTCTGTTGTATCAATCGGGTGTTTGGTCTATATCTTACCTATATATTTATTTTAGTTTATTTTCAACTCTAGTTGCATTTAAATAATTTATCATTTAAATGTTCTACCATTTTTTTTTTATAGCATAACAATTGAGCTGTTAAAGCAAAGCATTGCCCTAGTGGAAAAAACATCAGTGACCATAGCTTTGAGGGACTCTCAATTCAGATTGATGAATCAAATCTATGTAATGCCGGTCAGAGTCTCAAAATGGTATATTGGGAGCAATATAAATTGCCTCAGATGTAATTATGTATACGCTGATTTATTACATCGTTTTTGGATGTGCCCCAATATATTCCAATTTTGGAATAAAGTTAATTTTTGGTTAAATAAACCTTTAGAAAATGTTTCCTGTAATCCAAAACATATTTTTTATATTAGCACTTAGGGGCCTATTTAATAATGTGTGAGCGGACATGATCCGATATTGCGGATCATGTCCGCTGCACATAAATAAATGCCAACAGCATACGCGCTCTGCATTTATCATTGCACCAGCAGTTCTTGTGAACTGCTGATGCAATGCTGCTTCCTGCAGATTCGTGGCCAATCGGCCGCTAGCAGGGGGTTTTAATAAACCCGATTGTATTAGATTGGGCTGATTTCTGGCGATGTCTGTCTGCCGCCTCAGAGCAGGCGGACAGGTTATGGAGCAGCGGTCTTTAGAAGGCTCGCCGGAAACACGAGTCATGGAGAAATACCAAACTTATAAATACTGTTATTCTTCTGGGTGGTAATATCATTCTTAAAAAATGCAAATCAAAACATGTAGAATTTATGCAGGCTATATGTAATCAAATTACTTTGGAGCAATTTACCCTGAAGGATATATACTGATAAACAGTTAAAATTGTTCTTTTTTTAATGGTTACACATTATTCAATTACTCCATTTGCCTGCACAAATACAAATTATTTTACCATTTAAAAAATCTACTTTTTTCTCCTATAAATTCATAATGGCACTTTCCTATTGTCCTGGCTATAGATTCAAGTGTGGGGGCTCGGGAGTGTGAAGAAGAATTTGTTTTGTATATAAATATCAGAGATGATCAATTATGTTTTGTTATTATGTTGCTGTTTATGGCAGCTTATAATGTATTTCAGCTTTGCTAAATATATTTAATTTTTATTTGATGTATGGGGATTTGTTAAATTATTTAAGTATGTTATGTAATGCATGTCATGCTCTAGCACAATGTTATTCAGTGATATATATATATATATATATATATATATATATATATATATATATATGTATATATATATATATATATATGTATTATTTATTTATATATATATATATATATATATATATATATATATATATATATATATATATATATATACATTCACAGTTTAATAAATGTCCTTAATGGATTGATATGTTAAAAAGGCACGTAGAAATTTTCAGAATATAAGCAATGTTTATGAAAGAGCAGTGTGTAAATAACAACATACTAAGGGCCCAATGATCGAAAGGTCTCTGGACTGGCAAGATTATTAAAGAATGCTCGCCAGTCCTATTTCCCTGATGTTATGATCTAAAACCACTTTTTACTATGAAAACAGGGTGTCTTGCTAAGGGGCACATACTGCATTTTCATATGGGTAGGAGATGCATACAATACAAAAGTGCAAAATGAAAATTGTAATTTTATTGGTCACCACAAATTGTATTTTATCAAAAACGTAAAATTTGTATGTATATTACACAGGGATAAATCGTATTAAATATGCACAGCGTAAATTGTAATTTAATTACGATGGATGTGCAAAAAACACATAGAAATTCATAGTTATGAACAAAATACAAGTAAGTTAAGTACAAAATACAAAGCGTAACTGTTGTTGTTTTGTAAAATGGGCTGAACATGGGTGTTTCATGGGTGTGTATGAATTGTCTCTCAAATCCCAGTGTGATTATCTAAACATTTCCACCCTACAGATCTCACAGTTTTTTCTTGCAATTTAAAAAGTGTTGAGTTTTTATCGAAATACTCAAAGCTCTAATTATTCTGAAAGGAAAATAACAGTGAATTTAAGGTACAGTGCACTGAAGACATTATATTACCTTTGATCATCAGGCCCTAAGTTTAATTTTGACACAAATTAACCAATACATTTTATCATTTAAATATACAGGGAGTGCAGAATTATTAGGCAAGTTGTATTTTTGAGGATTAATTTTATTATTGAACAACAACTATGTTCTCAATGAACCCAAAAAACTCATTAATATCAAAGCTGAATAGTTTTGGAAGTAGATTTTAGTTTGTTTTTTGTTATAGCTATTTTAGGGGGATATCTGTGTGTGTAGGTGACTATTACTGTGCATAATTATTAGGCAACTTAACAAAAAACAAATATATACCCATTTCAATTATTTATTTTTACCAGTGAAACCAATATAACATCTCAACATTCACAAATATACATTTCTGACATTCAAAAACAAAACAAAAACAAATCAGTGACCAATATAGCCACCTTTCTTTGCAAGGACACTCAAAAGCCTGCCATCCATGGATTCTGTCAGTGTTTTGATCTGTTCACCATCAACATTGCATGCAGCAGCAACCACAGCCTCCCAGACACTGTTCAGAGAGGTGTACTGTTTTCCCTCCTTGTAAATCTCACATTTGATGATGGACCACAGGTTCTCAATGGGGTTCAGATCAGGTGAACAAGGAGGCCATGTCATTAGATTTTCTTCTTTTATACCCTTTCTTGCCAGCCACGCTGTGGAGTACTTGGACGCGTGTGATGGAGCATTGTCCTGCATGAAAATCATGTTTTTCTTGAAGGATGCAGACTTCTTCCTGTACCACTGCTTGAAGAAGGTGTCTTCCAGAAACTGGCAGTAGGACTGGGAGTTGAGCTTGACTCCATCCTCATCCCGAAAAGGCCCCACAAGCTCATCTTTGATGATACCAGCCCAAACCAGTACTCCACCTCCACCTTGCTGGCATCTGAGTCGAACTGGAGCTCTCTGCCCTTTACCAATCCAGCCACGGGCCCATCCATCTGGCCCATCAAGACTCACTCTCATTTCATCAGTCCATAAAACCTTAGAAAAATCAGTCTTGAGATATTTCTTAGCCCAGTCTTGACGTTTCAGCTTGTGTGTCTTGTTCAGTGGTGGTCATCTTTCAGCCTTTCTTACCTTGGCCATGTCTCTGAGTATTGCACACCTTGTGCTTTTGGGCACTCCAGTGATGTTGCAGCTCTGAAATATGGCCAAACTGGTGACAAGTGGCATCTTGGCAGCTGCACGCTTGACTTTTCTCAGTTCATGGGCAGTTATTTTGCGCCTTGGTTTTTCCACACGCTTCTTGCAACCCTGTTGACTATTTTGAATGAAACGCTTGATTGTTCGATGATCACGCTTCAGAAGCTTTGCAATTTTAAGAGTGCTGCATCCCTCTGCAAGATATCTCACTATTTTTGACTTTTCTGAGCCTGTCAAGTCCTTCTTTTGACCCATTTTGCCAAAGGAAAGGAAGTTGCCTAATAATTATGCACACCTGATAAAGGGTGTTGATGTCATTAGACCACACCCCTTCTCATTACAGAGATGCACATCACCTAATATGCTTAATTGGTAGTAGGCTTTCGAGCCTATACAGCTTGGAGTAAGACAACATGCATAAAGAGGATGATGTGGTCAAAATACTCATTTGCCTAATAATTCTGCACTCCCTGTAGATGCACAGCGGTGTGTGGTATGCACGTGCACGCTTCCACTTTTATTAATGTATGAATATTATTTATTGAAAAATGCAAAATAAACGATTCTCTCATTAATTTAGGCATGGCTAACAAGTCTGTATCACTTAGTATAAATCTTGTCTGTGTTTTTGGTAGCCTGAATTCCCTCCCCAGCTACAACACTGCGCACATATAGGTTCCTTACACAATTTGTTTATTTTAAAAATGCATTTATTTGAGATAAAATTGAAGATATATGTAGCGCATATATGGTCATAATAGGTAAAATATCTGTGGACAATAAACAGTCAAATATACCTGTTTTACTTTTTATTTTTCAGTAGAGCAGACCTCAGCAATCTCTATGGAGTTCAAGGCAAAATCATTGCATTTTTGAGATATAGTTTCAATAAAAAGTATAAGCGCTTACAATGTTACATACTGTTACAGTGACTAAAAAAGCTAGAACATCCTTTAATGAAGACATGCTGCAAATTATAATTAAGTAGATCTGAGAGAACTGGTGGCAAAGTTAGCTAATAAGCACATCTTCTTAGCCCGGTTTGCATTGCGACAATTGAAAAATTAGTCATTCGCAAATTATCTTAGCAAGCAGTGCTATATGATCATTTTCAAACACTGCTGAATAAAAAACATATCAAATAATAATTTGAACCTATACTGTGTAGACTCAATTGCTTGTAATTAAGGGGAAACATTTATATATCCTATTTCAAATTTTTTATCTTTTATTGCAGTTAATTTTTTTTTTTATATCCAGTATTTTCAATATTTTGTTTCTTTATTTGCATACAGAATGCTATATTATACAAAGTAGCTGGAATTGTTCCCCATCTCTTTTCATTAAATTAATAACAGTGACACAGGCAGTAGAAGAACACATATAATGCAGAGGCAGTGTTTGAAAGAAAAGATGAACAAAATAAGGAAATTAAAAATTGTCCGGAAACTTTCCAATAGTTTGAGCTGAGTAAGACACATGAAACTTAATTGCCAATGCCAACTAACTAACTACTAACTTACTAACTAATGGCTAGATTACGAGTTTTGCGGTATGAGTAAAAAAGCAGCGTTAAGGCTCATAACGCTACTTTTTCACTATCGCTGGTATTACGAGCCTTGCAGGTTTAGGGGCACCGCACACTTTTTTGGCCGTACAGCAAATTAACTTACGCAATTTGCGTAAAGTCTTTTTTTCAATGGGACTTCCATAGCGCCGGTAATACAAGCTTTTTCTTGGAGGCCAAAAAGTGAGCGGTACAGCCTATCCCGCAAGATTCGTAACACATTCTAAAATCAGTAGTTATGAGTTTTACACTACAAAGCTGTAGCATAAAACTCATAACTAAAGTGCTAAAAAGTACACTAACACCAATAAACTACCTATTAACCCCTAAACCGAGGCCCTCCTGCATTGCAAACACTAAAATAAAAATTATTAACCCCTAATCTGCCGCTCCGGACATCGCCGACACTAGAATAAACATGCCTAGCAAACACTAGTTAAATATTATTAACCCTTAATCTGCCGCCCCTAACATCGTCGCCACCTACTTACATTTATTAACCCCTAAACCTAAGTCTAACCCTAACACCCCCTAACTTTAATATTATTAAAATAAATCTAAATAAAACATACTTACTATTAATAACTAAATAAATCCTATTTAAAACAAAATACTTACCTGTAAAATAAATCCTAAAATAGCTACAATATAACTAATAGTTACATTTATGCTATCTTAGGGTTTATTTTTATTTTACAGGTAAGTTTGTATTTATTTTAACTAGGTAGAATAGTTACTAAATAGTTATTAACTATTTACTAACTACCTAGCTAAAATAAATACAAATTTACCTGTAAAATAAAACCTAACCTGAGTTACACTAACTCCTAACCTTACACTACAATTAAATAAATTGCATAAATTAAATACAATTACCTAAATTACAAAAAAAAACAAATACTAAATTACACAAAATAAAAAAAGAAATGATCAGATATTTAAACAAATTACACCTAATCTAATAGCCCTATCAAAATAAAAAGCCCCCCCAAAATAAAAAAAAAACCCTAGCCTAAGCTAAACTACCAATAGACCTTAAAAGGGCCTTTTGCAGGGCATTCCCCCAAAGAAATCAGCTCTTTTATCTGTAAAAAAAATACAAACAACCCCCCCAACAGTAAAACCCACCACCCACACAACCAACCCCCCAAGATGGCATCCCTTGAATTCAGATTGGCTGATAGAATCAGCCAATCAGAATTAAAGGTGAAAAAATCCTATTCGCTGATGCAATCAGCTAATAGGATTGAGCTTGCATTCTATTGGCTGTTCCTATCAGCCAATAGAATGCAAGCTCAATCCTATTGGCTGATCGGATATCTGATAATTTCTTTTTTTTTTATTTTGTTTAATTTAGTGTTTGTTTGTTTTTGTAATTTAGGTAATTGTATTATATTTAGGTAATTTATTTAATTGTAGTGTAAGGTTATGTGTTAGTGTAACTGAGGTTAGGTATTATTTTACAGGTAAATTTGTATTTATTTTAGCTAGGTATTTAGTAAATAGTTAATAACTATTTACTAACTATTCTACCTAGTTAAAATAAAAACAAACTTGCCTGTAAAATAAAAATAAACCCTAAGCTAGCTACAATGTAACTATTAGTTATATTGTAGCTATCTTAGGGTTTATTTTACAGGTAAGTATTTAGTTTTAAATAGGAATTATTTAGATTTATTTTATTTATATTAAAGTTAGGGGGTGTTAGGGTTAGACTTAGGTTTAGGGGTTAATACATTTAGTATAGTGGCGGCGACGTTGGGGGCGGCAGATTAGGGGTTATTAAATATAGGTAGGTGGGGGCGATGTTAGGCAGATTAGCGGTTAATAAGTATAATGTAGGTGTCAGCGATGTCGGGGGCAGCAGATTAGGGGTTAATAAGTATAAGATTAGGGGTGTTTAGACTCGGGGTTCATGTTAGGGTGTTAGGTGTAAACATAAAATTTGTTTCCCCATAGGAATCAATGGGGCTGCGTTACAGAGCTTTACGCTGCTTTTTTGCAGGTGCTCTCCCCATTGATGTCTATGGGGAAATCGTGCACGAGCACGTAAATCAGCTCACCGCTGACTTAAGCAGCGTTGGTATTGGAGTGTGGTATGGAGCACAATTTTGCTCTACGCTCACTTCTTGCCTGATAACACCGGGTTTATGGAAACCTGTAATACCAGTGCTGTAGGTAAGTGAGTGGTGACAATAACGTGCAAGTTAGCACTGCACCAGGGACTTACGGAGGGAGGAGCTGTTCGGACCAGAGCACGCTGAGGTTGGCATGGTACATGGAGTATAGGCAGCTTGTTTCAACTATCCCCCTTGCTGTCTCTCCCGTTGTTGGTGTCTCGGCACCCTAGGGAGCTGGGCAATTTCATCTAAGCCCGAGCAGGAAGTCCGCTAAAGCTGGAATACAGGCTCCTTCACCAGAGCCGCAACTTTACAGCGCTACAAAGGACCCGCAGGTCCCATTGCCGGAACTATTTACTGGTTATAGCACAAGGTTACGGAGAGTGCTTTCTTCATTGACCCTCCTGTTGTTGGTGCGTATTGCATCCTAGGGAGGCGGAAAACCATTAAAAGATCCCAAGCAGGAATACCGCAGGAGTTGGCAACACCTCCTAGGGTATTCTTTGGCATTTGTTGTCTTACTTGTTCATAAGAAACAGTAAAAATCTTAACTCTGCTATCAGGTCACCATTTTGCCAGCTTGGATATTATATTTAGCTGCTGCCCTGGAGCAGTTCGCAACATCTTTTGTAGTTATGATGTTTGAAAGTATGATGCTGATAAATTATAAAAATTTATTTCTGGAGTGAGTGTCCCTCAGGAATTGGCCGGTTTTATCGGAGATAGTAGAGCTCGAACTGCAGTCACTGACTCTGTTACCAGCTAAAAAGCGCAAGTACTTGGGCTCTATGGGGGACATGTGTAACCTGTTTTATGCAAGTTATTACTCTCAATAGCGCTGAGCCTGTTTTCTATATGCTATAAAGCTACAAAATCATATGCTTGGACAGCCTCTTACCTCTCAAAGTTTAAGTACTTGCGGACTTGCTATAAATTGTTTTTTGACATCTTGCTTATAAATCTTGCTGCATATCTACAGCTGGGCATGATAGAGGACTAGTATAAATTAAAATGTATTATTTGTACAGGATTTATTAATAGTACCAAGGTCCATACAAAGTGTTCTTATTTTTTGTTCTGAAATGTGTTATATTGAATCTCTGGGTATATTGTAGTTGGCAACTGAAATATTAACCCATCATGCTTTATTTGATGAGGCTGGCATTATAGATCTTGAACTATATAAATTTAGCAATTTTTATTATGTTGTTATATATAATACTGCATATAAGATAAACTAGCTGAACTAATTACTTACATACCACAGACAGGACCCTAATATTTAAATCACATGTGTTATTTAATATGGGTTTTTGGTTGAGAGATATCTTAATATGCCTTATATTTAATCTCTGCCTAGACTAAGACGAGGTAAATTTGAGGTATAGACTAACTGACTGACTGGTATCAGCTAATACATATCTTAGGCTCTTTGTCACCAGTAAGTTTCTCATACGCACTTTTATTTATTAAAAAAAAAAAAAAAGCACTGCACCCCTCATAATGCAAAACTCGTAATCTAGCCGTTAATTAATTAATTAAATGGCTATGATACCAAATGTTGAAACACTTGAAAGTGATGCAGCATAGTTGTAAAAAGCTGACTAGAAAAATATCAATTGAAAATTTCCATGTAAAAAAGAAAGATTTTACCTGAAAATGTCCTAAGTATTTACATCCCATTGTGAAGGACTTTAAGCAACAAATCAGTATGTCTGTCCCGGGACAGGCAAAGGAGTGAGCCTTGTGCACACTCATGTGATTTCCCTATTCAGTTTATGGAAGTTCACTGTGAAATCTCATGAGAGTTAAGTGAAATCTCATGAGATCACAGTAAACAGAGTTCATGACCTCAGCACTGCTGATTCTGATTGGCTGCAGTTAATTTCTTCTTCTTTTTTTACCTGCAGCAGGACGGCAGCTGAATTATAACTTTTTACCTAGGACTTACTCTGCTGAGCTGAGGAGATTGTAAGGTAAAATATCTTCCTTTTTTACATAGAGATTCTCAGGTGATATTTTCCTGTCAGCTTTTTACAGTTGTACTGCATCAGTTTCAAGTGATTTAGCATATGAGTATTATGTCAATTTAACTAAATAAACTAAATTATTTTTTATGCTTTAAAGTTGCTAAAAAAAGGAGCTAAACAGCTTGGGTGAACCATCTTCCTAATTACCTTGAGAGAAAGACAAATCATGGCTGCAGCATTATGCACCCTCCTACGGAGAATGATTACAACAGTCAGAGAGAGATGCTTCTAGATTCAAAGGAATCAGGAACATTACAATCCTGTCCATACAGATGACTAGTATGGTTCTTAATTTTGCATGAAGTTTCCATTCCATTTTAGAAGAAAAATTAAATTCTAACTCTGTTCAAATTATCAGAGGGGGCTTTTTGCTTTTACCAGCTGTATTTTTGTGCTGGCTAAAGCTGTAGTGGAAAACAATTAAATTGCTTAAACAGCAGAAATGGCACATTATTCACATTATGCTTTACATTGAGGTGATTACAAGGAAGAAAACAGATTGACTGTAGGAGATAGATTCAATAAAAAACTCTCCAGCTTGAAGTGAAACCATAAGTTCTCTAAAAATGGGACTGAAACTGCAAGCGTCTGAACTGCTTTCTATCAAATGTAATGAAGCTCTCAAGTAGAATCTTAAGAGGAGAACAAGCTTAAAGGGACACTGAACCCATTTTTTTTCTTTCATGATTCAGATAGAGCATGCAATTTTAAGCAATTTTCTAATTTACTCCTATTATCAATTTTTCTTCGTTCTCTTGCTAATTCTATTTGAAAAAGAAGGCATCTAAGCTATTTGTTTGGTTCAGACCATGGAAAGCACTTGTTCATTGGTGGATGAATTTATCCACCAATCAGCAAGAACAACCCAGGTTGTTCACCAAAAATGGGCCGGCATCTAAACTCACATTTTTGCATTTCAAATAAAGATACCAAGAGAATGAAGAAAATTTGATAATAGGAGTAAATTAGAAAGTTGCTTAAAATTGCTTGCTCTATCTAAATCACGAAAGAAAAAATTTGGGTTCAGTGTCCCTTTAACATGGAAGTTCCTGACACTGATAATAATGCTTAATTTGATGCTATTACATATCAAATTATGTTTTCAGTACATTTTAACTTGTATTTGCTTCTAGTTTAGTATACATAAATTTACTATCAGTTAAACTTGTATGTTGCAAAATTTGAGCAAACTGTAACAGAGTAACATTTTCAAGATAAATCAGTGATATGTGCAGGTGTAAAATACTGTGAGAATATAATAAGAGCAAAAAATTTAAACATCCTCAAAGACCTTCCTTGTCCAGCCAAAAGAACTGCCCTGGCCAACCCATTCTTCCACAAGATACTCAGAAATATATTAAACTGGACATTCTAATTTTTTTTCAATTTTGAAAAGCTTTATTTAAAACTCCAGATGAAAATACAACAAATAATGCAATTTAATGTTAAACAGGGGATAAGACACACAGGTCCTAATACAGTAATTAAATGTATGTAACCATTTATATACTGTAGAAACAGACCAATATATGTGTGCATAGCTTAAGCTACAATTGGAATAAAGTTAACAAGAAACATCTGCTTTAGTCTGGTGGGAGAGGGACTAGGTGAGGCTGGGGTGAAAAGAGGAAGGTGGGGTAGAAAAGGGGGGTTGAGTTTGTAGTCTGTAAAATAGGAGGTGCCTATAAATACCTAATTTAAAGGCTTTTTGTAGGCAGGTTTAGTGAGATGGATCCTGAATTTCTAGTCGGTTGAGCTTACATTGGGCCGCCAGTCAGCCCAAATAGGTCAGAGTTGTTTAGGGAGTAAAATATATTTTTTCCATTAAATAGATATAGGCCATGGTAGATAAGATTGTAGACCACTTTGGGGGTAATTCTTTTTTTCCAGGATCTGGCTATGCTAGATTTGACTGCAGATAATAGGTATATACAGATGTAGCTATGGTGTTTGGGCATGGTATGTGTACCTATGTGGAGGAGGGCTAGAACAGGGGTAAATGGATTCCAATCTTGGAGAGAGTTCGGAAACTTATATTCCATAGGGGTCGTGTCTTGGAGCAATCCCACCATATGTGTACCATGTCTCCAATCTGACCAAAGTTTTGCCAGCATAGGGGAGAGGTATCCTGAAATATTTTAGCCAAACGTGTAGGAAATAATACCAATGTGAGGTGAGCTTGAAGTAAGTCTCAAAGTGTGACACAATGTATTGATTTTTTGGTAAGAGTGAGGATACGCTGCCAGATTTGGGGGGTATAGTAATATTTAACCTGGTCTCCCAGCGAAGTAGGTGAGGTGCTAGATCTGGTGGGGATGTCTATGTAGTTTGTTTCCTTGACTCCAGATGGTTTCACATGGAGTTAGAGGGTGGGACAATGGGTTTGAAACCCCAGCTAGACAAGAAGCTTTTATTCTAATAAATTAAAAATGCAATTAAGGTGGTGAGTTTGAAGGGTTCACTAATTGGTTAAAAGTGAATTGACCCTGCGCACTGGGGGACCACAAATCAGAGACCTGTTTTATACCTAATTGTGCCCATTTGTTAGGGTGAGTTTCTGGGAGGCCTGTAAGAAGACCTGCCATTGAAGTGATAGGGGACGGGTGGGGTGCTATTAAGTGGCCATGTCTAATTTTTTCCAACATCGAGAGGCATTCTAATATTATAGGGTTGTTAATTTGCAAGGTCTTGCGGGTGTGTGCGGGAGTCCAGATCAGGTTGCGAATATGTATATGGTAAGGTAGTGAGGCTTGTTCAACATCTCTCCATTTACTCAGAGAATTCTCAACCCCCCACTAAGAAATGTGTGTGTGTGTGTTAGTATTGCCCCTTCATAGTATTTGACAGAGGGAGATGCTAATCCACCCAGGTGTTTAGGCCGTTGTAGCGCTTTATGTGCAATTCTAGGTGTTTTTCCCTGCCAGACATATTTAGTGAAGTCACTTTGGAATTTTAATAGGAGGTGTTTAGGGACTCTAAACAAGAGGTGTCAGAACAGGTAGCTGATTTTAGGGAGGAAGGAAATTTTTTAGGGGTTGTTATGCGGCCCATCCAAGATATAAATTGGTAGTCCCATTTATGTTTTAAGGAACGAAGTTCCACCAGTAGTGGGAGATATTTATCGCTCAGTATCTGTGAGAAAATATTATTAGATACTTTGACCCCCAGGTGAGTGATGTAATTAAGTCAGGACGCAGCCGCTCAGAAGCTTCCAGGTTGCGGGACAGCATGCTGTCGCTTAGACGATGACCCCATCAGAGGGAACTCGTAATGAACGTGACCAGTAAGAGAATGCACAGAGAACACTAGCTGGTAAGTGCAAGGTGCAAAGCCATAGGAGAGCAGGAACCAACCGCTCAGTACATGGAGAACAATGGCAACGGCTGCACAAAAGGTCCCAGATTAACACCAATGTTTATTTTGAAACTTAGACCCAGACAGACATGGACAAAATGACAGTCTGACGCGTTTTGCCCCCTAGTTGTGCTTCATCAAAGACTTAGTTTACACTGCACAACATTCATCTTTAAATAGGACCAAAATTGCCCACATATTTGCCAATACAAACATTTAATTTAAAAACAAACATTAATACAAATATTCTGCAGTTATTTTATGCCAGTTACCAATATGATGTAAGAATTAAATTGATACATATACATTAAATTCATTATATTCAATATATTACACTTCTCTGTTATATTGCATTGTTGAACGTGCTCGTAAATAATAAGTATATAATAGGTCATCAGATGTCAATGCCATTATACACAATTAGAATACTGAAAAGAAGAAGAATTTTGGCAACTGCTAGTTAGCAAAAAAATGTTACATAGACTATTACATTAATCCTATACCATTGTTACCCAGGCTTACATTTTAGCAGCTGATAACAGAAATCCTCCTAATACAGAGACAACACAAATAAACAGATCATTATAGGTACTAATTAAAACATAGAAACTTACTATGCAGGGGTATGTGTTTTCACACTAACTTTTGAATTTATGCATAGTATAAAGTATAATGATCTGTTTATTTGTGTTGTTTCTGTATCCTGAATTATATTTTAATATACTATGGTTAGAATTCCCTTTGGGATGGAGCAATAAGATGATGTATATAGTCTGGAATACAGCATAGGAGTAAGAGGTTCTGAATTTATATATCATTAGGAGGATTTCTGTTATCAGCTGCTAAAATGTAAGCCTGGGTAACAATGGTATAGGACTAATGTAATAGTCTGTGTAACATTTTTTTGCTAACTAGCAGTTGCCAAAAGTCTTCTTCTTTTCAGTATTCTAATTGTGTATAATGGCATTGACATCTGATGACCTATTATATACTTATTATTTACGAGCACGTTCCACAATGTAATATAACAGAGAGGTGTAATATAATGAATATAATGAATTTAATGTATATGTATCAATTTAATTCTTACATCATATTGGTAACTGGCATAAAATAACTGCAGAATATTTGTATTAATGTTTGTTTTTAAATTAAATGTTTGTATTGGCAAATGTGTGGGCAATTTTGGCCCTATTTAAAGATGAATGTTGTGCAGTGTAAACTAAGTCTTTGATGAAGCGCCACTAGGGGGCGTGAAACGCGTCAGTCTAGTCATTTTGTCTAGTTATTTTGTCCATGTCTGTCTGGGTCTAAGTTTCAAAATAAACATTGGTGTTAATCTGGAGCCTTTTGTGCAGCCGTTGCCTTTGTTCTGAGTGATGTAATTGTCTGACCAGGTGAATTTATATTGATCTTTAAGTCGTGTGTAGTCCTGGGGAAATCCCCATGAGTAGACCTGTCTTACATAGGTTCAATTTATAAAAGGATAAATTCCCAAATGATTCTAAAATCTCTATGTATCTAGGTATAGTTTTTGCTGGCTGTGCGGAGAATACCATAATATCATTGGCGAGTAATGCAATCTTATGCATTGTGCCATGCAGGTTAATTCCCTCTAGTCTTTTATTTTGCCAAATCTGTTCCGTGAACGGTTCGATGGACAGAGTGAAAAGCAAAGGAGATAAAGGTCCTCCCATAAAAGGCAGAGAGGGGAAGCCTAGCCCCTTAACCATTGCCGTGGGTGTGGAATAAAGTGTGGAATAAAGTGCCCTAATGGCCAGAAGAGTCTCAGGTGGGAATTTAAAAGCTTATAGGACTTTCCATAGGTAGTCCCATCTGATTTTGTCAAAGGCCTTCTCAGCATCTAAAGAGATGACTGAGAAGGGCCTATTTAATCTTGTGGATTAACATAGAACATTAAGTAGGCATCTGGTGTTATCTGGACTTTCCCGGTTAAGAACAAAACCCACTTGGTCAGGGTTGATAATATGGGGTATGAGTTTAGAAATGCGATTCGCCAGGATTTTGGAGTAGATCTTTATGTCTATGTTGATGAGGGAAATAGGTCTGTAGTTGGAGCATTTTGATGGGGGTTTGGTTTATGAATTGCAATAATTGAAGCTTCTAAGAACTCTTTGAGGAAGCTACCTTCCTCATTGGCTAACTTGTATAATCTGAGAAGGAGGGGGGAAAAGTTTGTGAATTTAGGTTTTGTAAAAGTGGCCTGGGTAGCCCTTGGGACCCGGGGCTTTGAATGACTTCAGGTTCTTAATGACACTCTTAACCTCATCGAGGAACAAGGGGGAGGAGAGGAGTTCACGTTGTTCTGTTGAGAGGGTAGGGAGATTTAACTAATTCAAATATGTGTGAAATGTCAGTGGGTGTCTGGCTTGGGTGTTCAGATTGTTCAATGTTATATAGGTCTGAGTATTATGAGGCAAAGCTTTTACCAATTTCAAATGGGAGGGTTTTGCCTGCATATCAGATCTGATGAATTCTAGTGATGTTGGTGCAGTGGCGTAATTTGTTAGCTAGTAATGTATCAGCCTTATTAATTTTATAGTTAAAGATGTGTTTCAGTTTGAAAAGGTTATTTTGCATCCTGCGCAGCTCCTATTGGCAAATGTGTTTTTCTTATGTCTGTGATTTGGGCTGTGGCGTGTGAGGTAGGGGAAATGGGGTTTAGAGATTCCAGAGTTCGAAGTTTGCAGTGGGCCTGGGCTAGAGTAAGAGCAGCTTTCTTTTTCATATAGGCCTGTTTGCGGATAACGTATCCTCTGGTCGCCGCATTAATGGCACCCCATATGGTATTGTCTCTAATGTGTTTATGCCTAAACGTGTCTATGGAAAGCATATCGACTGTTACTAGGTCATGGTCCGACCAAGGACATAGCAGAATATCAGTGCATTTAATTAGGTCTAGAATCAGCTATGTAGTCTAATCTGCAGTATGTTCTGTGAGGATGGGAATAGTGGTGTAATCTTTTATCTTTACGGTGAAGGGATCTCCATATATCATAATATCCGAATTAAGCCATAATTATTCTGAATTTGAAAGCTAAGTGTACCAATAGGGGGCCTTTTTTGTGTCGGCTTAGTGAGTTCCTATCCATATCACAGTCCCAAACCATATTGAAATCTCCTGCAATGACAACTTTGCCAGTTTTAATCTTCTCTACTTGATTTAAGGTTTTAGTTAGGTATGTGGGCTGATGAGAGTTAGGCATGTATACCGAGGCCAGTGTGTAAACTATGTGGCCTAATTTACAAACCAGGATCACATATCTGGCTTGGGGGTCTTTAACCACCTTGATTTGTTCATACGCTAACCGTTTGTGGATTAAAATAGCTGTCCCTCTAGCTTTTTTGAAAATTTGGGTTTGTTCAATAACCGTATAAATTTTGAAATATAATCTGAAAGGATAATCTGATTTCCAATGCGTTTCCTGTAAAAACACATCAGGGTTATGGAATTTAATTAAGTGTGTCAACAGGCTACGCTTGTATGGAGTGTTTAGACCTCTTACATTATGCGTTGGGAATTTCAATGTTTCCATGTGGGTTATCAGATTCAGTTAGAGTATAGGGGGCGACTGTGACCTAGACAGAAGTGTGGGGGAGGAGGGGGAAACGGGTGTAAGAGAGGTATTGGAGGGATTTATATAGTGTTTATGAAAATAAACACAGAAACTTGTGGTGGAAATAGTCCACCTTGTTGGAACCCTGGTGTGGGCTACCATTGTGGGGTAGGGGAGTATAATGTATAATAAACAGTGTTAGAGGCTGGAAGTACCAACCCCGCTCCAGTGCAATATCAACATTATCAACCTTAATAAATTGTTAATTAACCTTTGGATAGTATAAACACCATGGCCTAGATTTAGAGTTCGGCGGTAGCCGTCAAAACCAGCGTTAGAGGCTCCTAACGCTGGTTTTGGCCGCCCGCTGGTATTTGGAGTCAGTGATTAAAGGGTCTAACGCTCACTTTGCAGCCGCGACTTTTCCATACCGCAGATCCCCCTACGCCATTTGCGTAGCCTATCTTTTCAATGGGATCTTTCTAACGCTGGTATTTAGAGTCGTTTCTGCAGTGAGCGTTAGAGCTCTAACGACAAGATTCCAGCCGCCTGAAAAAAGCAGGAGTTAAGAGCTTTCTGGCTAACGCCGGTTTATAAAGCTCTTAACTACTGTACCCTAAAGTACACTAACACCCATAAACTACCTATGTACCCCTAAACCGAGCTCCCCCCACATCGCCGCCACTCGATTAAAAATTTTAACCCCTAATCTTCCGACCGCCACCTACGTTATACTTATGTACCCCTAATCTGCTGCCCCTAACCCCGCCGACCCCTATATTACATTTATTAACCCCTAATCTGCCCCCCACAACATCGCCGCCAGCTACTTACAATAATTAACCCCTAATCTTCCGACCGCAAAGCGCCGCCACCTACGTTATCCCTATGTACCCCTAATCTGCTGCCCCTAACACCGCCGACCCCTATATTATATTTATTAACCCCTAATCTGCCCCCCTCAACGTCGCCGACACCTACCTACACTTTTTAACCCCTAATCTGCCGAGCGGACCTGAGCGCTACTATAATAAAGTTATTAACCCCGAATCCGCCTCACTAACCCTATCATAAATAGTATTAACCCCTAATCTGCCCTCCCTAACATCGCCGACACCTACCTTCAATTATTAACCCCTAATCTGACGACCGGAGCTCACCGCTATTCTAATAAATGTATTAACCCCTAAAGCTAAGTCTAACCCTAACACTAACACCCCCCTAACTTAAATATAATTTTAATCTAACGAAATAAATTAACTCTTATTAAATAAATTAATCCTATTTAAAGCTAAATACTTACCTGTAAAATAAACCCTAATATAGCTACAATATAAATTATAATTATATTATAGCTATTTTAGGATTAATATTTATTTTACAGGTAACTTTGTATTTATTTTAACTAGGTACAATAGCTATTAAATAGTTAAGAACTATTTAATAGTTACCTAGTTAAAATAATAACAAATTTACCTGTAAAATAAATCCTAACCTAGGATATAATTAAACCTAACACTACCCTATCAATAAAATAATTAAATAAACTACCTACAATTACCTACAATTAACCTAACACTACACTATCAATAAATTAAATAAACACAATTGCTACAAATAAATACAATTAAATAAACTAGCTAAAGTACAAAAAATAAAAAAGAACTAAGTTACAGAAAATAAAAAAATATTTACAAACATAAGAAAAATATTACAACAATTTTAAACTAATTACACCTACTCTAAGCCCCCTAATAAAATAACAAAGCCCCCCAAAATAATAAATTCCCTACCCTATTCTAAATTAAAAAAGTTACAAGCTCTTTTACCTTACCAGCCCTGAACAGGGCCCTTTGCGGGGCATGCCCCAAGAAGTTCAGCTCTTTTGCCTGTAAAAAAAAACATACAATACCCCCCCCCCAACATTACAACCCACCACCCACATACCCCTAATCTAACCCAAACCCCCCTTAAATAAACCTAACACTAATCCCCTGAAGATCTTCCTACCTTGTCTTCACCATCCAGGTATCACCGATCCGTCCTGGCTCCAAGATCTTCATCCAACCCAAGCGGGGGTTGGCGATCCATAATCCGGTGCTGAAGAGGTCCAGAAGAGGCTCCAAAGTCTTCATCCTATCCGGCAAGAAGAGGACATCCGGACCGGCAACCATCTTGATCCAAGCGGCATCTTCTATCTTCATCCGATGACGACCGGCTCCATCCTGAAGACCTCCACCGCGGACCCATCTTCTTCCGGCGACGTCCAACTGCAGAATGACGGTTCCTTTAAGGGACGTCATCCAAGATGGCGTCCCTCGAATTCCGATTGGCTGATAGGATTCTATCAGCCAATCGGAATTAAGGTAGGAATATTCTGATTGGCTGATGGAATCAGCCAATCAGAATCAAGTTCAATCCGATTGGCTGATCCAATCAGCCAATCAGATTGAGCTCGCATTCTATTGGCTGATCGGAACAGCCAATAGAATGCGAGCTCAATCTGATTGGCTGATTGGATCAGCCAATCGGATTGAACTTGATTCTGATTGGCTGATTCCATCAGCCAATCAGAATATTCCTACCTTAATTCCGATTGGCTGATAGAATCCTATCAGCCAATCGGAATTCGAGGGACGCCATCTTGGATGACGTCCCTTAAAGGAACCGTCATTCTGCAGTTGGACGTCGCCGGAAGAAGATGGGTCCGCGGTGGAGGTCTTCAGGATGGAGCCGGTCGTCATCGGATGAAGATAGAAGATGCCGCTTGGATCAAGATGGTTGCCGGTCCGGATGTCCTCTTCTTGCCGGATAGGATGAAGACTTTGGAGCCTCTTCTGGACCTCTTCAGCACCGGATTATGGATCGCCAACCCCCGCTTGGGTTGGATGAAGATCTTGGAGCCAGGACGGATCGGTGATACCTGGATGGTGAAGACAAGGTAGGAAGATCTTCAGGGGATTAGTGTTAGGTTTATTTAAGGGGGGTTTGGGTTAGATTAGGGGTATGTGGGTGGTGGGTTGTAATGTTGGGGGGGGTATTGTATGTTTTTTTTTACAGGCAAAAGAGCTGAACTTCTTGGGGCATGCCCCGCAAAGGGCCCTGTTCAGGGCTGGTAAGGTAAAAGAGCTTGTAACTTTTTTAATTTAGAATAGGGTAGGGAATTTATTATTTTGGGGGGCTTTGTTATTTTATTAGGGGGCTTAGAGTAGGTGTAATTAGTTTAAAATTGTTGTAATATTTTTCTTATGTTTGTAAATATTTTTTTATTTTCTGTAACTTAGTTCTTTTTTATTTTTTGTACTTTAGCTAGTTTATTTAATTGTATTTATTTGTAGCAATTGTGTTTATTTAATTTATTGATAGTGTAGTGTTAGGTTAATTGTAGGTAATTGTAGGTAGTTTATTTAATTATTTTATTGATAGGGTAGTGTTAGGTTTAATTATATCCTAGGTTAGGATTTATTTTACAGGTAAATTTGTTATTATTTTAACTAGGTAACTATTAAATAGTTCTTAACTATTTAATAGCTATTGTACCTAGTTAAAATAAATACAAAGTTACCTGTAAAATAAATATTAATCCTAAAATAGCTATAATATAATTATAATTTATATTGTAGCTATATTAGGGTTTATTTTACAGGTAAGTATTTAGCTTTAAATAGGATTAATTTATTTAATAAGAGTTAATTTATTTCGTTAGATTAAAATTATATTTAAGTTAGGGGGGTGTTAGTGTTAGGGTTAGACTTAGCTTTAGGGGTTAATACATTTATTAGAATAGCGGTGAGCTCCGGTCGTCAGATTAGGGGTTAATAATTGAAGGTAGGTGTCGGCGATGTTAGGGAGGGCAGATTAGGGGTTAATACTATTTATGATAGGGTTAGTGAGGCGGATTCGGGGTTAATAACTTTATTATAGTAGCGCTCAGGTCCGCTCGGCAGATTAGGGGTTAATAAGTGTAGGTAGGTGTCGGCGACGTTGTGGGGGGCAGATTAGGGGTTAATAAATATAACATAGGGGTCGGCGATGTTAGGGCAGCAGATTAGGGGTACCTAGGGATAACGTAGGTTGCGGCGGTTTACGGAGCGGAAGATTAGGGGTTAATAATAATATGCAGGGGTCAGCGATAGCGGGAGTGGCAGATTAGGGGTTAATAAGTGTAAGGTTAGGGGTGCTTAGACTCGGGGTACATGTTAGAGTGTTAGGTGCAGACGTAGGAAGTGTTTCCCCATAGGAAACAATGGGGCTGCGTTAGGAGCTGAACGCTGCTTTTTTGCAGGTGTTAGGTTTTTTTTCAGCTCAAACAGTCCCATTGTTTCCTATGGGGGAATCGTGCACGAGCACGTTTTTGATGCCGGCCGCGTCCGTAAGCAACTCTGGTATCGAGAGTTGCATTTGCGGTAAAAATGCCCTACGCTCCTTTTTTGGAGCCTAACGCAGCATTTGTTTTAACTCTCGATACCAGAGTTAAATTTATGGTGCGGCCAGAAAAAAGCCCGCGGAGCGTTAACAGCCCTTTTACCGACGAACTCTAAATCTAGGCCCATGTTTGTGGCTATAGTAGTGCCCTGCTTTGGAAGTGGGCACTCACATCAGTTCAAGTGGACAGACCAGCCACAGAAGTATGTCCCTAAGATTTCACAGTCTGGTCCCTTATTCTAGGATAGTAAGGTATGAGGCCTATTAGTGTCCTGAGTTTGGTGTGTCCTTTGCCTCTTTATTCTCTGTTCCCTAATCTTCCATTCAGGACCTGAAGCTCGGAGTTTGGGGTGTGAAGAAGTTAAGTCATGGTCCTCCTCATTCTGAGACCCCAAAGAGTTAGAAGAGTCATGACTTGTGATAGGGTGGAGGCAATGTGTGTTTGATTGTCCTTGGTGATTACAAGTTTTGTGAGGAATCCCCATCTGTATTTAATGTTGGCTTTATGAAGGACAGAAGTGATGGTTTGGAATGGTCTCCTGCGTGCTCTGTCTTCAATGTCTGACATTTTGAATTCGAGCTGGGTTATTTGTTCTGCTAGGCTTTTTGTATGAGAAAGAAGATTTGATTGGTCTGTGATGATGTATTCTTGTCTGCTTTCGAGTGCATCCACTCTCTCTCCTATTTCTGAGATATCTTTTCATAGCTCAGTTGAGCTGCATTGGATCTCTTTGGTAATGGAACGTGTCTGTGCAGCAAGCATGTAGATTCCATGATGAAGTGTTGGGACAGTGCTGATGAGTCAGTGCTTGACTGTGACTCTACTCCAAGAGATTCTGGGTCACTAAGATCTTTGTTAGTCCCTTCATCTTGATCTTTAGCTTGTTGGGAAAAATGGTCAAAGACTGTCTTCTTAATGTTAACTGGGGTCTTAAGATGTTTTCTAGATGAGTGAAGGAGTTGGGCAACATGTTGTGTAAGGTTAATTACCAAGGCAACCTCTTTAGAGTGGCGTGAGTGTTAGGTAAGTTACAGGTAAATTCAAAGGGGCTGCCTGTCTAGAACTTTTCACATATGAATTTGGAGCGGGGCTGGGGAGTATCTCTGTGACACCACTACATCTCCTCAGGGGAGGGCAGATTTACACAGTAGTTTGGCTTCTCATCTAGTGCTTTGATTCACCTCCTGGTAAGGGGGCAACAGAGAATCTGTGCACGTTCTAGGGGGTCAAATTGGGGTGAGAGTGTTAAGGAATAGGTAGGAGGGTGTCTCAGACAGTGCCGCTCCTGTAGTGTGAGTTAATTTGAGCCAATAGGCAGTTAGGTGTCAGGCAGATACTCCACAGTTAATACAAAGTGCTGCGTTCCACTAGTGACCTACCCTCTCTCCCCAGGGGATATGGGATACAGATGGAAAAAGGTCATGGGGAAGTGATTCGCTCAGACTTAGCAGAGCAGGAAAGGGAGGGTAGAGGGGGCAGGAACGGCATCAAAACACATATACCCTAGCATAGCAGATACAGCAATAACAGCATTAAAACAGTGTATAACCTTTAGTACAGACAATGACCAATTCTTGTGTTAATTGAAGAGTATAGCTTATCAAAAAGTTCTCCCTCTCACCTCTGGAAAAAGTGTGACCTATTGGAAGGGGAAAAGGAAAGGTGATATGACCAGCCTTGACTAACCAGGCTGGGAAGGGAGAGCTGAGAGGAAGGCCAAAGATTGCTACCAAAAGGTAGGCCTAACAATTCTGCAGCACGCAGGCTAATGCTGGATAAGCAAACCCATGGTTAACCTATGAGATAGTCAGTGGTTAGGTTATGCAGGATCTAACTGAACAGTCTCTCAGGTGCTATACAAGTTCATTATGGTGCTTTGTTGGATCCCTTTGTTTATATCCTAGGTAGCTACTTATCAGGCTCTGCTAGCATGGTGGGCAGGTCTCCTATGAGTTTAACCAGACCTGGGGAGTAGGTGAGGGATTGATGTTTAATCCAGAGCTGCAAGTGATTATATGTCAGCTGCTTCACAATCAAGGGTATGAGAAAAAAAATAGAGGTTTAGATCTCACCCAGCTGCAGAAGGTATCTCAGTACATGTGATTAACAGGGAGAGCTTTTTCCGTTCAGGAAGCCTAATGTAGATCTAGGCCCAGCTGGGTTGTAAACTTGTAAACAGGTGGCTAGCTGCTGGCTTTGAAAATTCCCCAGTGATGTATGGACCTCCTTCTAGTAGGTATGGGTGTTTTCGAGGACCCTTCCAATGAGGCTAGCTTCACTGTTAGTTGCCTGCTGCCCCAGTCTCTACTCTGTGGTGGTAAGATGGTGGCTTTATGTGCCACAGGGAACCCATTTGCTGCCTTCCTTTCTGGTCAGACTCTGTTCCCAGCTACTTTAGTGTAGCCCTGTTGTCTGAATCAGCTGTACTGTTTAGTGGCTTGGAGTCGGCCCCCCTCCAACTGCGCCTCGCACAGGCGCAGAGGACAAATACAGCAATATTGGCTGTCAGCCACCACAGAGGTGCAAGTGAATTTTGCACATTGTACTTCTAATCCTCATGGCAGCCTTAATCTAGTAGCCTTCATCTCCAGAGTGGAGCCCTGACCCTCCGGAGCGGGATGTGACAGGGGCACTGATCAGCTCTTCTAGTTCACTCAGGATCTCACAATGGCACAATTCTGTGTGTGATGCCAGGTCACTGCCTCAATCTTTCTCAACAATTTGGCCGGGTGATCTGATGGTGTCTCGGCCTCCAAAGTCCAAATCAGCAAGTCTTCTATGGTTGCTGTGTATCAGCAGGCAGACTTAGGTTGAATTATGTTTTATTACATTTTTTAAAGTATAAGCACACGGAGCTCTTGCTAAGTACGACAGCTCTGCTCAGCGGTTAGCTCCGCCCCCTAGAAATTCTGAAATTTATAAGATACGCATAAACATGCAAACTACAATAAAAATGTGTATTAATCACAATTCTAAATATATTGCTATATACAAAGTATAGCATACAAAATCTAAATGCATTAAAACAAAAATTAGAAAGTACGATGTTTACTTGATTTAAGTTTTTGTATTTTAAGTTTTATTATGTTTTAAGTAAATTATAATACAATGTGTAAATATAGCAAAACTCTCATTTGTCCCTTAATGAATTTTTCCCTACCTAAAATCATATGAGGGATCTCATAGTGCTGACTTATGGCTTGATTACGAGTTTTGCGTTATGAGCGGCTTGATGCTAACTTGCAAGTTATTTCCACCGCTCACCTCCCTATAGCACTGCTATTACAGGTTTTCAAAAAACCGGCGTTAGCAGGCAATATGTCAGCATTGAGCAAAATTGAGCTCCATACCGCACTCAAATACCAGCGCTGCTTTAAGATGGTTTTACGTGCTCGTGCACGATTTCCCCATAGACATCAATGGGGAGAGCCGGCTTAAAAAAAGCCTAACACCTGCAATAAAGGAGTGTAAAGCTCCGTAACGCAGCCCCATTGATTCCTATGGGGAAAGAAAATTTATGTTTAAACCTTACACCCTAACAAAAACCCAGAGTCTAAACACCCCTAATCTGCCACCCCCGACATTGCTGACACCTACATTACACTTATTAACCCCTTATCTGCCGCCCCCGACATCGCCGCCACCTACATTACAGTTATTAACCCCTAATATGCTGCCCCAATGTCGCCGCCACCTACATTACAGTTATTAACCCCTAATCTTCCGCCCGACATCGCCGCCACCTACCTACACTTATTAACCCCTAATCTGCTGTCCCCAATGTCGCCACCACTATACTAAAGTTATTAACCCCTAAACCTAACCATAAGTCTAACCCTAACCCTATCGTAACCCAAACCCTAACACCCACTAACTTTAACATAATTAAAATAAATCTAAATAAAAATTACTATTCATACCTAAATAATTCCTATTTAAAACTAAATAATTACCTGTAAATTAAACCCTAAGCTAGCTACAATATAACTGTTACATTGTAGCTAGCTTGGGTTTTATTTTAATTTCACAGCTAAGTTTGTATTTATATTAACTAGATAGACTAGTTAGTAAATAGTTATTAACTATTTACTAACTACCTAGTTAAAATAAATACAAATTTACCTGTGAAATAAAACCTAACCTGTCTTACACTAACATCTAACCTTACACTACAATTAAATCAATTACATTAATTAAATACAATTAACTAAATTACAAAAAATAATAAACAATAAATTACACAAAATAAAAAAGAGATTATCAAATATTTAAACTAATTACACCTAATCTAATAGCCCTATAAAAATAGAAAAGCCCCCCAAAATAAAAAAAAAACCCTAGTCTAAACTAAACTGCCAATAGCCCTTAAAAGGGCCTTTTGCGGGGCATTGCCCCAACGAAATCAGCTCTTTTACCTGTAAAAAAAAATACAAACACCCCCAACAGTAAAACCCACCAACCACATAACCAAACCCCCCAAATAAAATCTTATCTAAAAAAAAACTAAGCTCCCTATTGCTCTGAAAAGGGCATTTGGATGGGCATTGCCCTTAAAAGGGCATTTAGCTCTTTTTCAGCCCAAACCCTAAGCTAAAAATAAAACCCACCCAATAAAACCTTAAAAAAACCTAACACTAACCCCGAAGATCCACTTGCAGTTTTTGAAGACCGGATATCCATCCTCAACGAAACCGGGAGAAGTCTTCATCCAAGTGGCAAGAAGTCCTCAACTAAGCAGGGAGAAGTCTTCATCCAAGCGGCAAGAAGTGGTCCTCCAGATGGGCAGAAGTCTTCATCCAGACGGCATCTTTTATCTTCATCCTTCCGACGCGGAGCAGCTCCATTTCAAGACATCCGGCACGGAGCATCCTCTTCTTTCAACGGATACTGTAGAATGAAGGTTCCTTTAAGTGGCGTCATCCAAGATGGCGTCCCTTGAATTCCGATTGGCTAATAGAATTCTATCAGCCAATCGGAATTAAGGTAGAAAAAAATCCTATTGGCTGATGCAATCAGCCAATAGGATTGAGCTTTAATCCTATTTGCTGATCTAATCAGCCAATAGGATTGAGCTCGCATTCTATTGGCTGTTCCAATCAGGTAAAAGAGCTGATTTCTTTGGGCCAATGCCCCGCAAAAGGTCCTTTTAAGGGCTATCGGCAGTTTAGTATAGGCTAGGGGTTTTTTTTTATTTTGATAGGGCTATTAGATTAGGTGTAATTAGTTTAAATATTTGATCATTTCTTTTTTATTTTGTGTAATTTAGTGTTTATTATTTTTTGTATAAGTTAGGTGTTAGTGTAAGAAAGGTTAGGTTTTATTTCACAGGTAAGTTTGTATTTATTTTAACTAGTTAGTTAGTAAATAGTTATTAAACTATTTACTAACTAGTCTACCTAGTTAAAATTAATACAAACTTAGCTGTGAAATAAAAATAAAATCTAAGATAGCTACAATGTAACTATTAGTTATATTGTAGCTAGCTTAGAATTTATTTTACAGGTAAATATGTATTTAGTTTGAAATAGGAATTATTTAGGTATTAATTGTAATTTTTATTTAGATTTATTTTAATTATGTTAAAGTTAGTGGGTGTTAGGATTAGGGTTAGACTAAGGGTTAGGTTTAGGGGTTAATAACTTTAGTATAGTGGCAGCGATTTTGGGGGCAGCAGATTAGGGGTTAATAATATTTAACTAGTGTTTGCAATGAGGGAGCGCGGCGGTTTAGGGGTTAATATGTTTATTATAGTGGCGGCGATGCCGGGAGCAGCAGATTAGGGGTTAATAATTTTATTTTAGTGTTTGCGATGCGGGAGGGCCTCGGTTTAGGGGTTAATAGGTAGTTTATGGGTGTTAGTGTACTTTTTAGCACTTTAGTTATGAGTTTTGTTACGGCTTTGTAGCGTAAAACTCATAACTACTGACTTTTAGTTTACGGTACGAATCTTGACGGTATAGGGTGTACCGGTCATTTTTTGGCCGGACAGGCAAACTCGTAATACCGGCGCTATGGAAGTCCCATTGAAAAAGGACTTTTTGAAAGCTGCGGTAGTTACGTTGCGTTACGGCCAAAAAAGTGTGCTGGACGGATATACCTGCAAGACTCTTAATACCAGCGGTAGTGAAAAAGCAGCGTTATGAGGCTTTTTTACTCATAACGCAAAACTCGTAATCTAGTCAATATTCTATTAAATAAGAGTGGAGAGTTTTTGAGAATGTGGCTCTTAATGTTTGCCCATACTAACATAGAGAACCAGATTATGAGTAGCACATTAACCGTTCCATGAGAGCGAAAAGGCTTTTATCAGTGCTGTCGCTATATTATGAGTAAAACAAGTTCAGAACAGAATAAATAGAATATTAATAAACATGTCAATTCCAAAAAAAACACGTTAAGAAAACCCACCTTGGTAAAAATAGAAAGCTGTGTCTTCTATGACATGTTAAGATCCAAAACACCAAATATTCTTACTCTAAAAGAAAAAAAAACCACTGCAAAAGATTAAACATTAATTTTTAATATCAGGACAAGACTTTAAATACATACTATAGCATTTTACAGTATAATACATATAAATTATACATTTTATACATACGTACAATATACCCACATCAACACAGCTCCTTTAGGTTTAATAAGGAGGTTTTTTTATTATTTAAAGGGACATTGTACATTAGATTTATTTTTTTTGCATAAATGTTTTGTAGATGAACTATTTATATAGCCATCTGGGAGGTTTTGGTAACAATATAGAATTTTGCTATTTTTTTTTAATAACATTGTGCTGATTTTTAGACTCCTAATCAAACCCCAAAATATCAGCTGTAGACTGAAGTCTGCAGATTCCTGCTTGCTCCTGTTTGGGCAATGGGTCTTTTCAAATGCAGGGAAGGGGGAGGGTCTGCTCTTCCTGCTTTCTCAGCCACTTTTAGTGGGCATCCCAGCCTATCCTCACCAAAAGTGCTAAGCTAGGAGCTTCTAAGTAAGTTTTTAAAAGGTTTTATACTGGATTTTTATATCAGTATCTGTGCATATTATTCTTTATAGTAGTGTCTATTGCATGCAGTTATATGACAATTAGTGTATGCTGTCCCTTTAACAATGGAGATCACAGACATGCTAAATATATAGGTGTTCCATGTGAGTAACCTATATTGTAATGGGGAAACATTGCCGGGAGATTCTTATATTTAAAGGACTATTCTCCGTATTAAATGCATCTTTTCAGCCTTATCAGTCTCAACAGTTTTTCAGTGGAGAAATTTTCAATTGTAAGAAAAATGTATAATCTGAACTTTTACTACACAGAAACCATTTTTGTTTCAGTGAACGCATAGTCTATGTTGTGTGAACATACTTTGAATACACAACCCCCCCTTCCGAAATCTAAGATCACTGGCGATGTTGGCGGATATTTGCTGAGACTGTGATCCCTATTATTTCTTATGGAAGGCACATCGCCACACATTGGGATAGAGAGTCAGCCCACTTTTTATATAAAATTTTGCCGTACCCATGGATTTGCAATACTGGCGAGGCCAAAAAGGCCTGACGATCCTTTTATCACCTGACCCTTAATTTTGTTAATGTCAATAAAACTTTATCCTCAGTTTTTGTTTTTGTTTTGTTGTGTTTAAACTGATAACCTTAATATCTTGTACTATGTAATGGATCTCCTTGCAGTTTTATGAAGGCAGATCATACATATATATACAGTATATATATATATATATATATATATATATATATATATACTGTGTGTGTGTGTGTGTATATATATATATATATATATATATATATACTGTATATATGTATGCTGTCTAATATTTCTTTATCTGCTTTCATAAATCTACTGTCATCTTCATTGAACTGTATTATTTTTCTACTGACTTTTCTCCCAGTGCTAACATATCTTAAGTTTTAACGTCACCATTTCCCACCGGTTATGCTTTGTAATCATTGCATTATCCTTCACATTCCTATTTAAATGTCTAGCAATTTTATTGGCTATTTCCATAGCCTCATCTCATTAAAGGGATATTAAAACAGGTCAAAACAAATAAATCAATGTAAACATAAAAAAAACAGATAGTATATAAAAACAGGAGACAACTTGCTTTCTTGCACAAATAGTACGTATAAATTCTAACTGTAGCCCCTGCCCTCAGGGAGATAAGAGTGAAACATTAACAAACTTAAGTTTCATATTGGCAAATCTGACTCCCTGTTTATCTAGTCTATTCACCATATACTAAACCAACTCTGGAAGTTTTATGACATCATGCTAGATAGTCTTCCTGTAGACTAAAGAACACAGCCTTCTTGTACAGCTGTGACAGGAAGTAATGGATACGGCAAAAAATTAGTTTAAAAAAAAAAAAACTTAAAAGGTAAAATCTATTTTAATAAATGAATAATACAAATTGCAATGCTTTCTATTAAGTATAATATGTCTTTTTTATTACAACAATTAAGCAGACTGTTTAATATACCTTTAGGAGCCGATTATCTAAAGATCTCTGGACTTGTTCGTTTCTCTAAAAAAAATCCCACCAGTACTTTGAAGCTCGAACAGTGTGTCTTGCAAAGTGGTGTTCCCTGCTTTTCACTATGGGGCCCATTTATCAAGCTCCGAATGGAGCTTGTGGGCCCGTGTTTCTGGCGAGTCTTCAGACTCGCTAGAAACAGCAGTTATGAAGCAGCGGTCTAAAGACCGATGCTCCATAACCCTGTCCGCCTGATCTGATGAGGCAGACAGAAATCGCCGGAATTCAACCCGATCTAGTACGATTAGGTTGATTGACACTTCCCTGCTGGCGGCCAATTGGCCGCGAGTCAGCAGGGGCTGCGAGTGAGCTGCTGGTGCAATGTTAAATGCGGAGAGCGTATTGCTCTCCGCATTCAGCGAGGTCTTGCAAACCTGATCCGCACTGTAGGATCCGCAAGACCTTTGATAAATAGGCCCCTATGTGTGTTGCACCTGCGAGGCTGTGTTCTGCTGAGCTCCCACTAGGGACACAGTATGGCTGTTAACCCAGGAGGAGATGAAGCACAGAAAGACTGACGTTTCAGTTTGGCCTCTGAAGAAAAGGTAAACACCTATGAAAATGAATATGTGTCTTGAAATTGGGCATAAAAAACAAACAAAAAACAGCATGGTCTGTCAGTTTATGAGTTGATGAAAGTTAATTGAGATATACAAAGGGAAGAAGTAGCAAAAACTGATTTAAAGAAATTAAAGTTGTTTAAAAATGATATCTCTGCTACAGACAGTAAACAGAAAAGGAATTTGGAGCTTGAAAAAAGAAGGAAAACTTCAAGTGAGGCCAGACAAGAAAATGAATCCTTCTCTAGTGAATCTGAGCAAAGTAACAAACTTTGCAGCTGTTTGTCAACATGGAGGCTCAGAATGCGGATTCCCCACTAATGGGAGAAAAGTCTGCAGTAAAGCAAAGTAAGACATGGATTATGCTTGTACACAGGCCACGGAAAAGGATTATGAAGAGGCAATGAATTTGAGTAATGGGGGTAAATATGCTTATAACAATTCTTATTCCTGCAAGCAATAGTTATTACACAATGCAAGAAACTCCTGCAACTTGTAGCAAACAAAGCACAGTATTGCAGCATAAACCAGAAGCTATACATTTGCAACAGTCAGCAGTGGAAACTCTCACACAACTACATGGATCATTTGTGGGATTTGAGCAGCCTAAAATCACAGCAATGGGCTGAGGCTGGTCCCAAAAAGCCTGTAATTACAGGGTTGCATGGAGCTGTAGCAGACCCCAGTAAGTCAGTTGGCAGTGTTGTATCAGCTGTGCCTCCCATTTTTAAATTACCCCAAGTATCTGTACCAAGTTCTAAAAATGCAAATGCTGCTGTTTACTTTACTGACTAACTTTAAGCTTCCAGACATGAAGCTTAGAGAGGCATACCTCCCAACATTTCAAAATTCAAAAGAGGGACACCCCCCCCCCCCCCCCCCGGCCAAAAAAATTGAAATGTGGTGGGCGGGGCTTAAAAAATCATAAGACCAAAGTAATAAAAATAAAATTCTAAATAAAGCCATATATTTTAATACACTTTGGCAGCCAATCAAACACAAGCTCAAACCACTGGTATGGCTATGTGAGCGCTGTATTTAATTAGCCTTTGCAAAGACATTGCTAAATATTTTTATCTTCATTGCACATTTATTAATAAATTCTTTAAAACTACTATCTGCATTCCCCATTAATATTCTAGACTCTGGCCTTTAAAGTCAGCAAAAATGCACAGTAGCACGCTACATAGCATACACTTACACATGCAGATACACACACACTACATAGCATACACTTATACATGCAGATACCCACACACACACACACACACACTACATAGTATACACTTACACATGCAGATACACACACACTACATAGCATACACTTATACATGCAGACACACACACACTACATAGCATACACTTACACATGCAGATACACACACACTACATAGCATACACTTATACATGCAGATACCCACACACACACACACACACACTACATAGTATACACTTACACATGCAGATACACACACACTACATAGCATACACTTATACATGCAGATACACACACACTACATAGCATACACTTATACATGCATAAACATACACACTACATAGCATACACTTACACATGCAGATACACACACACTACATAGCATACACTTATACATGCAGATATACACACACACTACATAGCATACACTTATACATGCAGATACACACACACTACATAGCATACACTTATACATGCAGAAACATACACACTACATAGCATACACTTACACATGTAGATATACACACACTACATAGCATACACTTATACATGCAGCATACACTTATACATGCAGATACACAGACACTACATAGTATACATTTATACATGCAGACACACACTACATAGCATACACTTATACATGCAGATATACACACACACTACATAGCATACACTTATACATGCAGATATACACACACACTACATAGCATACACGTATACATGCAGATATACACACACACTACATAGCATACACTTATACATGCAGATGCACACACACTACATAGCATACACTTATACATGCAGAAACATACACACAACATAGCATACACTTACACATGCAGATACACACACACTACATAGCATACACTTATACATGCAGATACACAGACACTACATAGTAAACACTTATACATGCAGACACACACTACATAGCATACACTTATACATGCAGACACACACTTATACATGCAGATACACATACACACTACATAGCTTACATTTATACATGCAGACACACACACACACACTACATAGCATACACTTATACATGCAGATACACATACACACACTACATAGCTTACATTTATACATGCAGACACACACACACACACTACATAGCATAAAATTATACATACAGATACACACACACAGTTATGGATACAGATAGACACACACACTACATCATATATGGGTATCTGTAATTCATTGTATGGGGTCCTGGGGTTGGCAAGCACATTAGCTGGCAGTCTGCAGCTGCCACTGTTCGTTACACTGTTCGTTACCCTGGTATTAGCACTGCTCATTGTATAAAACTGAAGACATGCTAGTATTATCACTAGGGGTTAGACATCATCACTACCAGAGGTAGGTTAGAGAGGTCACCTTTACCTGTGGTCAGAGTGTATACAGCCTTTTTTACTCCTGCTTAACCCACACACCATTCCTTTTCCACAGGGAATATAATAGGTATCTAACCATGTGAGAGCAAAGCCAGCTGCTTCTGAGTATGGGCCCAATAGAATTAAAAAAAAAAAAAAAAATCGGGACAGATGGCTAGCAACTCGGGACAGACCCCTAAAATCGGGACTGTCCCGCGAAAATCGGGACAGTTGGGGGGTATGGAGAGGTCCAAAGTCCTTTTCTAATTTACCTGTAAAAAATCCCTGAAAGAGGAGGAATGTTGTCATATTAACCTACTGTGGCAATCATGAAGAGGACAGAGGTATGGAGTATGTGGGCCAGGTGCTTATTAAGAAATCACTGGGATTTCATCCAGAGCATTACGATATTAGCTTTAAGACGTGGGGGAGTATCTATCAAGCTCCTGCAGGCTTGCAGAAACACCAGCTAAAGACCGCTGCTCCATAACCCTGTCTGCCTGCTCTGATAAGGCAGACACGAATCGCTCAGGTTGATTGACACTCCCTTGCTGGCGGCTGATTGGCCGTGAGACTGCAGGGGATGGTTTTGCACCAGCAGCTCACAAGAGCTGCTGGTGCAATGCTGAATATGGAAAGCATATTGCCCTCCGCATTCAGCGATGTCTGTCGGACCTTATCCGCACTGTCGGATCAGGTCCGACAGACATTTCATAAATAGGCCTCGTGGTCTCATCTGGAGACTTCCTGGCAGCAGTAAAAAATTATAAAAGACACAACCTGAGTGGAAGAAATTTGAGGCACGTCCAATTACCAGGCTGTCTGTGAGCACTGTACCGTACTTGATCATGAATCCATTTCAGTAGAGGACATAATTTTCTGGCCGAAACGCCAATGTGAAGTCCTTAGTGGGACTAAGAAGATCTAGCAATTATTGGAGTGAAGTTATTTGTTGAAGTCAAGCTTTTTTTCACAGGATAATATAAGAATCCATCAGCCAAACTTCCTTTACATTGGCAATGTTAGAGGGAAATGCTATTATAATGGGCAGGCAAAATGTTGCTTTAAGTGTGGTTCCAGAGGATAGTTTTCTTCAGCCTGTGATAAAATCAGATGCAGTAACTGTAAGGAATGTGGTCATCCATAAAGTGAATGCATCAAGACCATTGTTTGCAATTTGTGCTATAAGCCTGGTCATTTGTATATGAAGTGTCCAGAGGCTCAGCATAATCAGAGACATGAAGAGGAAAATTCCATTAATGATATAGCCTTATTACAGTTTTAAGAATTGTCTTTGTTGAAATTGGATAATTCTCAAGAATCTCTTTTGTTTAGACCAGTGTCTTCATAGGGGGGATTCTGGTGGGGTCAATTCCCTATCAACTGGAAATCAAGAGATGGACTGTGATATAGGACCCGGAGCGGTTTTTACAGTGGAATGTACACAAGCCAACCAACCATCTTCTGATCTGGAGATGGTACCTCCTTCAAATAAGAGATGTTCATCTGTTATAAGGGGTAAGAAATCTAAAGCAAAGAAGAAATCTAGATGACAATTATCTATATAAAATCTAAAAAAGTACACAACCACTTTTGGTGTTAGGATTGGCAACAATAAATGTAAATAGTATTAAGTCTGAACAGCTTGTAAAGAATCTATTTTAGAGACTTGCCCAGGGATATACTTTTCCTGCAAGAGACTAGATTGATTAGTATTAAGGATGTTCTTGCTTGTAGGAAGTACTGGCTATGTGTGCCATCATTTTGATCCTTTAATACTGACAAATGTGGGGGGGTGGCAGTATTATTCAATAGTTATAATGTATATTTTTATCAGGTTCTGGATATAATGCCAGGAATATGTTTGTTAGATGTATGCATAAGCAATCATGAGTACCGCCTGATTAATATATATGGTTAGCAAGAAAGGAACTTGTTACAAATGTTCAACCTTTTTTTGCATACTTCAAAACCTAAAAGGATAGGAAAGTCAAAATTAAACTTGCATGATTCAGATAGAGCATGTCATTGTAAGACACTTTAAATTTGCTTCTATTTTCAAATGTGCTTCGTTCTCTTAGAATCCCTTGTAAAAAAATGAATATGCACATATTATACACTAGTGGGAGCTGCTGCTAACTGGTGCCTGCACACATTTGTCTCTTGTGATTGGCTAAATAGATAATTTCCTGTCAGAAGTACAATGCTGTCCCTTCAGAAATGGATAACAAGAGAATGAAGAAAATTTGATAATAGAATTAAATTGGAAAGTTATTTGAAATTGTATGTTCTATCAGAATTCTAAAAGAAAATAATTTTGGGGTTTACTATCGCTTTTTAAATAAGTGTAAATAAGCAGGGCTAAAATATGGGTATGCCGCACAGTATCCCGATTAAAAAAGTTATGCCTATAATATTGAACAGCACTGCAGCCCTATAGATAGAATATATGTGCAGTCCACTGTTTCATTTTGTGATGTTTCTTTAGATCCTGTTGTATTTTTCTGATCATGCTATAGTGGGTGTTACTCCTAATCTTACAGAGTCTATAATTCACGGCCTTGGTTATTGGAAATTAAATTTATAAATGAATGGAGAATTAAATGATATGGGTAAAATCACTTTATTTTGTTAGACTGGTGGAATATCTTGAATTGTTAATTTGTTCATTTTTTTTAAAAGAATGCCAAGAGAGTTTGTAGTTCCCAATATATTCATTATTTGTCATTCATATAGGAATACATTATAGAAACTTTTTTCAGATGTGGAAGAAAATGAGTGTTTCCCACCAGTTATTTACTAAGGTCAAAACTGAACTGAGGGTACTAGGATATTTCAGTTTAAGCTATTTTAAAGAGATAGTAAAGTACAAATTAAACGTTCTTGATTCAGATAAGGCATGTAATTTTAAACAACTTTCTAATTTAATTCTATTATCAAATTTGCTTTGCTCTCTTGGTATTCTTAGTTGAAAGCTAAACCTAGGTAGGCTCATATGCTAATTTCTAATCCCTTGAAGGCCACCTCTTAACTGAATGCATTTTGACATTTTTTCACAGCTAGAGTTCATATGTTTTATATAAATAACATTTATGGCTAGATTACGAGTTTTGCGGTAGGAGCTGCTCGGTACTAACTTTCAAGTTATTGTCACCGCTCACCTCCCTGCAGCGCTGGTATTACAGGTTTACAAAAACCCGGTGTTAGCAGGCACTATTGCAGCCTAAAGCAAAATTGAGCTCCATACCGCACTCCAATACCAGCGCTGCGGTGAGCTGCTGTGAGCTGGTTTTACCTGCTCGTGCACGATTTGCCCATAGACATCAATGGGGAGAGCCGGCTGAAAAAAAGCCTAACACCTGCAATAAAGCAGCGTAAAGCTCTGTAACGCCCCATTGATTACTATGGGGAAACTACATTTATGTTTACACCTAACACCCTAACATAAACCCAGAGTCTAAACACCCCTAATCTGCTGCCCCCGACATCGCCGACACCTACATTATACTTATTAACCCCTAATCTGCCGCCCCCGACATCGCTGTCACCTACATTATACTTATTAACCCCTAATATGCCGTCCCCGACATCGCCACCACCTACATTATATTTATTAACCCCTAATCTGCGGCCCCCGACATCGCAGGCACCTACATTATACTTATTAAGCCCTAATCTGCCACCCCCGGCATCACCGACACCTACATTATACTTATTAACCCCTAATCTGCCGTCCCCGACATCGATGCCACCTACATTATACTTATTAACCCCTAATCTGCCGCCCCTGACATCACCGCCACCTACATTATATTTATTAACCCCTAATCTGCCGTCCCCGACATCGCCGACACCTACATTATACTTATTAACCCCTAATCTGCCGCCCCCGACATCACCGACACCTACATTATACTTATTAACCCCAAATCTGCCGCCCCCGACATCGCGACACCTACATTATACTTATTAAGCCCTAATCTGCCGCCCCCGACATCGCCACCAAGTACATTATACTTATTAACCCCTAATCTGCCGCCCCCGACATCACCGACACCTACATTATACTTATTAACCCCTAATCTGCTGCCCCAATGTCGCCACCACCCACCTACACTTATTAACCCCTAATCTGCTGCCCCTAACATCGCCGCCACCTACCTACATTTATTAACCCCTAATCTTCCGCCCCCAACGTCGCCGCCACTATACTAAAGTTATTAATCCCTAACCCTAACACCCACTATCTTTAATGTAATTAAAATAAATCTAAATAAAACCTACTATTAATAACTAACGGCTAGATTATGAGTTTTGCGTTATGAGTGAAAAAGCAGCATTATGGGTTATAACTGCTTTTTCACTAATGCTGCTATTATGAGTCTTGTCAAAAAAGCTGTACCGCACACTTTTTTGGCCGTAACGCAAATTAACTTACGCAATTTGCTTAAAGTATTTTTTCAATGGGACTTCCATAACGCCGATATTACAAGCTTTTTCTGGGAGGCCAAAAAGTGAGCGGTACAGCCTATACTGCAAGATTTGTAATGCAATCTAAAGTCAGTAGTTATGAGTTTTACGCTACAAAGCTGTATCATAAAACTCATAACTAAATTGTTAAAAAGTACACTAACACCCATAAACTACCTATTAACCCCTAAACCGAGGCCCTTCTGCATTGCAAACACTAAAATAAAATTATTAACCCCTAATCTGTCGCTCCCGACATCGGCACCACTATAATAAACATATTAACCCCTAAACTGCCACACTCCCGCCTCGTAAACACTAGTTAAATATTATTACCCCCTAATCTGCTGTCCCTAACATCGCCGCAACCAACATTACAGTTATTATCCCCTAATCTGCCGCCCCAACATCGCCGCCACTATACTAAAGTTATTAACCGCTAAACCTAAGTCTAACCCTAACCCTAACACCCCCTAAATTAATTAAAATAAATCTAAATAAAAATTACTATCATTACCTAAATAATTCCTATTTAAAACTAAATACTTACATATAAAATAAACCCTAAGCTAGCTAAAATATAACTAATAGTTATATTGTAGCTAGCTTAGGGTTTATTTTTATTTTACAGGCAAGTTTGTATTTATTTTGACTAGGTAGAATAGTTACTAAATAGTTATTAACTATTTACTAACTACCTAGCTAAAATAAATACAAATTTATCTGTAAAATAAAACCTAACCTGAGTTAAACTAACACCTAACCTTACACTACAATTAAATACATTACCTAAATTAAATACAATTACCTAAATTATAAAAATACAAACAAACACTAAATTACACAAAATAAAAAAAGAAATGATCAGATATTTAAACTAATTACACCTAATCTAATAGCCCTATCAAAATAAAAAAGCCCCCCCTCCCAAAAAAAAAAACCTAAACTAAACTACCAATAGCCCTTTAAAGGGCCTTTTGTGGGGCATTGTCCCAAATAAATCAGCTCTTTTACCTGTAAAAAAAATACAAACATCCCTCCAAAAGTAAAACCCACCACCCACACAACCAACCCCCCAAATAAAATCCTAACTAAAAAGGTCTTTTTCAATTGTCCAAACCCTAATCTAAAAATAAAACCCACCCGATAAACCCTTAAAAAAACCTAACACTAACCCATGAAGACCACTTACAGTTTTGAAGACCGGACATCCATCCTCAACGAAGCCGGGAGAAGTCTTCGTCCAAGCGGCAAGAAGTCCTCAACGAAGCCGGGAGAAGTCTTCATCCAAGCTGGCAGAAGTGGTCCTCCAGACGGGCAGAAGTCTTCATCCAGATGGCATCTTCTATCTTCATCCATCCGGCGCGGAGCGGGTCCATTTTCAAGACATCCGGCACGGAGCATCCTCTTCAATCGAATTCTTCTTCCCGATTGAAGGTTCCTTTAAGTGACGTCATCAAAGATGGCGTTCCTTGAATTCTGATTGGCTGATAGAATTCAAGGAATTGAATTCCTGATTGGCTGATAGAATTAGGGATTCTATCAGCCAATCGGAATTAAAGGTGAAAAAAATCCTATTGGCTGATATAATCAGCCAATAGGATTGAGCTTCAATCCTATTGGCTGATCCAATCAGCCAATAGGATTGAGCTTGCATTCTATTGGCTGATTTTTTCACTTTTAATTCCGATTGGCTGATAGAATTCTATCAGCCAATCGGAATTCAAGGGACGCCATCTTGGATGACGTCACTTAAAGGAAAATTCTTTCGAGAAGAGCCATGGAAAGAAGAGGATGCTCCACGCCAGATATCTTGAAGATGGAGCCGCTCCGCGCCTGATGGATTAATATAGAATATGCCGTCTAGATGAAGACTTCTGCCTGTCTGGAGGACCACTTCTTGCCGCTTGGATGAAGACTTGTCCTGTCTTCGTTGAGGACTTCTTGCCGCTTGGATGAAGATTATCCTGGCTTCGTTGAGGATGGATGTTCGGTCTTCAGAAACTGTAAGTGGATCTTCGGGGGTTAGTGTTAGGTTTTTTTAAGGGTTTATTGGGTGGGTTTTATTTTTAGTTTAGGGTTTTGGTGGAAAAAGAGCTAAATGTCCTTTTTTAGGGCAACGCCCATCCAAATGCCCTTTTCAGGGTAATGGGGAGCTTAGGTTTTTTTAGTTAGGATTTTATTTGGGGGGTTTGGTTGTGTGGGTGGTGAGTTTTACTGCTGGGGGGTGTTTGTATTTTTTTCTTTACAGGTAAAAGAGCTGATTTCTTTGGTGCAATGCCCCACAAAAGGCCCTTTTAAGGGCCATTGGCAGTTTAGTTTAGGCTAGGGGGGGGTTTATTTTGGGGGGCTTTTTTATTTTGATAGGGCTATTAGATTGTAATTAGTTTAAATATTAGATAATTTTTTATATAGATAATATTTTGTGTAATTTAGTGGGGTTTTTTGTTTTTGTAATTTAGTTAATTGTATTTAATGTAATTTATTTAATTGTAGTGTAAGGTTAGGTAGGTTTTATTTTACAGGTAAATTTGTATTTATTTTAGCTAGGTAGCTGGTAAATAGTTAATAACTATTTAATAACTATTCTACCTAGTTAAAAGAAACACAAACTTGCCTGTGAAATAAAAATAAACCTAAGATAGCTACAATGTAACTATTTGTTATATTGTAGCTAGTTTAGGGTTTATTTTACAGGTAAGTATTTTGTTTTAAATAGGAATTATTTAGTTATTAGTAGTTTTTATTTAGATTTATTTTAATTACATTAAAGTTAGTGGGGGTTAGGGTTAGGGTTAGGTTTAGGGGTTAATACCTTAAGTATAGTGGCAGCGACGTTGGGGGCGCAGATTAGGGGTTAATAAGTGTAGGTAGGTGGAGGCAGATTAGGGGTTATTAACTGTAATGTAGGTGGCGGCGACATTGGGGGCGGTAGATTAGGGGTTAATAACTATAATGTAGGTTGCAGCGATGTTAGGGACAGCAGATTAGGGGTTAATAATATTTAACTAGTGTTTGCGATGCCGGAGTACGGCGGCTTAGGGATTAATATGTTTATTCTAGTGGCACTGATGTTGGGAGCGGCAGATTAGGGGTTAATAATTTTATTTTAGTGTTTGCAATGCTGGAGGGCCTCGGTTTAGGGGTTAATAGGTAGTTTATGGGTGTTAGTGTACTTTTTAGCACTTTTAGAATTTTATGTTATGGTGTTGTAGAATAAAACTCATAACTACTGACTTTCGGTTTACGGTATGGATCTTGATGGTATTGGCTGTACCGCTCACTTTTTGGCCTCCCAGGCAGACTCGTAATATCGGAACTATGGAAGTCCCATTGAAAAAGGACTTTTTGAAAGCTGCAGTAGTTACTTTGTGTTACGGCCAAAATAGTGTGCGGTGCAGCTAAACCTGCAAAACTCGTAATACCAGCGGTAGTGAAAAAGAGCCTTAATGCAGCTTTTTCATTCATACCGCAAAACTTGTAATCTAGCCAATTTTGTGCTCACGCACGTGGAGTTATTTAAGAGTCAGCACTAATTGCCTTAAATGCAAGTCTGTCAAAAGATCTGAGATAAGGAGGCAGTCTGCAGAGTCTTAAATACAAAGTAATTACAGAGGTAAAAACAGTGTTGGTTATGCAAAACTGGGGAATGGTAAATAAAGGGATTAGCTATCTTTTTAAACAATACAATTTTTATTGTTTACTATCCCTTTAAGTATGAGCAGAATTGTTGTTCTGTAGGTTATTTTAATCCTGACCAATTTGGGTGCTGTAAAGAAAGAAAATAGTCATTTCTGAGTTACATGGTAATGGGGAGGTTAAAACTAGAATACTTAAAGGGACAGTCTACACCTGATTAAACAATGATTCCGTTATATTGATCACACTAAAAACATACCGCTACACCTTTTTGCATACATAGCACTTGGACCGTTATGCTAGTGATCTTACGATGATTCACTTGATTTTTCTTATAGATTTGGACGTTAAACTCCTCCCCTCCTCCTTTGCCCCATTCTCTATTCATTATCCATACTTGTGCATGTTAGAAATGGTGACGTCGCTGTTTTGCTTATACACATGCTCATATTGTTCCAACCGCTGACAAGCATAAATAGGAAGTGTGGCTGTCATTTCATCCGTGGATATTTTGTTACCATTGGATTGCGCATGCGCAATTCGGTTTGAACGCGTTTTTAAAATCCAACCAGGGAGTTGATTATGATTGGAGGATTCGCTATAAGAAAATGTAACAACGTAACAGTGGGGGGAGTTTGGTGGCCATATCTACATGAACTAAACAGATGTTCTTTTTTAGGATTACTCCTTTACCGGTAGAGCTACAGGACATGTGGTGCAGGTGCATCTTCTTTGGTTAATCTAAGGTATGGATTTATGTTTAATCGGGTGTAGACTGTCCCTTTAAGTTTATGCCTGAATATTATGGGGGGCATTTTGATGAAATTGACCAAGATCATTCTTGCATTGACAAATGTCCCCCATTCACCACTCTGAAGTAATCTTGGCTATTGCTTCTTTAAATAACAATAAATCCCCTGGTTAGTATGGCATAACTACAGCGTTTTATAAAAATAAAAAGTTAGTAGTGCGGTAAGTCTAATTCTTACTAAAGTTTAAAGCTCAATAGGGGAGGGGCCTTTGTTCTTCCAATTATAAATCGCTTTTGACTCCTTTAGAAAAAAGGAGAATGTACTGATATTAGGAACTGACGTCCCATAGCTCTCCTTAATGTTAATAATACCATTTTGTTGTCCATTTTGTGTTAAAGACTTGGGAGGGTGATAGAGAATGGAAAATAGAGATTTCACAGAATATGTTTTAAGTCTTGACCAAGAAAAAGCATTTGATAAAGTTACCCATAAATAGCTTTACTCTGTTTTAGGAAAAAATAGTATCCCTTTGAAATAGATTTCTTAATTGCCGCTAATGTATTCCAAAGCTACAGGTATACCACTGGTAAATGGATGTCTTTGGAAACCTTTTAAGATTAAAGCAGGTGTCCTTTGTGTCCATTATTATATATTTTTGCAATTGATTCTTTTTTGCATTGCATTCAAGATGACCATAACATGGCACATGTGGAAGCAATGGGGCAAACTGCTTGTGTAAAGTATATTGCTTATGCCGATGATGTAACTTTGTTTCATCTGAATGTAAATGTATTTTTGAGCAAAATCTTTTTTGAACAAAAATTAATGTAAAATGCTTTGGATAGGTTCTTTAGAATCCAAATTCCCTCCACCTCCTGATGTTAATGAAGAAAAAGACAGCTTAAATATACTTGGTATTACCTTTAAAGTTACAGGTTCAGCTCAAATTAAATGGGAGAAGAAGCTTAAAGGGACATAATACTCATATGCTAAATCACTTGAAAGTGATGCAGCATAACTGTAAAAGGCTGACAGGAAAATATCACCTGAGCATCTCTATGTAAAAAAAAGGAAGACATTTTACCTCATAATTGTAAAAAGTTATACTTCAGCTACAGGTAAAAATAAAAAAATGAAGAAATGGACTGCAGCCAGTAAGCATCAACAGTGCTGAGGTCATGGACTCTTTTACTGTGATGTCATGAGATTTCATAGTAAACTTCCTTAAACTAAATAGGGAAATAACATGAGTGTGCATGAGGCACACACCCTTGCCAGTCCTGGGACAGGCATACTGATTTGCTGCTTAAAGTCCTTTACAATGGGGTGTAAATACTTAGGACATTTTGAGGTAAAATATCTTTCTTTTTTACATAGATATGTTCAGGTGATATTTTCTAGTCAGCTTTTTACAGCTATGCTGCATCACTTTCAAGTGTTTCAACATTTGTCTATCATGGCCCTTTAAGGTTTGTTCTGAGAACGTTAGTAGATGGAAGTCATGGAAAATGTCTTTCTCAAAAAGGTTGCAAATTATTAAGACCTTTTTTACTTCCAATTTTTATTTATTTGAATTTTGTTTTTCATCTTTCTTAAAATATGATTGCATCACTCCTATAATATAGGAAAATGTGGGAAGTCCTCTTCTAATATGCAATATATAAGTGCAAGTGCAAGGTGCATACAGGTGAATACTGTTGTGTCCGGGACTTACCCTTAGGGAGCCTAACCGCCCCCAGAATCTGTATATGTCGTGCAGTACCTCAGACAGGAACTCAAAAATGCCGGGGGACCTCCACGGTCAAACCGAAATCGATTCGGTGGGCTTTCTGCTCCAAACCAGCCGGCGTGATGTGAGAATCTCCAACAGCGCTTCAGGCTGAACACAGGTGCGCTGCGATGTCTGTTTGTGACGTTGCAGGATCTCCAGTGAGGGGGGCGGTGCTCTTGCTTCACCCGGATTTTACAACAGTATACTTCGTATGTCAGGGCTTTAAGCTGATCCAAGCTGGTGCGATAAAGGCAATCAAAGAAATAGGATAGGATCCAGCTTTATGCAAATAAAATCCATCTTTATTGGCAAAGTTAAAACGCCAAAAGTGGCTCAGCAAACAGCATACATTGATAGTCAGCAAAAACCAATGTGTGAGCGTGACACCACGGCTTACATGTTTCGGCACTCAGCCGTAATCATAGCCATAGGTGTCATGCAGGTGAATGCAGGTTTAAAAAACAGTGTTACAATTGTGATTGGTTAAAAACAATAGATACAAAACACGCCCACACCAGGTAAAGGGTAATTTGGTTAACCCTTATTATCCCAACTACGCTACAGCAAGTGTATTCACACCACAGTATATATAAGATAATTCCTAAGAAATATAAACAAATTTCTAAAATAGAAAACTCCTAAGACTAATATGGGAACATTGAGAAAAAATTGTCCTAACTTACACAAATTATTTCTGCGCTAAGATCATCATAGTCAATAAGCACTAAAGCATCATGTGTATATTGGTAGAATTCTCAAAATGGCATAGTTGAAACTTGAATCAATTAATAATTATAATATCTGTTAACTAAAATAAGTTCTCTTACAGTATTATCTCTCCATGGTATGTACCCCATTGAAGGATGTAGTTATGTGCGCGCATGTAAAAATATACATACACTAATGCATACATGTTCATACAGCTTGCGGGATAGGCTTAAAGTGTAACCCTCAATACGTATGGAAGAATTGTTCAGAGTGATATTTGAAGTGCTAAACACATCCAAAATACATCTGAATGTGCCGAAAAAATGATGAGACAAGGGGTGGGATATAACAGAATAACAATACCCTTAGGTGAATAATATGTATATATGTGTATGAAGTGATTTAAATGTGAATGTTGATATTGATATTTTGAAGTTATTCCCAAAAGTTGATCAAATCATATCTTGAGTTTAAACCCAATGGTAATCTGGTTTTTAGGGTGTATATCCAATATACTTCCCTTTTGGCAAGTATGTTATCCAGATTGCCACCTCTCTTGGGCACTTTAGCTTGTTCTATTGCTGCCCATTTAAATGAGTTTAAGCTACTATGATGTTTTGTGGCAAAATGTTGCACTAGTGGTGTGCTAGATGTACCCTTTGTAATAGTCGAAAAGTGTTCTCTAATACGGGAATTTATATCCCTAGAGGTCAATGTATGCTGTTTGCTGAGCCACTTTTGGCGTTTTAACTTTGCCAATAAAGATGGATTTTATTTGCATAAAGCTGGATCCTATCCTATTTCTTTGATTGCATCACTCCTATAGTCAGTTTTTTTCCAGCTCTTCTGGGGAAATCGCCTCAAAAGGAATGTAACTTACTTATCCAGGAGAAAAGGAGGTTTAGGTATGGTAAACCGAGAGCTGTTTTTGTCCCTTATATTTTTGTCATTTAATTTTATGCATCGTTTAAAAGGGTCTGGTCAAATTTGGGATTTTTCTTTTGGCAAATGTGTTTTTCCAAAGGTTAGGCTATGGTTTGATGGAGCTGGACCCAAAACAATCCAATGTAAACGTTTTATGCCTGAATATATTTTTAATGCTTTAAAAATGATTAAAAAATTTTGAAAATTAGCATGATTGAACTAAGATTTGCCTATAAAAAAAGTTATGAAATGCTTTTGGAAAGGAACATTTTTATATATATTTTTGAACTTGAGGGATGTACATCCCAAAAACTTCCAGAGACTTTATGTCATTTGAATAATCCCAGGACACCTTTTTAAGTTTGAGATACAAAGTGGCTAGTTTTTTATAGCAAACTTTATGTCCGTAAGAATGTTCACCATGGGAGTTTATTGGATAAAATTTGTCCTAGACATACCTGTGCTGCAATTATGGAGACAATGGAGTATTTTTAGTAGATTGTGTTTTTCCTAATAGAAAATTAAATAAATTGGGTATTTTATTGGGGATCTCTGATTTGGGCACCTAGTCATATTGTGAGATCATATATCGCATATTTGTGCAACTATATTCTCCTTGTAATCCTGATACTCTTAGACTAATTTATTCTGTGGTTATTTATCATTTGTGGTCAGCTCGTTCCTTGTTGTAATTTAGACATTTTTGAAATTGAAAGTGACAAGGTGGCATTTCACTGTTATGTGGAGCTGCAGGATGTAGAAAGGATGGAGATAGTGTATGCATAAAGTTATTCTGTATAAGTATATATATATATATATATATATATATATATATATATATATATATAACCTACTTCATGTGAATCTGTCCTCCTAGGGCCAACCGGTTGTTCTGTGTAGATAATACAGCTTCACCAAAAGACAGAAACAAACCAGGATTTTTCAAGCGTGGAGTAACATTTATTGACATTTCTGGGTGTTAACACTCCTCTTACTCAGAACATAAAGTATATACAAAAAACAAGTGTTTAAATAAGTGTACAAACACACAGTTACCTCCTACTTCCTGTTCAAAAAGGTACCCAAATTACATCATATCCAGTGTGTCTCTAAGTGAACCCGGAAGTTTATACAACACTTACTTCAAGTATCAGTGCAAGGTTTTATACCCAATTAACATTATTATTCAACATAAACCAAACTTAATCACATAATTCTTGTGCATTGAATCAACAAAACATCATTGTGTGTATACCATAAACCCAGTGTAAACATCTCATGTTCATTCTGCCTCTTCTATAGTGTTTAACCACTACTACCTCATATCCGGTAACCGGAAGTGACGTTGCTTCCGGTTCTGGTTAACCAAATGGGCGTCATTTCTGAAGTCATTCCGTCTACCTGTTTACAAACATACAAGCGCCTTGTCAGCTCCACACAGCCACCAATCATAATGTGTTACCATAATATAGATGTACAGTACCACAGTGATTCTCTCCATGGGGAGCTATTGTTCTGCTTAACTATGTTGACTATCGTGAAGATATATTGTCAAAGCTTAATGACCCTAATACTTACCTCAAACTGACGTTTGACCCGACTGACAAATTTAAGAGACAATTTCAGGGGCTGGTGGATTTAGGGGTTTCACAGGGTTATTTGACGGAATCATTGGGCAAACAGATGATTACTGTTTCATCCAAAATCCCTATTCTATACACAATACCCAAGATACACAAAACCCTGAATAATCCACCAGGCCGCCCAATTGTTTCTTCACGTGACTCACTGTTACAACCAATAGCTCAGTATACATTGACATTTTGTTGCAACCTGTGTTACAGGACATTCAAGCTTTTCTATTAGACTCCAGTGAGTTATTAAGACAACTGAGAGGGATCCAAGTGGAGAGGGATGATTTACTGGTAGTACTTGACGTTAATAGTCTGTAAACTATTATTGCACATCAGTTGGGTTTGGATACTATGAAAGAACTTCTAGTAGCCTCGGATAAATATGTCGGTCCACCTATTGAATTTCTTGTACAGCTGGCCGAGTTCTGCCTGACCAAAAATTATTTTAAGTTCAAGAAGTCTTTTTTTCTCCAGGTGGCAGGCACGGCGATGGGGTAGAATATGGCCCCATCGTATACCAATTTGTTTATGGTGGGTTTTGAAAACTACCACTTATGGTGTCACGATGTGCCTCAAGTGATTTTTTACAAGAGGTACATCAATGACATCTTATTGATTTGGAGTGGGAGCCCAGAAAGTCTACAGGGCTGCTTACAAGAGTTCAACAATGCTGACACTACTGTCAGGTTTAAGATGTTGTTCAGTGATCATCATATTGAAATTTTGGATTTGATGATCACTAAAGAACATACTGGGCTAGAGACCACTTTGTATTCAAAACCTACTGATCGTAACTCCCTACTGATGGCCCAAAGCTGCCATCCACCATCTCTAGTTAAAGGGATTATGAAATCACAGTATATTAGGGCCATTAGAAACAATTCTAGCAGAGAGAAGGGTGAGTCGCAGGTACGAGAGATGCAGAATAGATTTGCCCAAAGAGGCTATCCTTCCACTTTCCTGGAAGTCGTTAAAGAACAGATCAAAGATATCACACATGAGACACTTCTACGGAAGAAGGTTCAGCAACAGGACCCTTACTGAAATGTCATCTTTACAACTACTTTTGCACCTAATACATCTAAGGTTGGACAGACCATAAGAGAACATTGGCATATTTTACTTTCCGATACTAAATTGAAATTTGTGCAAAATACTCTCCCTTTAGTCGGATACAGACGTAGTACTAATCTCAAGGATCTTTTGGTTATCTCAGATCCAGTTAAGTGTTATACTAATGAAGAATGTAAACACACAGAAGGGATGCTTTCGGGTGCCCTTATTGCACAACTTGTAACGCTATGATAGCCACCAAAAAGTTTAACTATCCGCATGGAAATCAAGTATATACCATCAATCATCCAATTACTTGTACTACAACATTTGTAGTCTACTTGATTATTTGTCCATGTGGTCTACATTACATAGGAAAGACTCAAGGAACCATACATGAAAGAATGGCTAACCATCGGGCAGCGATCAGATCAGCCCTCAAGAAAGGGGAATCCGATCAACCGGTGGCATGCCACTGGCTGACAGTAAAGCATTCAGTATCTGCAATCAAGCTTATTTTCATTGATCAAATTCCAAGGTTGACCCGAGGAGGGGATAGAAACAAACTGCTGCTAAGAAGAGAGGCAGAATGAATGTTCCGATTAGGAACGATATACCCTAAGTAACTCAACTCTCCACTGGACTTTGGTGCTTTGACTTAATGTGGATTTAAGCTCTGTAGAAAACAGTGAGTGTATGTGTTGGCTAGGACCTCAGCACCTGCAGGTTGTGGATGGGGACTGGGGGCAGGATACCTACCCCTTACTACAGTCAAGTGTATTGCAGTGGACAGCATGGATCATTATGGTTCACATTGTCACCGGCTTTACCCCCTAGACCGTGGTGGCAGTGTTGTTGTTCCTGCTTTGACTCATGCACATTCTGGCTACACTGTTCACACTAGTCAGCACATTATAGTTTACATTCTATGATGACTATGTTCTGATTTAATATGTATAAATATATCCCTACATTGTAGTATAACATTTTAGGATCCTGATCTCACTTTGTAGTGTCTAAATCCAATGGGTACGAGGGGTAAGTCCCCTAGAAGCACGTAACCAGTGGCAGTGGTATTTTGTGTGCATATGTCCATCGCTAAACTCATACTTTATATGCTAGTAACCATCCTCCAAGCTTTTTTATTGTATGATATTGCCAGTGCACTGTTTTGCCATGTGTGACCTTTGCTTATCACCCCAGTTATTCACTAGTTCATTGCTAACACAATATTACCTGTTCTTCTAAGATGTACATCTATATTATGGTGACACATTATGATTGGTGGCTGTGTAGAGCCGACAAGGTGCTTGTATGTTTGTAAACAGAAAGACGGAATAACGTCAGAAATGACGCACATTTGGTTAACCGGAAGCGACGTCACTTCCGGTTACCGGATATGAGGTAGTAGTGGTTCCACACTATAGAAGAGGTGGAATGAACATGAGATGTTTACACCGGGTTTATAGTATACACACAATGATGTTTTGTTGATTCAATGCACAAGAATTATGATATTAGGTTTGGTTTACGTTGAATAATATTGTTAATTCGGTATAAAACGTTGTACTGATACCGGAAGTGAATGTTGTGTAAACTTCCGGGTTCATTTAGAGACACACTGGATATGATGTACTTTTGGCACCTTTTTGAACATATATATATATATATATATATATATATATATATATATATATATATAATATTTGTTATGTATTTTCTGATGTAAATAGTTTATATATTGAATGTAATTTTATGTGTGATTTTTTTCTATAAAAAAAATACCTTGCATTAAATTATATAAAGGGGATGCATGTATTACAATTATTAAGAGAAAAAAAGTGGGCCATTTAAAAAAAAATATTTTTAAACCAATAATATTGAACTAGAAATATGCAGTATATAAGTGTTTGTTTAATTGCAATAAAAATCTCAATAAAATTGTTCTGAAAAAGTCATATTTTATGGAAAAATTTAATTTGCATTACAATAACCCAGGAAAAACTATTTAATGCACACAGTAGAAATCATAATACTTCATTGCAGATGCAAAAAACACTGAAATGCACACTTAAGAACACATTTCAAAGCATATTGTTTTTCTCTTCTAATGGGCTGAATAGTGGTGGTCTATGAGAAAAGCTGAAAATTAGCCTTCTGGTTGCGGCGTATGCTCTAAACTGTTTATCTTGGAAAACTGAAACATGGTGATATAGTATCAAAATATGAAAAATACATACATTACAATAACAGGAAAATACATAAATGTATAAATGGAGGCAATTTTAAGAAACTATAGACTGAAGCAATCTGATTTGTGTTGACTGCTGTAGTTTAAAATGTGCCCCCCAGCTCCCTGCTAACTTTGCTTTCTCTTTCTCTATGAAAGTTTCCTTTCCTAGAGAACGCCATTACTTTCTGTAGGAGGCGTCTTGCAACAAGCAGGAACAGTCCATTTTTTAGAGAACTCCCTTAAGCAGCTCCTACAAGGTTATTATGTGAGCCCTTAATTGTTGTGTGCCCTTTTAAAAAGCAGCTAAGGTATTTCCTCAAGTTCTAAAATAAAGTGGTACATTGGTGTATTCATATGGTATTTGCACCTGAATACCAAACCATACTGAATGATACACACTGGACTGCAAGATATCACACAGAATCATTGCACTGTATCACTGTTTGTGAGAATTACATCTGATTTAGCCTCCTATTTAATGGGGGGGGGGGGGTTCGCCAAATGTTTAACTGATTCCCATTGAAAACAGTTGTGCATACCTACTAGTTGATATAGCAATAATTACTTTCTAGTTTATATGTGGCATGTTGAAGTCTAACTCAAAACTAACCTTACACTTTATATGTATTTTAGTTATTCCTTATAACTGATCTAATTACAGATATGTTCAAGTAATTAGATACATACTAGGCTGTACATCTTCTACTCTAGCAGTTCTTAAATGAGGTTCGCAACTACCATCCTGAGGGTTTGCGGGATCATGGCTGGCCTTAGAAGTGTGCAACCAGTGCGGTTGCACAGGCCCACACTCCAAGCAGGCAGCACCTGCCCAATAGGCAGGATGGAGAGAAGCAGGGAACTGCTGTGGATGTGCTGAGCTGTCCCCTCTTCCCTCCTCCACAGCAGCACTGGGAGGAAGTGGTCTTATATAATTTCCATCCAGCGTTCTATGGCAGTTATGCAGAAAGGAAAAGGGAACAGTGACACAAGATTTCTCTTTACAAACTTGCAAGCAGGGACCCCGTGACAACCCAGGAGAGGATAACTGGTGCCTTTATACTGTGCTGTGCCCAAGGAGAAGTATTTAATCACAAGCTCTTTGAAGATCTGAGTAAGTGGACGTTTTTGCTTGGATCCTGAGGTGATAGTAATAAATACAAACAGTGACAGTGCCGCCCTTTACACAATCTTCATATCAATAATAAATACAATTATTTGATTTTGTTTATTTTAGACATTTTTTTCTAAATACAAACAGTGCCAGTGTCCCCTTTTCACAATCTTCACTTGTATCACTGGAGACCACTGGTAGCACTTGACCGCAGGGAAGCCACCCTCCTGCATCAAAAAAGTAAATAAATCGTAGGGTGGCTAAAATTACATTTTAGATATTAGATATTTAGATATTTTAATATCTTTATGTATTTGAATCTGTGTGTATATGTATCTGTGAGTGTATGTATGAATCTGTATGTATATATGTATATGTGTGTGTATCTGTGAGTGTGTGTGTGTATGAACCTGTGTATATATGATATGTGAGTGTGTGTGTATGAATCTGTGTGTATATCTGTGTGAGTGTATAATGTATCTGTGAGTGTGTGTATGAATCTATGTGTGTATATATGTATCTGAGTGTATATGAATCTATGCATCTGTGAGTGTGTGTATGAATCTGTGTGTGTATATATGTATCTGTGAGTGTATATGTATCTGTGTATATGTATATATATATATATATATATATATATATATATATTTCATTCACATTGTTCACTGCAGTCATATGTTTGATGTGGTTTACTGTTTATGATATTGTCTCCATGGCAACAGCGCAATGTGACGGAATTATGTCATATAATATACAAGAGCCATTTGAGACAACTTAACTACGGTAACATCACATCTTGTCTTGCTTATGTATATACACAATAGATGTTTGGTTATCCCGGATGTTGTGTCACTACACTTCCGGTTGCATGAGATAGTGGAACACAAGCTGCGTTCCAGCACTACACTTTGGCGCCAATGAAATGCTAGGTAGGAGATTTTTTGTTTGCTGTGTACTCACTATAAATTGTATGATTTTCTTTTACTTTGTATGCTGACGAAGGGGACGAGATCCTCGAAAACGTTCCATTAAAAATATGTATTGATTTATTTAAGAAGTCCTGTGAGTGCAATCTTTTGTTTGGATATTGTACTTTATTATTGCACCCAGGCAGGTGACTAATGGTGGGTCATGCTGCAAATGTGTGAGATATATATTGTGAACAGCGGAACCTCCAGAATTTGGCCTTTATTTCTCTTCAGCTTAGTGAACTACACTGTGTTTTTTTATCTCTTTTTTCATCTGGGGACTTGTCATATCTTGTTTTTTTCTTTTGACTGGTGGACTCTTACTTTTGTCTCTTTTACTTATTGAAACATGACATCGCAAGCAGAGCCACAGAGGGACATGGCTATTGGTCAGGCCAATCAGGTGGAGGATACAGTCTGCCAAGCTAAAACAGCCCAGATTGGAACTGCCTTTTATACCCAGGATGATGCCAACCAAATCCTTTTTGCCCCCATCTCCAGGACAGCTGGTGAGACTCTTGATAATCTTTACTATACCCTAATAAAATTAAAAAAAAGGGAAGTAGATTTGTCTTTGCACAGCAGTTACTTATCAGAGTATCATAGGACAGGTCATATCCCTAGAGGTTTCAGGGCACATAATATTCCTACCATTGGTAGAGAAAACCCTGAATTTAGGAAGAAGTGGTGTTACATTCCTAATAAATGTTCACTGGACTTAGTCCTTTTAGTCATAGAGGAAGTCACTGATATCCTGTCAAAGTAAGAATAGAAATACATTCATTTGAGACCACTCATAGAAGTACCTTGGTTAGTGATCAACAAAAAAATTGGTTAACTAAAATCTCACAACAAATAGAGAAATATAAAAATGATCTGATCATATTTAAGAATAGGAAGTTGGAAACAGTCAATACGGATTACGTGCAGGGCAAAGTATATAAATGGCTAACTTCACCCCAAGGGGGGCCACAAAGGAGAAGGCAGAAGAGCAGGAGGGTTAGGTTTGACATGGTAGATACCAGCGGGGCAGAATCCTCTGATACAGAGAGGAATCATTCAGTTCCATCATACCCCTCACCTACCACACATGGCAATCAGGACCAATATAGTTTTTCCCAAACTTACAAATCCCATTCTACACCAAGTCATTTTTTAGGGGTTACTACACGGTCCCGAGGGGGGGAACTATAGACCCCACATTAGGCGGGCTGGTTATCAGACACAGACCACCCAGGAGAGGCAAGCAGATGATATAGTGATAAACTTAAGTACACATATTCTAACTACTGTTGAGCATGAGGTACTGAATAAAGACTTATCTTTTGTGCCTAGCACCTCAATCTCAGAACTTGATCAAAGATTAGACATCCACAAATTGAGCAGGACTATGAAGATCAAATATTTTTTTCAGAACATAGAGACTAACCGTACTATGTCCCCCACTGAATATAAATGTAAAAAAGCGAACTCTTTTGAACCCCCTAATTGCAGCCCTAGTACTAAAACATTTATTCGACTAGTGACACAAGATTTGGGTATAGAAAGAACACATACATCGTTGAAAAACAACTTATCTCTTAAAGAAAGAAAAGCCATTAAATCCCTCCAGGATGACCCCTCTATAGTCATTAGACCGGCCGATAAGGGTGGGGCCATAGTTCTTTTAAACTACTCTGACTACAGGGGTGATATCCTTGAACAGCTTGCAGATGCTACTACATACACTCTATTACCTTCAGATCCAACTTCCACATACAAAAAACAGTTGGACACACTTCTAAAATTGGGCTTGGACCAGGGGTTTATATCAGAACAAATTAGTGAGTTTTGTACCACTATGTACCCTAGAAACCCAATTCTCTATACCATCCCTAAGATCCACAAAACACTAAACAAACCCCCTGGGCGTCCAATAGTGTCCGCTGTCCAGTCTCTATTACAGCCGGTAGCCCAATATGTGGATATCCTATTGCAGCCAGTGGTTAGGGACATTCGCTCTTTCATTCTTGATACCAATGATTTAATCAGACAGCTTAAGGGTGTAACTATCCAACAGGGTGACATTTTAGTCACCCTAGATGTTAATAGTTTATACTAGGGTTGCACCGATACCGATACTAGTATCGCTATCGGTGCCGATACCAAGTATTTGCATGAGTACTTGTACTCGTGCAAATGCACCAATACTTATACCGATACCTCCAATTCCTACCCATATTCCTGTTCTGCCAATACAATTTGCTGTTATTTGTATTATTGTACGTCAGAGCAGTGCTCCAAAAGCTGCTATACTATACAGCTGGAAGCTTACCTGGGAGAGATCACTGTACCGCATTCAGGCAAACCCCTGAAGTACTGGGCAGTTAATAAACTAAGATTTAATGGCCCAAAAACATCTTTCTGACCCATGCAGTAGTGTGAAAAGTGAAAGACTGTTCAGCTTAGCGTCAAACGTCCTTACTGATTGCAGAAACAGACTTATTGCTGAACATGCAGAGATGCTTCTGCCCCTTAATAAGAACTTGCCACTAACGTTTGAAAAAATATTCCAATTGCTAGATTACCTTTTATACTGCTAGTTCTCATCTTGCACAATTATGCTAAAAACATACTGTACTCTGAGGAACATCCTTAGCCAGGGCTGGGCTGGGAATAAAATGCAGCCTTGGAAAAATATGAAGACCAGCACTATTTTCTGTTGAGTCAGTAGAATGAAAATGCCCCATTTTTCTCAAAGGGGATTACTGGAATACTCCTTCCTCAATATTATTTTCAGAATTAAATTATATTACTGTGTATCAAGTACAAATGTCAGATTGATGAGTTATATAGGAACCCTACAACCCAATTGCATCTAGTAATCACTCCTTTAAATTGTAGCTTTCCAGCCCCAGCTGCTGCAGCTGATGCAGCTGTTATTTATTGCTATTATTAATATATTTTATTATAATATTTTCATTTATAAACATATTCTGTGAACTTTGTGACAACAAACACATAAAACTTTTATTATTTCAAAATGTCTTTTGAGATACAGTTCATAATTATACAGAAATGATCTTATATCATTAGCCTGTATTGTGCTTGGTAAACTGTCATGACATAAAAAAAAGTTGGTATTTGGTAAAATTTGGTAGTTGGTATCGGTGAGTATTTGAAAAAAAGTATCGGTACTTGTACTCGGTCTTAAAAAAATTGTATTGGTGCAACCCTAGTTTATACACTATTATTCTGAATCAGATGGGCCTAACAGCAATTAGAGAACATTTAATATGTAATCAATTATATGATGGCCCTCCAATTGAATTTTGGCTGATCCTGATAGATTTTTGTTTGCAAAAAAAAAATTACTTTCGTTTTGAGAGTGATTTCTATTTGCAAATTGCAGGTATGTCAATGGGGTCTTCTATGACCCCGTCCTATGCCAACATTTTTATGTTGCATTTCGAAAATCAATACCTGTGGGGTAAGTGTGATGAGTTCATCAGTTTTTACCAAAGGTACATAGACGACATATTGTTGGTATGGCATGGGGGGCAGGAACAGCTCCAGGAGTGGTTTCACACATTTAACAGCACAGATACTACTGTTAGATTTAAAATGACAATCAGTGACCAGGAAATACATTTCCTTGATCTTAGCATTTTTAAGGAGAAACAGTCTTTGGGTACAACACTATATAATAAACCTACTGATAGGAATTCGATCTTCAGAGTGGACAGCTGCCACCCTCCTGCTCAACTGAGAGGTATTGTTAAATCACAGATGATCAGGACGATACGTAACAACTCTAATAAATTGACAGGTATCTCCAAGCTGACCGGAGTAGGTGACAAATTCCTACAAAGAAGATATAGACCGGGCTTGGTCAAAGATATGATCGAGGAGGTCTCATCCTTAACCCAGTCCGACTTAATCACAGAGAAATCAGTGCTAGTATCCAGGGAAAAGTTGATTATGGCCACCACATTTATACCAACTACCAGAAAAACTGGACAGATATTAAGAACTCACTGGCCAATTGTGGCATCTGACCTGGAACTACTCTTCACTAAGAATTTAGACCCCATGGTGGGGTTCAGACATGGTACCAATTTGAAGGATATGTTGGTGAGAACAGATCCTAGACAGAGCTATACCACCAAAGCCAGAGTCAACATAAAAGGATCCTACCGTTGCTTGGGATGTACTACATCTAGTGGATTGATTAATACCAAATCCTTTCACCATCCACATACAAACCAGAATTATGTCATGAGACACTCTCTCACCTGTACTACAACGCACGTTGTATACTTACTTTTTTGTCCGTGTTCCAGTTTCTATGTGGGTAAAACCTCAGGGACATTAAGGGAACGCATGGCGAATCACAGGCATGCTATTTGAATGGCATTACAAAAAGGTGATTCAGATCAACCGGTGGCAAGGCATTGTGCCAGGAAAGGCAACCCTGTGTCTTCAATTCGGTATATTCTTATCGACCATGTCCCTCCATTGGATAGAGGAGGTGACAGAAACAGGATACTTCTACTATGTGAAGCTCAATGGATATATAGATTGGGCACGATCAACCCTGGCGGCCTGAATACAGTACCGGACTTTAAAGCACTGATCTTATTCCGAGTAGTGTGGTACATACCGGGGGTGCTATCCCATGATGCTGGGACTCTGTTCAGTGTCAGGGGAGTCTGGTGGTCTCTTATAGGGGCCACCATCTCCCGTGTGCTGACAGCACTCAGCACTGGGAATATTCTGTTTCTCGGTTGCTGGGTGGAAGTCCAGGTAGTTGTGTGTGGTCACTCAATAACACACATTACTGGATCATTGGGAGTGCTTTTTCCATACATAAATTTAGGCACAAATCTTTCATGCATGTTCTGTCCAAATGGTGTAGGATTCAACAAGCCAGGGGTGTAGATGATCACTTGCTAAACCTACCCATAGAGAGACACTATGGACTCAGACATGAATATCCAATATTCTTATGCCTAATGACTCACGTTGTATGGGTGATACCAAATGTTGGGTGTTTGAAGCATGAAGGAGATATTCCAGCGCATCTTTTTGAATCCTCTTTAGATATGTGGTTATGTATGATATATGCAATATAATAGATGATAACATATCGTTGTAGACAAAGTTGGCCATATCAGTATAACACAAGATAAATTTGATACAATCATTTATGACAAAACACAGTGTAGTTTGTTAGTGTATTTGCTAGTCTTTGAATGTATATAGTTTGTAACATCTTTTAGTTTATTTTAATTTTCCTGGGGTATACAGTGTGAGTATAGTACTGTTAAGCCCCATTCTCGTGAGATCCAACCATTTGTGCACTAGTATTTTGGATTACTTACTGAGATTTGATCATATTGGTAGGCATCTGATAATTTGCATTATATGATATTTTGCTCAAAAGTAATTTTCAGATGCCGCTGTGGTAATGAATACAAGGGGTGCCCTCACTGGGCCGTTATGTTTGAGATGCATGTTAAGTCCTTCACAATATCACCAGTTGTTCCCTTTTTATGCAATATACATTTTAAGTACATTAATCACTTATTAAATATGAAGGATATATGATGAGTGTAGAATTGTTCACTTTGAGGTTGTGTTAAGCGTTATGCTAAAAATTTCATTCACATCGTTCACTGCAAGTCATATGTTTGATGTGGTTTACTGTTTATGATATTGTCTCCATGGCAACAGCGCAATTTGACGGAATTATGTCATATAATATACCAGAGCCGTTCGAGACAACTTAACTACGGTAACATCACATCTTGTCTTGCTTATGTATACAATAGATGTTTGGTTATCTTAATCTATTTTTATTTTAATATGTTACGGACACTGACATGGATGTTGTGTCACTACACTTCCGGTTGCATGAGATAGTGGAACGCAAGCTGCGTTCCAGCACTACACTTTGGCGCCAATTAAATGCTAGGTAGGAGATTTTTTGTTTGCTGTGTACTCACTCACTCATTTTCTTTTACTTTGTATGCTGACGAAGGGGACGAGATCCTCGAAAACGTTCCATTAAAAATATGTATTGATTTATTTAAGAAGTCCTGTGAGTGCAATCTTTTGTTTGGATATATATATATATATATATATATATATATGAGTGTGTATGAATCTTTGTATATTTATGTATCTGTGAGTGTGTGTATGAATGTGTGAATATTTGTGTGTGCAGCTGTGAGTGTATGTATAAGTATGTGTATCTGTGAGTGTGTGAATCTGGGAGTGGTGTTTGTATCTGTGAGCGTGTGCATTAATCTGTAAATGAATCTGTAAATGGGTGATTTTATGAGGGAGTATGAATCTGTGTGTCTATCTATGAGAAACACAGCTTGTCTTGACCACCACCCCTACTGACTTGACACACAGAACAAATTCACACATATACTGACATTGCACACATGCGCACACACACATATATACTGACATTGCACGCATGCGCACACACACACATATACTGTGCTGTGCTCTGTCTAGCAGTATAAAGCTAATCTGTAAGAACTCACCCATAAAATGAAGGAACATCACGGTAGCCAGTAAATGCTTACCAAGGGTCGCCAGGCCAAAAAAATACTGTTTAGGGTGGTGGCCAGAAAAGTTTGGGAAAACACTGCTCTACTCATACCGTTTAAAGAGTTAAAGAGATTGTTCATATTATAAAATAGATCAGATAAAACTCTCTGTAGATTATGTACCAGTAATGAAACATACAAGTGATGGAGAAAACAACAATAAACAAGGATTTAGAAAGGAAAGATTTTTGTTTTTTACATATGGAATAGAGTCTACTGCAAGTGCTTTTCTTGTTTTTTTTGTTTTTTTTTATATATATATAAATAATGTTAAAATTGAAATGACACACTTGAAAGTTCCTTATAATAGATTTGGAGATTTTAAGGAATTGATGCTAAAAATAAATGAATGTATTTACATATGCATAATATAAAACATTAACATTTTTGATGCAACATAAATGTGTCAATTTCTATTTTATTACTTAAAAGACAAACTGAATTAACATAAAAATGACATAAGATCAGTTAACAAAAGCTGCATATGAATTTGTGTGGTTATTATGAAAAGATAATATATTAAAGCTATTTTCTCACTCCTTTTTTAGCTTATCTACTATAAAATACTATAAAAGAAAACATGGGTATATATGTTTTAGAAATCTTTGCAAAGTGATAAATGTCTACTATAAAGTATGTGGTTGATTTTGAATTTGCAAATCTCTTAACCCTCCCAATATTATCTTGTTCATTCTTTGCCTCTCGAGAAATGAACCTGATAATCTTGCAATTACTGCACGGTACAAGCACTGATAAAATGTGTAAAATGTATACATAATTTTATTGGGTTATTTCACAAGGACAAAGCCATTACTAAATGAGTCTAAGAAATGCATCTCCATTCCACTACACTCCTTAGATTTAATTTCAAGTTTAAAGCTTGCTTTTCCTCTCCATTATTACAAATAATTATCTCTATATTTTTGCCAGTATTATGAACTGCTGTTTCTGCATGAAAGCAGATTGAATTTATTCACCTTAAGGATATATTGTTATCACATATAATAACTGCAGCATGATAATTATCATTAATTATTCATCTGGATTAAGAGGCAAATGGGCTTGCATTCAATGGTCTTCCAGAGCACTATTCATTGATGCAGAGCCTTGTGAACCAGTGTGACTAATTCATACTTTTTTTTCTGGTGCCACTAGTGACAGCTGACTGGTCCCATATGTATATACTGTATTTGGAAATATTGTAAAAGAAACAGTTTTTTTTTTGTGCATAGACAGGGCCACTTGAATAGATGTATTTTTTTTCCTGCTTAAGTGATGCACACAAAAAAAAGATTTTGCATATAATGTCACTATCTACCAATAATTGCTCATTATTGGTACTTAATTTAAATAATCAAGTATAGCAATTGAAATATGTATAACACAGGATATATTAATTAGGATGGCTGTTTGAAAATAATAAAAAAACAAACATAAAAAAGAAATTGAAATATAAAGAAAAAGCACAGCACAGACAATTAAACAAAATAACATACATCTGTATTCAATTTCTAGGATTTTATTTGGCAATGTCCTTTTAAAGATACAATTTAATTTATATTTTATCTCCTATATGTTATATTCATATTTTAAGATACACATAATAAATAGTGAAGGTCTTAACTGAATGCTTTATATGGCATTTTGGCCTATATATTGATATTTAATTTTATTATTTGTTGTTAAAACATATTGTTCCACAAAAATGCTATTCTAAACATGTAATAAAAATAAAATATAATAATGTGATACTGATTCACTGAATATCAAACATTAATTGCATAGTCATATTTTGCCCACCATATAATGATATGTTTTTATGTTTGCTTCATATGCTACATATTATTATTACACATCATTACATACTAGTGGTCACAGGTCTGCCACTAGAAGTTTTATAAAAAAATAAAATTAATGTACACCGTCCCTTTAATAAGATGAGACCCTCATGCCTACACAGCCACAGCATATGGTCTAAACCCTACAATTTAGGGAGTAGGGACACTAGCAAATGTAAACAGGACACTGGCATTTTTAAAGGGAAATAGTATCCAATACACCAGAACTAGTATGAAAAATATATAACCTTTATTTTTATATAAAGCAGGAACATAGTGATCATGACTCACACCTGAAATGATAAAAATGTTCTTAGCAGCCATGCAGGCAGGGACAAAGTAAGAATAATACCCTCTCAGATACCAGACAAGACAGCATTGTGTAGCTTAGAATTGATGAGCAAGTTTCAGTAGCACATGGAAAGGGTCACAAAGCAGGAGAAGGGTACAGCAACAGAGTATTACAAAATAATAATTAAAAATTATCTTCCTTACTATCAAGTGGAGGAGTGAGGTTGTCCGCTGTGGTCTGCAGCTAAGTATGCCTCCTCTATTTGCTACTTCCTCCTCAGTCTCCATGTGCTGCTTCTCCAGGGGCCCCTTCTTCCACAGGCCCCATGTTATGCTGGCCTACTACTGCTGCAGGGGGCCCTTTCTTCCCCAGGCTGATCATGTGCTGCTCCCTCTCTTTTCCCATGTGTAGCTCTGGGAGGGATCTCCCCCTCCCACTTCGATTCAATGCTATCTTACTGCACGTCATTCTGGAACTTATAGTTCCCAGCTGTGCAAACAAGAAAGGCCCTAGACACACCGGACTAAATTTCCGGTGTGCCAGGCTGTAGCAGTAATAGCGATGGGGGTATGTGGGGTAGCAAACCAGGGTCCTATTGCCTTACTTTAAGGCACTAATGGTGCCCTGGCACTGTCAGGGCCACTGAGTCCTTGACTGGAGTCACCCCTTTCACTCCCTGTTGGTGGCCCTGAGAGCCATAATAGAAGCTAAAACATACTTGAAAAATTTTAAAAAAATGTATTGGCCTATCACTTTGCATGAATTTTTAAGTATGACATCAATTCAAGCTTTTGTGTATTAAATAGTAAATCTAGTTATAAATAGTTCTGGTCCGAAGCTTCTTAATTATTATTTCACATGGAAGTAACATTATTTAACTTAATTTAAATTATTGATTTTTTTTTGTATTTTATTGTATTAAGTGACTTCAAAATGTTTATTTCACTTAAATAGCTTATATGTGTGACATAATTCTCTTGATTTGGTAGATTGAACATATCTTGTTTGATATGTTGTACAAAATTAAATTAATGATTTTAAAAAAAAATAATAACTCCAGAAACAGCTTTAAAGGGACAGTCTAGGCCAAAATAAACTTTCATGATTCAGATAGAGCATGTCATTTTAAACAATTTTCCAATTTACTTTTATCACCAATTTTGCTTTGTTCTCTTGGTATTCTTAGTTGAAAGCTTAACCTAGGAGGTTCATATGCTAATTTCTTAGACCTTGAAGGCCACCTCTTTTCAGAATGCATTTTAACAGTTTATCACCACTAGAGGGTGTTAGTTCACGTATTTCATATAGATAACACTGTGCTCGTGCACGTAAAGTTATCTGGGAGCAGGCACTGATTGGCTAAACTGCAAGTCTGTCAAAAGAACTGAAATAAAGGGGCAGTGTCATATCACAGTAATTCTCTCTCTATACTTCATGATTTCCACATTTGACTGTCCCTTTAAACATAATATCACATGACCGTTATGCCTTTATAAGCCCTCCTCTCTAATTCAACTGTGCTTGGTAATTTGATTCGCATGAGGAGTGAACGTAACTTTGAAGAAGCTCTCTCAATTTTATTAAGTGTTTGCTAACCTTCAATCTGCAAAGTTCCTTTTCAATTACAGGACACCATTCTTTGTTCAGCAACGCTATCTGACATACAGCGTGTCTGCAGTAGTTCGGCGTCTGACGTCATCAGCACTCTGGGAGTCTGTGTCGCAGCTCCTCTCTTTGACGGATTCAACTCTGCTTCTCAGGACAACATATTTGCCAGCTAGCAAAGACTCCACAAGTACACACTGGTCATGAAGTCATGGGTATCGTACTTTACATAAAGTTATTGCCGTAGTAACGCTGATATCATATTATTCCAAAGACTGCATATACTAACAAACCAATCCTCTACATTTACGTTACTACTGGAAAGTTTGCATGCTTAAAAACTGGTTATTTCTGCATACAATATAATGCTATAACAATCCTGCTGTATCTGTAAATAAGTTTGCATATAAACTGTACTACCCTAACATTCAAGTTTTGTATCTGAGTGCTATGCTACATTCCATATGAAGAGATACTAATTGAGCTTCAAATACATAAAGTTGATATTATTTCACATTCTCCAAGGAGATTACATATTATTTAGCAATTAGCTATTATATTAATTTGGAGAGTATTAGCACATACATAGTATTAAACTTTTTACACATTGTTGTGCATACCTCCTACAACTAAAGTTAGTTGTAATTTACTTTTGACCTAAACAGGTCACCCTCAGTCAATGAGCAAAATAAGGTTCCTAGTTTATCAAGGTACCTAGGTTTGGTGTGAGACTGAGTGGAGTAGATATAACTGGGTTCTCATCAATCATATAATAAATCCTCACATATTACCAAGCCTATTAACCTACTTGTATCTATAATGGATGTTACTGAATTATCCAACCGTGTTGGAACCCTTTCTCAAAATATGGATATAATGATCCAGGGTCTTAGGGACCTCCAAGTTGAAAATCAGGAATTACGAAAATACATTAGGGATCATGTACCTGCTCAAACGTTACCACCACCTCTTGTTTCCCCTGAGCCACAAATATGTCCACCTGAAAGATTTTCTGGAGACAAGACTCAATTTAGAGACTTTAAAAATTCATGTACTTTATTATTTTCACTGAAACCAAGAACCTATCCTACCGAAAGGGTTAAAGTTCTAACGGTAATTTCCTATCTCACTGGTGAAGCCAAGGCATGGGCAAATGCATACTATGAGAAAGAAGATCCCATCTTAAACTCATTAGAATCATTTTTTAATGCCATGTCCTTACTATATGAAGATCATGACAAACAAGCTTCAGCAGAAAATTCGATCAGAAATTTGCGACAAGGTAGACGCCCTGTAGAAGAATATATAACTGACTTCAAAAGGTGGGCACCTGACACACAGTGGAATAACCCAGCTTTGACAAATCAATTTCGTATTGGATTAGCAGAATCTCTAAAAGATGAATTGGCACGTGTAGTTATTCCTAAGGACTTAGAAAATCTTATGACCTTGTCTATTTCTATTGATCGTCGTTTGAGGGAAAGGAAGATTGAAAGAGGGTCATCAGAATTATCTACCAAGAAATCCTATAGCTCTCATTCAGTTTCCACTGTCCGATCAACTGATGAGCCTATGGAGATAGGCTTTGTCAAAGGTCCTCTTAAACCGGAAGAAAAGGCCAGACGAAGACAACATAATCTTTGTTTATATTGTGCTGCTAAAGATCACGGAGTAAAGGAGTGTCCAATTCTGTTAAAATCAAAAAAGGGTAAGCAAGAGATAGCTCATATAAATGAGACTGTTATAAAAAAACTCATCTCACTTTATTCTTTCTGTTTGTCTACAGTGGGATCAACATCAACTTAAAGCCCAGGTGGTAATCGATTCATGAGCAACTAATAATTTCATTCATTCTTCTTTTGTTGAAAATCACAAGATTCCCATAATTAAAAAATTAATTGCATTACCTATTCGAGTCGTTGATGGTTCTTTTATCAATTCAGGTCCTGTTACCCATCATACAGTTCCATTATCATTAGCATTTTCATCAGGTCACTCTGAATTGTGTACCTTCGAGGTTATTCATTCTCCTTTATACCCCATAATTCTAGGACTCTCATGGCTAAAGAAACATCAACCAACCATCTCATGGAATAGTGGTTCTATTTCCTTTGACTCACCATATTGTAGAAAACACTGTACACAAACACAAACTCTATTACAGGTAGATATGACAAATATACCTACAGAGTACTCAGATTTTAATGATGTTTTTGATAAGGTTGAGGCTCAATCTCTACCTCCTCACAGACCTTACGACTGTCCTATCGATTTAAAACCAAACAGTAAAATTCCTTATGGTCGTATATATCCACTCTCTGAACCAGAACTGCTTCATCTCAAAGAATATCTTGAGGAAAATCTAAAGAAGGGTTTTATTCGGCCTTCTACATCTTCAGCTGGTGCTGGAATCTTTTTTGTGAAGAATAAAGATGACAGTCTCAGGCCTATAATTGACTATAGACAACTGAACAACTGTACAATAAAAAATAGATATCCCTTACCTCTTATTCCAGAACTCATAGAGAGGTTACAGGGTGCTACCATTTTCACCAAACTGGATTTAAGAGGTGCATATAATTTAATCAGAATTCGCAAAGGTGATGAATGGTTAACTGCCTTTCGTACAAGGTATGGTCTCTACGAGTATTGTGTTATGCCTTTTGGTTTGTGCAATGCACCTGCAACTTTTCAGTTTTTTATTAATGATGTTTTCAAAGATTTACTCGACACATACATTGTCATTTATTTGGACGATATTCTCATCTATTCAAATTCCAAAGAGGATCACATACAACATGTCAGAACAGTTCTTTCAAGATTAAGACAGAACAACTTATATTCTAAGGCTGAAAAATGTATATTCAATTCTGATACTATTTCTTTCCTGGGGTATCATATTTCACCAAAAGGAATATCCATGGAGAACAACAAAGTACAAGCTATCACTAACTGGCCTATTCCAAAAAATAAGAAAGAGCTCCAGAGGTTCTTAGGATTCTCAAATTTTTATAGAAAATTTATTAAAGGTTTCTCTACTATCGCAAAACCTCTCACACTACTCACCCGAAAGAACCACAAATACCACTGGAATCAACAGGCAGATGACTCTTTCAATGCTCTCAAACATAGTTTCATTACCGCTCCAATCCTACAATTCCCAGATCCATCGAAACAATATACATTAGAAGTAGATGCATCCGAATTTGCAATAGGAGCCATTCTGTCTCAAAGAGATTCTTCTACCAACATGCTTCATCCTGTCGCTTATTATTCTCGGGTTATGAATTCTGCCGAAATTAATTACCCAATTGGCGAAAAAGATCTTCTAGCCATTAAGGCTGCATTTGAATTTTGGAGACATCTACTAGAAGGGGCAAGATTTCCAATCATCATATTTACAGATCATCGTAATCTACAATATCTAAAAACTAATAAAAGTATTTCTTCCAGACAAGTCAGATGGAGTTTATTCTTTACTAGATTTGATTTTCTAATCAATTATCGTCCAGGAGTAAGAAATACAAAGGCAGATGCTCTATCTAGATATTCAACTCCATTAACTGAGAGTTCTGAACTAAACTCAATAATACCACCAGAAAAATTCATCGGCCTTCTAGTGCGGAAAACATCTATTCTCAAAGAACAACAACAGAATGATCCATTGATTAATGATTCCAGGATTCATAAAGGTAATGATGGATTTTTTTACCATGGTCATGCACTGTATGTTCCAGAATCTCTTAGGAATGACATTTTAACTATGGCACATGATATACCACTTTCAGGACACCCTGGTTTCAAGAAAACTCTTCATTTAATTCAAAGGGATTTCTGGTGGCCACATATGATTCAGTCTGTTAAACAATACATACAAGGGTGTGCTGTATGTACCAAATGTAAATCTCAAAGAATTCACCCTTTTGGTTTACTTTTATCTCTTCCAATCGCTGACAGACCTTGGCAAGATATTGCCCTAGACTTCATTGTTGATCTACCTCCCTCTTCTAACAACACAGTCATCATGGTTGTTGTGGATCTCTTTTCAAAAATGGCACATTTTATACCTATTCACACTTTACCAACAGCATCAGAAACAGCTGAATTGTTCATCAAACATATTGTCAGATTGCATGGGTTACCTAATTCTATTACGACTGACAGGGGTACACAATTTACCTCTCGATTTTGGACACAACTCTGTTCTAGTTTGCATATTGATCGCCGTTTGAGTTCAGCTTACCATCCTCAAACAAACGGTCAGACCGAAAGGACTAATCAGAGTTTAGAGCAATATCTAAGATGCTACTGTACATTTCAACAAGACAACTGGTCTTCTCTTCTACCTACTGCTGAATTCTCCTACAATAACACCATTAATTCATCTACCAATACAACTCCATTTTTCATTAACTATGGGTTTCATCCCTCTTATCATCTTCTTCAAAGATCAGAAAGTTCTTGTCCTTTGGTAAATGACACAGTGAATACGATTGCTGAAGGATTCATTCAACTAAAACAGATTTTATTACAATCTCAAGAAAAGCAAAAACGTTATTATGACTTAAGGAGAACGAAACCTCCTGATTATAAGGTGGGAGATCTAGTTTGGCTGTCTTCTAAACACTTGAAGCTTCACATTCCCAGTAAAAAGCTTGGTTCTCTGTTTATTGGTCCTTACAAAATTATTAGGATTGTTAATGCTAATGCTGTCACTTTACAACTACCGAATTCTTTTAAGATACATCCAACATTTCATGTATCCCTTTTGAAACCTTTTGTTCCAGTCAGAGATCAAGTCTTGACAACTCAAGTTCCCACACTCATTGAAGATGAAGTTTCATACGAAGTTGAATCCATTCTAGATTCTAGATTCTATAAGAATTCTCTACAGTATTTAGTCCGGTGGAAAAATTATACATCTGAAGAGGATTCTTGGGAACCATCCACTAACTTATCAGCCCCTAGATTGATATCTTTATTTAATCGCAGACATCCAGACCGTCCCAAACCCTGATCTGCGGAGCAGATCGTTAAGGGGGGTGTTCTGTCATATCACAGTAATTCTCTCTCTATACTTCATGATTTCCACATTTGACTGTCCCTTTAAACATAATATCACATGACCGTTATGCCTTTATAAGCCCTCCTCTCTAATTCAACTGTGCTTGGTAATTTGATTCGCATGAGGAGTGAACGTAACTTTGAAGAAGCTCTCTCAATTTTATTAAGTGTTTGCTAACCTTCAATCTGCAAAGTTCCTTTTCAATTACAGGACACCATTCTTTGTTCAGCAACGCTATCTGACATACAGCGTGTCTGCAGTAGTTCGGCGTCTGACGTCATCAGCACTCTGGGAGTCTGTGTCGCAGCTCCTCTCTTTGACGGATTCAACTCTGCTTCTCAGGACAACATATTTGCCAGCTAGCAAAGACTCCACAAGTACACACTGGTCATGAAGTCATGGGTATCGTACTTTACATAAAGTTATTGCCGTAGTAACGCTGATATCATATTATTCCAAAGACTGCATATACTAACAAACCAATCCTCTACATTTACGTTACTACTGGAAAGTTTGCATGCTTAAAAACTGGTTATTTCTGCATACAATATAATGCTATAACAATCCTGCTGTATCTGTAAATAAGTTTGCGTATAAACTGTACTACCCTAACATTCAAGTTTTGTATCTGAGTGCTATGCTACATTCCATATGAAGAGATACTAATTGAGCTTCAAATACATAAAGTTGATATTATTTCACATTCTCCAAGGAGATTACATATTATTTAGCAATTAGCTATTATATTAATTTGGAGAGTATTAGCACATATATAGTATTAAACTTTTTACACATTGTTGTGCATACCTCCTACAACTAAAGTTAGTTGTAATTTACTTTTGACCTAAACAGGTCACCCTCAGTCAATGAGCAAAATAAGGTTCCTAGTTTATCAAGGTACCTAGGTTTGGTGTGAGACTGAGTGGAGTAGATACAACTGGGTTCTCATTAATCATATAATAAATCGTCACAGGCAGTTTGCAGAGAGGCTTAGATACAAGATAATCACAGAGGTAAAAAAGTATATTAATATAACTGTATTAGTTATGCAAAACTGGGGAATTGGTAATAAAGGGATTATCTATCTTTTAAAACAATAAAAATTCTGGTGTAGACTGTCCCTAATGATCCACCTGTTTTAATGTTTGTTTGTTTGGGGGTTTTTTTTGGGGGGGGGGGCGGTTGGGGAGGGGGTCTGGAAATTACAGTTCAGATTCCATGGCCCTGCAGCTTCTATCAACTATATGACCACATGTGACCTCTGATCAGACAGAATTGCCTACATCTCCGTCTGTTCATCAGTCCATATCAGATCCCATGCATATCAGTTATATGCTTGCATAAGTTTTTTATATTAAAAATCAAGTGTCCATTTTTGTTTTGTTTAATTAGCTAGGCATGCAATTCAAATACTTTACTGTCCAGTTAAATGCTGGACAACTCAACATTGGAATGTTCTTACATTTGTGTTTGAATAAACAGTGTATGTATAAGACTGGGTTTGTGTTACTCATAGGCTGTATTTGGACTTGGCAGAACTTCAGCGTATCCTACACTTTTTCAGACAGAAACTTACAAACCTTGTTTATGGCATATAACATGCATGCATTAGTAGTTCTGAGGCTTATTTGCTTTTCCAAAATGTACTTTTGCAAACTAACTACTTAAAGTGATGATATATTCTAGCATTTGTGAAATGCTAGGATTTACCAGTGCAACAAATAAAGGTGACTTTCAGTCATGAAGTATAAAATACTTCATGCTGAAAGTTCCTTTATTAGCATGTAGCGTTTGCCGCTCTGGGCTCCTCAGGCCGCCCGCAGCAGAATGCTATTTTTTCATTGAGGTGACGTTTCCACCTCTTAGCCAATAGCCGTGCGGCCTAGCTGGCATTATGCCAGATAGCTAGCACACTATTGGCTAAGATCATCTCATTAAAAAACAGTGCCTCAGGCCACCCACGGCAGAACGCTAAGCATGGCGAACGCTGCAAACAAATATGTTACACTTCATGACTGAAAGTCCCCTTTATTTGTTGCACTGTTAAATCCTAGCATTTCAAAATGCTAGGATTTACCATCATTTTAATTATTAGCCAATCCATCAGCTTTTCTTATTTGGTATACATAAAATATGAAGTCTAAAGTAAATTAAAATGCAAAAGGACAGATTACAAGTGGAGCAGTATTTAAAGGGACAGTCTACACCACAATTATTATTGTTTGAAAAGATAGATAATACCTTTATTACCCATTCCCTAGTTTTGCATAACCAACACAGTTATAATAATACACGTTTTACCTCTGTGATTACCTTGTATCTAAGCCTCTGCAAATTGCCCCCTTATTTCAGTTCTTTTGACAGACTTGCATTTTAGCCAATCAGAGCTGGCTCACTGGAATTCCACATGAGTGAGCACAGTGTTATCTATATGACACTCGTGAACTAACACCCTCTAGTGGTAAAAAACTGTCAAAATGCCCTGAGAGAAGAGGCGGCCTTCAAGGGCTTAGAAATTAGCATATGAACCTACTAGGTTTAGCTTTCAACTAAGAATACAAAGAGAACAAAGCAAAATTGGTGATAAAAGTAAAATGGAAAATTGTTTAAATTTACATTCTCTATCTGAATCATGAAAGTTTATTTTGGACTAGACTGTCCCTTTAAGGTTTCCGCTTGCGCGCTATCTCCGCTAGAAGTAAGCTTTTTACAATTTGAAAGTAAAAAGTTTTTTCTTGCAAGCTAACCCAATGTGTGCAAAAAGCTGAAGTTAGAATATCAAGACCATGTAAACACCCTACTCGAGTGCAAACCTGATCGCATATTCTCAAGTGCGCTAATCTGACATGAAAATATGAATATTCCACATTCCAATGTTCTTCACATGTTCTATTTATTCATAAATACATATTTCTACATATATCTGATGGTAGTTTGGTACAATATAGATATATATATACAGTATGTTATATGATTTGGTTCGCACCACTTCATTAATTAATACATTACTCATTCAAATGATCTGATTATCATAGTTACTATCAGGACAAGACTGTGCTCGGGGGATAATAATAAGACTATTACATCCAGGAGAAAACCTATGGGCTATAAGACCCACAATGAGATCCCTTTATCCGGCACCAGAGTGTAAGGTTACCGTCCCATTAACTAGTTAGTCATGAGAAAAGTAGAATTCCCTAATAGTTCGCAAACAATATTCAAACAAAGAACCCAATTAAATTTATATCATGCTATACACAAAAAGATTGATAATAAAAATATGTATATAATGTTTGTACACATATGATTTTTATAGCTGCCAGAAAAATACACATTTAAATAACGAACGTGGGCCCACTTTAAATCTAATAATTGATCAAATTGTGAAGCAATTGATGTAAATCAGTCCTGATACATTTATAAATCAGTCCCAGTAATTTGTATCAAACACTGTATCCAAATGCTATAAATCCAGCATTGTTTATTAGAATTCAATAGACACTAAGTTTGGTAGGGCTAAACTTAAAACATCCGTGATTAAGTGGGATATGAGAGGCACTTATCGCTCACGGGATCTTTCAACAAATGATAGGTGCAGTTATCAGTTATGTTATGAGTTCATCATCGACATTATATTCAAATATAGGAGCGAATGATACCCAAAGGTTTTACGGCAGAACGTAATGATGACGCCTACCTCGCTAGGTAATCAGTTGTATCTCCTAAATAATAATTGCTGAATAAATTACCTTGATTGTAGTTTTCTCAATGACAGCTCACCTTCTCACCCCTATGGGGAATACCACACTTGCCAATCCTGTGTTACCTCTATTTCAGAGTATTTTCTTGATCTCACCGGGAGCGTGCCTGTCTCTTATCCACAGTTTGTATGTCCGGTCAGTGTGGATCGAGGGCTCAGTTGCAACCCTCTCAGTAATCACTATACTTGCGACGTGCGTTTCACCCTTGATGGTGATGCATGTTAAGGCTTCATCCGGATGCATGTTAGGCCTTTGCTGACTGAGAAACGCGTTGCTATCTTTTAATCTTTTAAATAAAGTAAGTTTTGTTACTTACCACTTGCTGCCTGCTTGTTCTATACCGTTTAACCCCTAATCCGCTGCTGGACCAGTGAAAGTTCCTGACTGCCAGTGATTAAGTCTACTGGGTGACCATATTGATCCCAGCTCGCCTCTGTAGCACCAAGGGAGGTGCTCCTCCAAATTGGGAGATCGTATCATATCTCGGAGGAGCCATACTTCAAAAGGCTGCAGAAGTATTGATTACAAACCCACTGAAGTTTCTCTCACACCCCAAAGAGGAGAGCTGAATGCCATAAGAGGAATCCTCTACTGTGCGGATCACTTACCTTATAGGATTGAGGTTTGTTCCTGTAAGTTTGCACTCCACATAGATTTACCGCTAATTGTGGAATATTCTGTTTCAGCAATTGGACATATCTATGCACTATATTTATGCACTGTGCTATCTGCTTTTACCATAATAATTCTATGTGTCTATTCATATGAATAACGTGTATATCATTATTTTACTGTGGTGGATATTCTGACACTCGGTTTTCCACCTTTTACCATATATACCAGCTCTGAGCAACCAGCGCTATTTTATGTCCACTTTTTGACCTCTTGTTGTACCATATTCTACTGCTGGGTGTTTTTTGAGGGAGAAGGGGAATCTCTGTTCCCTTTTCTTGTCTCAGATTTCACCCTCCTTAAAGGGACAGCTGCTCATAGGTTGGTTTTTGTTTATTGGGATCTCTGCCTCCTAGTCTATTTATACACGTATATTCTTATACGTATATATATATTTTTTCTGTTCACATTTCTAGCGCCCTTTTCCATTTGCTCGCTTCCAGTACTATATATATATATATATATATATATATATATATATATATATATATATATTTTAGAGATAGATATATTTTACATAATAATAATTCTGCTATTGAATAAATATGCTTTATTGTGTTTTTATCAACTTGACAGCAAAGGGATTCAATGCACTTATATAAATGTCTATATGTGTGTACATATGTATATGTGTTTATATGTCTGTAAATACATGTTTACACACATAAATACATAAATACATCTGTAGATACACACACACATTAAAAGGGGTGCCAATCCAGCAGGGTGCAGGAAATCAAGTTGCCCTTTTAGTATGTTGTCGGCAATTTGATGAGGCTTCTGGGGATACCACTTGTTTGGAGGTTGTACCTTCTGGGAGTAATGTGGTGGACACTTCAATTCCGGTTTGAAACTGTAGAAGCGAAGGCCCTACACATATCTATTCAATATTTAAAATGATGTTATACAGAATGCATATTATTTTTAACTTTTGCATATGAATTAAATGTAGTTAATGTTGTTTCTTGTGTTTATTATTTGTTAGTAAAGATAGTGTAATTAAAATTATAAAATCTAAATGACAATAAGGAAAAGGCGCTTCCATGTGTGTTTGTCAGGAGAAAACTTCACAAGAACCCCTCCCCACCTGTGGTGTTATATTCACAATTGATGCAGCACTCTGTCGTGCTGGTAGTGACACACTGAGGATTCACAGCAACTCAGTTCACTGCTCAGGAGAATCTAAATGACAATAAAGAAAAGGCGCTTCCATGTGTGTTTGTCAGGAGAAAACATCACAAGAACCCCTCCCCACCTGTGGTGTTATATTCACAAGTGATGCAGCACTCTGTCGTGCTGGTAGTGACACACTGAGGATTCAGAGCAACTCAGTTCATTGCTCAGGAGAATCTAAATGACAATAAAGAAAAGGCGCATCCATGTGTGTAGCAGTAAAAATAATCACAAGAACCCCTCCCCACTGCTCAGGAGAATCAGGATACAAAAAGATAATTCCAACTTGCAGCTCTCACATCTTGAGACTCGCACACTATCAAAAAATGACAGGCAAACAAATGTCTAGACAAGGACAGCTTCCAATATAATATAATAAAAACTTTTTTATATAAAAAAACGTAAAAACATTTACACCAAATTATACAACATGTTTCACAGCTAACAGGCTGTTTCATCAGGCATAATAGATGCAAAGGGAAACTGTTGAAATATCCAATCATTAGTATTTACCATTCATAAAACCCTCCTATAGGATTAACAAAGTTATATATACATATACCTAAAATATATAAACAAAACATACTTCATATAAATTTATTGGTTATACATGAGAATATTTCTAAAAAAAAAAAAAACTGGACATATTGCAATCCGCATATATCAACCTAGATTTCTACACAAACCAAACTGCAATTTAAACAACCTGAGAGACTCGCCCTTTGACCAATCACTTGACAGCTCCATTAAAAAATGCATGGTACAAAGGGAGGGGGAGTCCCATCAAATCACCTATAATACAGGAGGACTACCAATACACTCCTATCTAACCATAGGTCAATAAGGTCTAACATACCTGGTATATCTAATCAGTCCCCCATCCAGATATTGGCCAGGCCTAGCTCTATTTAGCTTCCAAAATCAGATGCAGTCAGGGCAGTGTGGCAGTAGACATATCAATACAAGTCCCAACCCAATCATAATTATGAATACACTACGGGAGATATGCACGTCTAAAGATATTACTGTATATAATAAAACTGCAACAATATGAAAAATAAAAGTGAATGTTAATTGTTACCTCAATAATATTTCCTTAATAATTTAATACTATGTGAGAAAATGTGTGATTCATAATTAGACATTAGTTAAAAAAAACATTGATACAAATATATCATAAACTGACTGTGAACAAAATAGAATGAAATAAATAAAATAAAAATAGTTAAAGGGACATGAAACCCCAAAAAAAATATTTCATGATTCAGATAGAGAATACAATTTTAAACAACTTTCCAATTTACTTCTATTATTTAATTTGCTTCCTTCTCTTGTTATCCTTTGCTGAAAGCTTTATCTAGAAAAGCAGCAGAGAAACAAGGTTCTAGCTGTTGATTGGTAGCTGCATATATATATATTGATTATGATTGGCTCACCCATGAGTTCAGTTAGAAACCATTAGTGCATTGCTGTTACTTCAACAAATGATACCAAGAGAATGAAACAAATTAGATAATAGAAGTAAATTAGAAAGTTGTTTAAAATTGTATTCTCTATCTGAATCATAAAATAAAAAAATGGGTTTCATGTCTCTTTAATGTGCAGCTATAATTGCATAAAGTGCATATAAATCATATGCTAATAATAGTGATAAATGCTATTATATAATAATAGTGATATATTGTGGGAGCAAATAAATAATATTAATCTACCCATAATGTGATTATAAAAAGGCTGCTATATCTATGCAATCTGTGTCAGGTACAATGTGTTGGTCAAACCTCCCGAGAGCTCCGCACCAGAGCAAGAAAAAGTCCGGCAGCACAGCAGTAAAATTTCCAGAAGAGACTTTATTCAACATAATGGGCAAACATGTACAAACATGGTCTAAACATCTGACGCGTTTCACGCCCCCTAGTGGCGCTTCATCAGAGACTACAGATAGTGCACCCATGGCCCTCTTATATACTGGTCATGTGTGAACACACATTAACCTTTTAATGTCAAGAAATTACAAACAACATTGAACATTAAAAATATATGTTATTATAAGCACAAAATATGCCACAGTCTTTTTTACCCAGCTAACTAAATGCAGTTTGACAAAGGAAAGATAAAAATTCTCTAAGAGTATACAAATCTTGTTTACTGATGATATGATATATATAATAAGAAAAAAGTGAATACCGGAGCCAGGATGCCAGTACAAAGGCAGATTTATTCAGGTAGGAAACTGTAAGATAGGGAAGCTCTTACTATCTGATGTGTTTCACACATAGGCACATGCGCTTCATCAGAGATTTATATATATATATATATATATATATATATATATACATACAGAGAGAAATGCACTCACAGGAACGAACTTCCAGCTCAATACCATTGTTAGCCTGTTCTATGGCGATTTACCACCTGGGTGCAACTTCTTTTAGCCCAGCAATGCTTTTCACAGAGTAAAACTTTCCTGTAGTATATCAGTCTGATCCCGCCTATTACGGTCAGTCCAGCACCGAAATACCAGGCAATTCTTCTCTGAACAAGGAACACAGCAACCCCAGACGATCATTTCGGCCTTCATTGGGCCTCGTCAGTGAGGTGTAGCCACATTCCTCTAAGCACACTGAGCAAGGAGTCCACGTCTGGTTGCCCCTTTTTTCCTTAGGGAGACTAAATACATACAGAGAGAAATGCACTCACAGGAACGAACTTCCAGCTCAATACCATTGTTAGCCTGTTCTATGGCGATTTACCACCTGGGTGCACCCAGGTGGTAAATCGCCATAAAACAGGCTAACAATGGTATTGAGCTGGTTGTTCGTTCCTGTGAGTGCATTTCTCTCTGTGTGTATTTAGTCTCCCTAAGGAAAAAAGGGGCAACCAGACGTGGACTCCTTGCTCAGTGACGAGGCCCAATGAAGGCCGAAACGATCGTCTGGGGTTGCTTTGTTCCTTGTTCAGAGAGGAATTGCCTGGTATTTCGGTGCTGGACTGACCGTAATAGGCGGGATCAGACTGATATACTACAGGAAAGTTCTACTCTGTGAAAAGCATTGCTGGGCTAAAAGAAGTTGCACCCAGGTGGTAAATCGCCATAGAACAGGCTAACAATGGTATTGAGCTGGTTGTTCGTTCCTGTGAGTGCATTTCTCTCTGTGTGTATTTAGTCTCCCTATGGGAAAAAGGGGAAACCAGACGTGGACTCCTTGCTCAGTGTGCTTAGAGGAATACTGCTACACCTCACTGACGAGGCCCAATGAAGGCCGAAACGATCGTCTGGGGTTGCTTTGTTCCTTGTTCAGAGAGGAATTGCCTGGTATTTCGGTGCTGGACTGACCGTAATAGGCGGGATCAGACTGATATACTACAGGAAAGTTCTACTCTGTGAAAAGCATTGCTGGGCTAAAAGAAGTTGCACCCAGGTGGTAAATCGCCATAGAACAGGCTAACAATGGTATTGAGCTGGTTGTTCGTTCCTGTGAGTGCATTTCTCTCTGTGTGTATTTAGTCTCCCTATGGGAAAAAGGGGAAACCAGACGTGGACTCCTTGCTCAGTGTGCTTAGAGGAATACTGCTACACCTCACTGACGAGGCCCAATGAAGGCCGAAACGATCGTCTGGGGTTGCTTTGTTCCTTGTTCAGAGAGGAATTGCCTGGTATTTCGGTGCTGGACTGACCGTAATAGGCGGGATCAGACTGATATACTACAGGAAAGTTCTACTCTGTGAAAAGCATTGCTGGGCTAAAAGAAGTTGCACCCAGGTGGTAAATCGCCATAGAACAGGCTAACAATGGTATTGAGCTGGTTGTTCGTTCCTGTGAGTGCATTTCTCTCTGTGTGTATTTAGTCTCCCTATGGGAAAAAGGGGAAACCAGACGTGGACTCCTTGCTCAGTGTGCTTAGAGGAATACTGCTACACCTCACTGACGAGGCCCAATGAAGGCCGAAACGATCGTCTGGGGTTGCTTTGTTCCTTGTTCAGAGAGGAATTGCCTGGTATTTCGGTGCTGGACTGACCGTAATAGGCGGGATCAGACTGATATACTACAGGAAAGTTCTACTCTGTGAAAAGCATTGCTGGGCTAAAAGAAGTTGCACCCAGGTGGTAAATCGCCATAGAACAGGCTAACAATGGTATTGAGCTGGTTGTTCGTTCCTGTGAGTGCATTTCTCTCTGTGTGTATTTAGTCTCCCTATGGGAAAAAGGGGAAACCAGACGTGGACTCCTTGCTCAGTGTGCTTAGAGGAATACTGCTACACCTCACTGACGAGGCCCAATGAAGGCCGAAACGATCGTCTGGGGTTGCTTTGTTCCTTGTTCAGAGAGGAATTGCCTCTCTGTAGCAGTATTCCTCGGTGCTGGACTGACCGTAATAGGCGGGATCAGACTGATATACTACAGGAAAGTTCTACTCTGTGAAAAGCATTGCTGGGCTAAAAGAAGTTGCACCCAGGTGGTAAATCGCCATAGAACAGGCTAACAATGGTATTGAGCTGGTTGTTCATTCCTGTGAGTGCATTTCTCTCTGTGTGTATTTAGTCTCCCTATGGGAAAAAGGGGAAACCAGACGTGCACTCCTTGCTCAGTGTGCTTAGAGGAATACTGCTACACCTCACTGACGAGGCCCAATGAAGGCCGAAACGATCGTCTGGGGTTGCTTTGTTCCTTGTTCAGAGAGGAATTGCCTGGTATTTCGGTGCTGGACTGACCGTAATAGGCGGGATCAGACTGATATACTACAGGAAAGTTCTACTCTGTGAAAAGCATTGATGGGCTAAAAGAAGTTGCACCCAGGTGGTAAATCGCCATAGAACAGGCTAACAATGGTATTGAGCTGGTTGTTCGTTCCTGTGAGTGCATTTCTCTCTGTGTGTATTTAGTCTCCCTATGGGAAAAAGGGGAAACCAGACGTGGACTCCTTGCTCAGTGTGCTTAGAGGAATACTGCTACACCTCACTGACGAGGCCCAATGAAGGCCGAAACGATCGTCTGGGGTTGCTTTGTTCCTTGTTCAGAGAGGAATTGCCTGGTATTTCGGTGCTGGACTGACCGTAATAGGCGGGATCAGACTGATATACTACAGGAAAGTTCTACTCTGTGAAAAGCATTGCTGGGCTAAAAGAAGTTGCACCCAGGTGGTAAATCGCCATAGAACAGGCTAACAATGGTATTGAGCTGGTTGTTCGTTCCTGTGAGTGCATTTCTCTCTGTATGTATTTAGTCTCCCTAAGGAAAAAAGGGGAAACCAGACATGGACTCCTTGCTCAGTGTGCTTAGAGGAATACTGCTACACCTCACTGACGAGGCCCAATGAAGGCCGAAACGATCGTCTGGGGTTGCTTTGTTCCTTGTTCAGAGAGGAATTGCCTGGTATTTCGGTGCTGGACTGACCGTAATAGGCGGGATCAGACTGATATACTACAGGAAAGTTCTACTCTGTGAAAAGCATTGCTGGGCTAAAAGAAGTTGCACCCAGGTGGTAAATCGCCATAGAACAGGCTAACAATGGTATTGAGCTGGTTGTTCGTTCCTGTGAGTGCATTTCTCTCTGTGTGTATATATATATATATATATATATATATTTTAGAGATAGATATATTTTAGATATATAATTCTGCTATGTGCAGAACATAGGAATGTGAAATATTTACAGTAAATACACAGTGTAACACCTTATTAAATATGAATATTGAATAAATATGCTTTATTGTGTTTTATCAAATTCACCCCCTGTTTTGCTAACTTGTATGTGGGCTTTTGGGAAATTAAATATATGTACAATAGTGAATATAAGGAATACACTGATAAGGTACTTTATTACAAGAGATTCATTGATGATCTTATTATGATCATTGATGAGCCTCTTAATGAAACCAGTTTTGAAAGGTTTCTTGCTTTTCTGAATAATAATGAAAATGTTTTTAAAATTTGTTGGAGGATATGATCAGAAACAGACTGACTTCCTGGATGTAATATTGGAGGGTGATGTGGTTAATGAAAAGTGTCAAAAACTTCCTGCAAGTCTACAGCATAAGTTATAGAAAACTAAATTGGAGATTGGTAAGATTACAGGCAAGAAAAAGGTTGAAATAAATTTCTCTAGATCATTCAGTGATAGTATTGTTTTTACTACTGAATATTAATTAATTTTCTGAAATTGTTAAAATCCTGAAAAAAAACCTGCCAATACTTGGGGGTGACCACATTTTGCAAAATCAAATTGCAAAGTGTAAATTTGTTCCAAAGAAACCACTGACTTTAGCATCCAAGCTAGCTCCCAGTTTGGTTCCTAACATGTCAGGAACTAGAGGTGATAATTGGTTGAGAAAATGAGGTAACTTCAGGTGTGGATTAAGAACATGTTTAACGTGTAGCATGATGGATGTAACCAACACCTTCAGGTCATCTGTTGATGAAACAGTATATTACATTGATTTTTATGCAAACTGCAAGACTACATTTGCGGTATACCTGTTGGAGTGTAATATTTGCCACGTTCAATATGTTGGGAAATCAACAAGGAAGTCAATGTGAGGGTAAAGGAACATGTTAACGATGTGAAAAATTATTGTAAGGATTCAACAGTAGCCAGATACTTCAACCTCACACATTTCACTAATTTAGGTGGCTTCAAAACAAAAATCATTGATGTGGCTAAGGTTCCATTTAGAGGTGGAAATAAAAATAAGATACTAGAAAAGAAGGAGTTATATTGGATTTATCGACTTAAGACTAGAGTACCTAATGGACTCAATTTAGAATGGGACATTAGTTATTTTATTTTAAAAATTCTGTTTAGGGTGAAAACAAAAATGTAAATGAAAATGTAAGTATATATTTACAAACATTCTTTAGACTTAAATAACGTAACTCATATATGTGATTTATGCTCTATTTTTATATGTGTGCTTTGCACATATATGCAGATGGTTTGCTTTGATGGTATGATAGCATCTTCATGAATAGAGCATATCTCATTGTTTTTGAGTATATATAGAGTTATAGGTTAACATATAAATAAATACTTAATCTTCTGTTCGATGTAATTATTCACTTACATAACTTTGGCCACTAGACTAGATTAATTTAGTGTATCTATATGTGGTTGCCTTACTAGGATCTCCCGATGTGGTGGGCATTAATTTAATCTTAATGCTCAATAGTCATGTTTTGAAAAGATCTTTTAGTTTAGTTTATTTCACAATTGTATATTTCTTGATATTTGGTCTGTTCCGCAACATGAGAGAGGAAAAAATTACACGCATAATATGTTTAAGCATTAGATTTCTTTTATCTTTCCTTTACCAAACTGCATTTAGTTAGCTGGGTAAAAAAGACTGTGGCATATTTTGTGTTTATAATAACATATGTTTTAAATGTTCAATGTTGTTTGTAATTTCTTGACATTAAAAGGTTAATGTGTGTTCACCCATGACCAGTATATAAGAGGGCCATGGGTGCACTATCTGTAATCTCTGATGAAGAGCCACTAGGGGGCGTGAAACGCGTCAGACGTTTAGCCCATATTTGTACATGTTTGCCCATTATGCTGAATAAAGTCTCTTCTGGAAATTTTACTGCTGTGCTGCCGGACTTTTTTCCTTTTTTCTTGCCTTGGATTGATTTTGCAGTTGATTCACTGCATTGTGGGCATTGCACCCGGTTACTGTGTTTGGAGTTTTCTGGAGCTGTCATTGCGGTGGCACCCGATGACGTCATCCGCTTGAACCGCACACTGGTTGCCGACAGGTGGGTTAGAAACGGCCGCTGCTACTTTAGCTCCACACCAGAGTCTGTGAACACATGAGGGATTTTGAACACTACAATAAAGACTCAGCAATAGCAAAGCACTTCAATGGGACACATTTCTCTAACATTCCAGATTTTGGGGTACAAATTATTGATAGGGCCAACAGGCAACATAGAGGAGGTATAACAAAACAAAAGGGAAGTGATTCCAGAATTGCTGGAAAAGGCAAAAATGCTAATGTCTCCCAGCTGACCTTGTTGTCTATAATATAGAAAGAGGTAACTGGCTGGGAGTGTGCTTAGAGCATATTACAACATTTAAATCAAAGAAAAAAAAACCCTATTAAGAGAATAGGGAAAAGTATGCTCTTTCTAAAGTTTATATTTTTCCACTCAAAATTTAACTTTTACTAGTTGTAGTTCAAAAAGGCAGCAGAAATAGAAGTTGTATCTAGCGTGCCAGAAAAATAGTTAAAAACACAACTCTGTAACTGTGACTTGTATAAAGTACTTCAATGTTGCTGATTTTAGGTTGTTTATCACATATGAGGAGGAGGGGAAAAATCAATGATATTAGGTAAATGCTGTAAGAGCCTCTATTTAGGAACTGTGTCCTGTATTGCCCTATATTAGGGTAGATAAGCCACTTTTTTACACTAAATATGCTATAAATCCCTTACCCATCCTTCCCACAATATGTCCCAAATGTTACAAAAAATGTTACAGCAACAAATAAAAATATCAATTAGTAGATAGTCTAAAATTAACAGAGTGCAGTTAAATTAAACACAAAGCCCCTGACGCGGTCGCGTTTCACTTATACGCTTCCTCAGAGGGGGCCGGCGCACCGTTTGACTCAAGCTGTTATGGGGTTACTAAACCCTCCTACCGTGCTTTATATTGGTTCATTGCTTGGAGCAGGAATGTGAGCTATTGGTACATTGAGCTGTCAATACAGATCAGTTAATTGAATGAAAACAACTTAACTCTGTGTGTGCTGTATGAGATACAGGGTTGGAGGTTTGTGCACACTTCGACAAAATGTGTTACAAAGGATTTTAATTTAATTGGAATTGGTAGGAAAATGTGTAGATTTTATGTGTTCTTTCTCGAAAGCCAATAACTAAAAGTAATGACTGCGCATCAGTGTGTTATGGTAAAGGGCATAAATATTTATAACCCATGTCGGGGTTCATGCAGAAAAATATTGCTTTTTATGTAGTGAGGTACATGCTTTTTATATAATAAAGGTAAAAGTGGATCATGCTGATCATGATATTGGTACATTAAGCTGTTAGTACAGATCAGTTAATTAAATGAAAACAAACTAAACTCTGTGTGCGCCATATAAGATACAGAGTTGGGAATTTGTGCACACATAGTTTCAGAGTTCATGCAAAAGACTATTGCTTTTTATGTAATGAGGCAACAGTAGATCATGCTGAGAGTCTAGCACTGCATTATGTGTGTATATTTGTTAATACTTAAAGAATATTGCTTTTTAGGTAATAAAGTAAAATTAAATCATGCTGATCATGCTATTGGAACATTGAGCTGTCAATACAAATCTGTTAATTGAATTAAAACCACTTAACTCTGTGTGCGCCGTATAAAATACATAGTTGGAGGTTTGTGCACACATCGACAAAATATGTTACTTAAGATTTTATTTTGATTGGAATTTGCAAAGAAATGTGTGGATTTTCTGTGTTCTTTCTCGAAAGCTGATAACTGAAAGTAATGACTGCATATAAGCATGTCATTTCTAGTGACTAGATTAACTGAATTGTGAGAATTAATTGGTGTGCTGTTGTGACAAAGGTGGAATGGATATTGCTTTGTGAAACAATAATGAAATGAAAAAGCGGGGGGGGGGGGTGCTGTGATTGGTATGACAGCCTGTGTTGAAGTTAGGAAACATTGCTAGAGATCACTAGTGGGCTCGGTATTAATCTAAATTTGGGACTGGTGAGGTGAAAAAAAAAAATAAAATAAGAAAAGTTAAAAAACTTCTGTTAAATTTTTATGTGTATCTTGTGCATATTGTGAGGTGGAATTACTATAATCATACTCGAGTTTAATCCCCATTTCTGAGAGTGCACAGTTATGCATATTTTGCATTAATTGTTAGTTATACTTTCCATTGAATTAGTACTGGCATGTATCCTATATACATTATTAGAAGGTATTAGAATAATTAACACCAGAAATATCTGCAGATTTCCATTGTGTTTTTAAAGGAACACATTGTAGTTATTAAAATCATTAAGACCAAAAGGTCTAACAGTGTTAAGTAATTGAATCCATTTCATTCTATTTGTAACAAAGTTTGTTCCATGTTGCCGCCCCTAATGCCCAAATTTGCTTTTTAAATGACAGCATATTTTAGTGAGCTGTTTTTTTTAATTATGATGTGAGTGAAAGTGCTTGGCTACACTTGTAATAGTTTTGCCAGCTTCTATGTCTTTTGGGGCATTGCGGATATTGCAACAATGTTCCTGTATTCTGATAGTGATCTTCCTGGTAGTCATACCTGTGTAAAACAAGTTGCAAGAATATTTTAGAATATACACTACACCTGTGGTGGAGCAAGAAAAATGAGTAGTTAGCTTATGTTTATACTTATATTTATCTGTGATTTCCTGAATGTTCTAAACTTTTGGGCAGACATTACACGTGCCACAAGGAAACATGCCTGGATTCTGACTTTGCTTTTTTGGAAAATGCACATAATGGCTTTTTACAAGATCATCTCTCAGATTTTTGGGTCTCTTGTATCCAATGTCAATCCTTGTACCAATCTGTCTAGCTAACAATTTGTCTTGTAATAAGATATGCTAATTTTTGTTCATGATTTGAATGACTTCAGACATAATATAGCAAAATATCCAAGAAGCGCCTAAAAGGAGGCAAAGGAAGAATCTAACAAATTGAACCAATGGAGATGTCACTTTCCATATACCAATCAAACATTTATTAGCATATAATTTCAAGTATTAACATAATAATTAATAACATGGATCCATGTAACACATAATCTTAAAATACAATTAAGAACAATATAAAAACAATTGACAATTTGGACAATTGAATCCTATCATAAATCAATAACAAATATTACTGTAAAATATCGCCAGTTAAGGAGATAAACAAATAAGAGTCAGATGAGATGATCTCTAAATGATGATAATGATTCCAAAGAGTGTGTGATATAATCCCCTTTTTTGTGAAAAAATAGTGAAAAATCCAGTGAAAAAATGTGAATGAAAAACAAAAATAGAAATAACAAATGTTTAATTAATCCTGTGAAAAAATATATATTAGGGATCCCAAAAAATGTGAAATAACAGGATATGATAAAAATGAAAATATCAAAACCAAAAATGTAAATGCGTGATCAAAAATGTGATCAAATAGTTGAAGGGAATGTTATAATGGGGTTTAGAATATATATAATCCAAGTATATAGTGTCAGTAACTAAATATCAGTGAATGATCCTCCTTGTGAATGTATCCGTGTAAGTGATGATGGTATTTCTTTTTAGTTGAATAACTGTGCTTTTTCTTTCAGTATTGCTTTTAGTGATTCCTGTAGGTTAAAAAAGTAACATAGTGCAATAACGTTTCAAAATATAAATAATGTTGAAATAATGCTCACCAAATATTGTCAACGCGTTTCGGCCTCTTTAACAGGCCTTTCTCAAGATATCATAACCCGAATGACTTCAGACATTTGTGGATTGTATGTAGTGATTAACCTAATTTTGTTGTCATTGCTCTTAAACTTTGGTTTTAGTAAACTTTCTTGTTTAATTTTTAAAGGGAGAGTAAAGTCAAAACTAAACTTCCATGATTCAGATAGGGCATGCAATTTTAAACAACTTTCCAATTTACTTTTATCATCAAATTTGCTTTGTTCCCTTGGTGGTATTTTTGAAAAGCTAAACCTAGCTAGGCTCAAACTGATTTCTAAACAGTTGAAAACCACCTCCTAGCTCAGAGCATTTTGAAAGTTTTTCACAGTTAGACTGTGCTAGTCCACATGTATCATATAGATAACGTTGTGCTCACTCCTGTGAAGTTATTTAGGAGTCTTCACTGATTGACTACACTGCATGTCTGTCAAAGGCACTTAAGGAGGCTGTCTGCAAAGACTTAGATACAAGGTAATCACAGAGGTAAAAAGTATATTAATATAACTGTGTTGATTATGCAAAAACAGGGAATGGGTAATAAAGGGATTATCTATCTTTTTAAATAAGAAAAAGTTTGGTGTAGACTGTCCCTTTAAGGCATGATTTCTTGCTTTTTTTCAGGGATCTGTTGCTATAACCTCTGGCTCTTAGCCTAGGTTTCCTATATAGAGAAGTTGCAATAGATCCATCAGACTGTTTAAAGATAGTAAGGTTGAGAAAGTTAATTTGATGAGAGCTGAAATCATACGTTAATGTTAAATTGATATCGTTAGTGTTCAATTCTTTAATTAATTCAAGCAATACATTTTCTGGGCCATTCCAACTAAAGAAAATGTCATCAATATATCTTATCCAGACCGGTATATGCTTAGTAAAATGATCATTGCTGTGAGAGAATACTTGGAGTTGCTCCCACCAGCCTAGAAATAAATTGGCATAGGTGGGAGCGCACGCTGTGCCCGTGGCTGTCCCCTGGGTTTGAAGGTAGAATTGATCTTAGAAAGTGAAAAATTTGAGTGAAGCACAAAATGTAACAACTTTATTATAAAGAGATTATGTAATTCATTGTCAGTTTGGTTTGTACTAAGAAAATACTTGATGGCTTTTTTCCCCTAAGTAGTGTTTAATGTTAGTATATAAGGATTCAACATCCGCTGTTAATAGAATTGAGTTGTGTGTAAGGTGTATATTCTCCAATTTTTGCAAGACCTCCATAGTATCCTTCACATAAGAAGGTAGAGTGTAAAGATATTCTCTGAGTCTTGCATCAACATATTTACTGGCTTTTTCAGTAACATTTTCATTGCAAGAGATTATCGGCCTGCCTGGAGGGCATTTTTGATTTTTATGAATTTTTGGAATGAAATATAAAGTTGCAACCTTGGGATAATTTTAAATTAAATATGTTTTCTCAGAGTTAGATATAATCGCGTCTTTAAAGGCATCATTAATATTTTTTTTGTATTTCTGCAAATACATTTGAGTAGGGTTTCCTAATAATTTTTTATAACACTCTTGGTTACTTAATTGTGTATGTGCTTCATTTAGAAACATTTTGGTGTCCCACAAAACAACATTGCCTCCCTTATTTGATGGCTTCACTATGGTATCTTGCCATGATTGGATCTCAGTTATAGCTTTTCGTTCATTGATTGTAATATTTTGGTTAATTTTTCTAAGGGGCATAGTCTCAATTTGATGGCATACTACTTCATTGAAGGTTTGGATCTCTGAGGAGCCATGCAAAGGAGGAGAGAATTTAGATTTGGTTGTTATTTTTTGTCTCCAGTTAAGATCAGGGGTTTCTAGGGACCTATTCTCTTCAAGTAATTGTTCTAAATCTTCAAGGGTATTCTGATCTTGGATGGTCCAATCATCTCCAAATTGTTTTTTGAAATATAATTTTTTTAATAATAATTTTCTAGTGAACATATGAACATCCTTTATTAGTTCAAATTTATTGAGATTATTGGTTGGACAAAAACTTAGTCCCTTTGCTAATACTTGTATATGGTCTTGTGTTAGGTTGTGTTTGGTTAAATTAATTACTCTTAAGTTGCCCTTCTGATCTGGGAGAAGGGACTGGGTTGTCTCCTGCATTGTTGTCTGTGATGGGGGGTGTTGTTTTTCCTTTTGTTTTGTCTGCCCTGATGTGTTGTGGGCCCTGTCGAGTAAGATGGCTTGCTCAAGGGGGCTTGTGATAAAAAAGACAAGAAAGTGTTTGGGACACCTGAGGTGTTATTGCTAGAGGTAGAAGGTAGCACTGAGGCTAAGGTGTGGGATCTAGTATATACTCTAGATTCATTAGGAGTATTAGTATTAGAATTGATTTCTGAACATTCAGTATCTGAATATTTAGATTTATTGTCTGATTGTGAAACTATGGGACTGTGTGATATTGTGGTTGAATGGAAATTACTGTGCTGTACTCTCAGCATGATCTACTGTTACCTCATTACATAAAAAGCAATAGTCTTTTGCATGAACTTTGAAACTATGTGTGCACAAATTTCCAACTATGTATCTTATATGGCGCACACAGAGTTTAGTTTGTTTTCATTTAATTAACTGATCTGTATTAACAGTTCAATGTACCAATATCATGATCAGCATGATCCACTTTTACCTTTATTATATAAAAAGCATGTACCTCACTATTTTCTGCATGAACCCCCGACATGGGTTATAAATATTTATGCCCTCTATCATAACATACTGATGCGCAGTCATTACTTTTAGTTATTAGCTTTTGAGAAAGAACACATAAAATCTATACATCTCCCTACAAATTCCAACTAAATTAAAATCTTATGTAACACAATTTGTCGAAGTGTGCACAAACCTCCAACCCTGTATCTTATACGACGCACACAGAGTTAAGTTGTTTTCATTCAATTAACTGATCTGTATTGACAGCCCAATGTACCAATAGCTCACATTCCTGCTTCATGCAGGAATGATAAGTAATACATTTTGTCAATGTGTGCACAAACCTCCAACTATGTATTCTACACGGCACACACAGAGTTAAGCTGTTTTCATTCATTTAACTGATTTGTATTGACAGCTCAATGTACCAATATCATGATCAACATGATTTAATTTTACTTTATTACATAAAAAGCAATATTGTTTAAGCTATTTATTAGCAAATATACACACATAATGCAGTGCTGTACTCTCAGCATGATCTACTGTTACCTCATTACATAAAAAGCAATAGTCTTTTGCATGAACTCTGAAACTATGTGTGCACAAATTTCCAACTCTGTATCTTATATGGCACACACAGAGTTTAGTTTGTTTTCATTTAATTAACTGATCTGTATTAACAGTTCAATGTACCAATATCATGATCAGCATGATCTACTTTTACCTCAACATATATTAAGTATGTACCTCACTACATAAAAAGCAATATTTTTCTGCATGAACCCCGACATGGGTTATAAATATTTTTGCTCTTTATCATAACACACTGATGCGCAGTCATTACTTTTAGTTATTGGCTTTCGAGAAAGAACACAGAAAATCTGCACATTCCCCTACCAATTCCAATTAATTTAAAATCCTTTGTAACACATTTTGTCGAAGTGTGCACAAACCTCTGTATCTCATACGGCACACACAGAGTTAAGTTGTTTTCATTCAATTAACTGATCTGTATTGACAGCTCAATGTACCAATAGCTCACATTCCTGCTCCAAGCAATGAACCAATATAAAGCACGGTAGGAGGGTTTAGTAACCCATAGCTTGAGTCAAACGGCGCGCCGGCCCCCTCTGAGGAAGCGTATAAGTGAAACGCGACCACGTGAGGGGTTTCTTGTTTAATTTAACTGCACTCTGTTAATTTTAGACTATCTGCTAATTGATATTTTTATTTGTTGTTGTAACATTTGTTGTAACATTTGGGACATATTGTGGGAAGGATGGGGAAGGGATTTATAGCATATTTAGTGTAAAAAAAGTGGCTTATCTACCCTAATATAGGGCAATACAGGACACAGTTCCTAAATAGAGGCTCTTACATTTACCTAATATCATTGATTTTTCCCCTCCTCCTCATATGTGATAAACAACCTAAAATCAGCAACATTGAAGTACTGTATACAAGTCACAGTTACAGAGTTGTGTTTTTAACTATTTTTCTTGCACTGTAGATACAATTTCTATTTCTGCTGCCTTTTTTAACTACATCTAAGTTAAATTTTAAGTGGAAAAATATAAACTTTATGTGTAGAAAGAGCATACTTTTCCCTATTCTCTTAATAGGTTTTTTTTTTCTTTAACATAGAGGAGGCGATCGCCATAAGTCACTCACCAAAAGAGAACTTTTTTGAATACTTAAGTTAAAAAACAGGCTTCCCTTGGGGATGAATTTTGAATGGGATATTTCCTACTTTACAGGTTAGCTTCCTCCATCAAACAATCAATTAATTTATTGAACAAGCAAAAAACTTTGTTCTCTCTTTTCTCACTTAGCATGTTTTTCTTCTTTAGTAAATGTTAGATTTTGTCATTGCATTAGTAAATTCACTAACATTGGAATCCTGAATATAAACTATAATCATATTTAATAATAATAAAAATATTTTTGGAACATAAAGAAATATATAGTGTAAGCACATTCAAATTTTCACTACCTCTCTCATAAAACACAGTATAATGACAAATAAGGTTTTGTACAACTGTAATATTCACTTACCAACATAATAAGGCTTCATTTTTCCTTTTATACCACAAATTGGTTTTAATGTTTTCTAGTCCACCTTAAGAAGAAAGAACAGGGAGGTTCATACCAGTTGCTGTGATTCATTGGGTTAAGTATTAGGAGGTGGTGTGCTGTAATCACCTATGATTAAGCACCAAAAAGACCGTGAAATGCGTCAGGGGTTCACTGCCTTATATGCCTGCACCAAGATGTTTGCATTTTAACTTTTGAAATAAATGTTCTATTTTATGGTTTACCCCTGTTCTGGACTCAAAAGTTTCCCTCTGTCTCAACCTTTTGACTACTACTTGTGCCTGTATCCTCTCTACAGGGAGTGCAGAATTATTAGGCAAATTAGTATTTTGACCACATCATCCTCTTTATGCATGTTGTCTTACTCCAAGCTGTATAGGCTCGAAAGCCTACTACCAATTAAGCATATTAGGTGATGTGCATCTCTGTAATGAGAAGGGGTGTGGTCTAATGACATCAACACCCTATATCAGGTGTGCATAATTATTAGGCAACTTCCTTTCCTTTGGCAAAATGGGTCAAAAGAAGGACTTGACAGGCTCAGAAAAGTAAAAAATAGTGAGATATCTTGCAGAGGGATGCAGCACTCTTAAAATTGCAAAGCTTCTGAAGCGTGATCATCGAACAATCAAGCGTTTCATTCAAAATAGTCAACAGGGTCGCAAGAAGCGTGTAGAAAAACCAAGGCGCAAAATAACAGCCCATGAACTGAGAAAAGTCAAGCGTGCAGCTGCCAAGATGCCACTTGCCACCAGTTTGGCCATATTTCAGAGCTGCAACATCACTGGAGTGCCCAAAAGCACAAGGTGTGCAATACTCAGAGACATGGCCAAGGTAAGAAAAGATGAAAGACGACCACCACTGAACAAGACACACAAGCTGAAACGTCAAGACTGGGCCAAGAAATATCTCAAGACTGATTTTTCTAAGGTTTTATGGACTGATGAAATGAGAGTGAGTCTTGATGGGCCAGATGGATGGGCCCGTGGCTGGATTGGTAAAGGGCAGAGAGCTCCAGTCCGACTCAGACGCCAGCAAGGTGGAGGTGGAGTACTGGTTTGGGCTGGTATCATCAAAGATGAGCTTGTGGGGCCTTTTCGGGTTGAGGATGGAGTCAAGCTCAACTCCCAGTCCTACTGCCAGTTTCTGGAAGACACCTTCTTCAAGCAGTGGTACAGGAAGAAGTCTGCATCCTTCAAGAAAAACATGATTTTCATGCAGGACAATGCTCCATCCGACGCGTCCAAGTACTCCACAGCGTGGCTGGCAAGAAAGGGTATAAAAGAAGAAAATCTAATGACATGGCCTCCTTGTTCACCTGATCTGAACCCCATTGAGAACATGTGGTCCATCATCAAATGTGAGATTTACAAGGAGGGAAAACAGTACACCTCTCTGAACAGTGTCTGGGAGGCTGTGGTTGCTGCTGCACGCAATGTTGATGGTGAACAGATCAAAACACTGACAGAATCCATGGATGGCAGGCTTTTGAGTGTCCTTGCAAAGAAAGGTGGCTATATTGGTCACTGATTTGTTTTTGTTTTGTTTTTGAATGTCAGAAATGTATATTTGTGAATGTTGAGATGTTATATTGGTTTCACTGGTAAAAATAAATAATTGAAATGGGTATATATTTGTTTTTTGTTAAGTTGCCTAATAATTATGCACAGTAATAGTCACCTGCACACACAGATATCCCCCTAAAATAGCTATAACTAAAAACAAACTAAAAACTACTTCCAAAACTATTCAGCTTTGATATTAATGAGTTTTTTGGGTTCATTGAGAACATTGTTGTTGTTCAATAATAAAATTAATCCTCAAAAATACAACTTGCCTAATAATTCTGCACTCCCTGTAGATGGGTGATCTGTATATGACAGGATGTCTTACCAAACACCAGACAATGATGCCTGGAGACACTATGTTTAGGAGATCCCCTTCTGATATTCCACAAATGTTTGCTCCACCTCCTTTTTATCATTCTGGAGGTGCACCCCAAATATTGGGCCCCAGGATATCTCATAAATTACAAAAATGGAATTGAATGTCAATCTCTCAGTTATTGAAAAATTCTAACCTGTGGCAGTGGACGAAATGCTAGTAGCCCCATGAGCAATATATTTGCACATTGGGCATCTGGCACCACCACATCTGGTGTAATTTATTTTAATGTAAAAGAGCTGTAAAAGCTTTAGGGCAATGCCCTACAAAAGGTCCTTTTAAATGTAGTGTTATGATTTAGGGTTCTTTTTGTTTTAAGTAGTTTTTTTATGGGGCATGTAGGTTAGTGTTGGGTATAATGTGTTTTTTTATTTTTGATACTGTCATTTTTATTTTCTCTAACTTGGGGGTTAGGTGTTAGGTAGAATAGGGTTAGATTGTGTTCGGGGTTGTGGCGGATTAGGGGTTAATAGTTTAGGGTACTTGTAGGGTTGTGACATTATAAAGGTTAATAGATTAGATCGGTACTTGCAGTTGGCTAGTAGCGGTATAGGGGTTAATAGATTAGATGGGTACTTACAGTGGGCTAGTGCCGGTGTACGGGTTAATAGAGTAGATGGGTGCTTGTGGTGGGTATGTGGTGGTTTAGATATTTATTAGTGTAGTGTTAGTTTGTGATTGTGGGGTACTTTGGTTTAGGGGAACTTATGATTAGTGGTTAGGCACAATAGATATATATCAAGGGATCGTTTAGCCAATATGAGCGGCAATCCTGGGCATTATCTATCACCAGCATTGTCAACCAATGGCATATATAGTAAACACCTCTCGGTGATGCTGCCTGTTAGCATCTATATTGGGAGCTTGGAATATTTCGACCAGCTCGCTCAAAATAACTGTGCATCCCTTGGAATATTTCACTGCATTCCGATTATCGGGCCTAAGTCTGAACTTTAAATGAGTTGTAGATTTTTTTCTGACAAGTTTCAGTTATGTCTATTTCCACTCCTCCTGTATCATGTGACAGCCATCAGCCAATCACAAACGCATATGTGAATTCTTGCACATGCTCAGTAGGAGCTGGTGACTCAGAAAGTGTAAGTATAAAAAGACTGCACATTTTGTTAATAGTAGTAAATTGGAAAGCTGTTTAAAAGTGCATGCTCTATCTGAATCATGAAAATTCAATTTTAACTTGAGTGTCCCTTTAACATTGCTCTCCCCTGTGAGGTTCATCATCCCAGAGAGTCTCTTTAGTTTCTCTGGGAGACAGCTCATATATCTCTATGACTTCCAGGTTCTATCCCTCCTCTTACAGAATTCAGATAGTTCCACTAAGTCAGCACTATGATTTTACTTCAAGTTGGAGAGTTTTTTGAGAACTGGACCAAAATCTTAAAGGGACATTAAACATCTCAAGATATTAACATAATTTGTTTGATTACATGTAGTAAAACAAATTTGCAATATACTTTAATTATTTATTTGTTCTGCTTTCCTTTAATTTGATTCTGAATATTGTTTGCTTTCCATTTCATGTTAAACATGGAAGTGCAGTCACAGCAATATTCCACATAGTCATTGGTTGCACACTCTAGTAAGCCATTTATAACCATTCCAAATTGGCCTCAGCAGAAAAGGTAACCTAAGTTACAATATGGAGGCTTCCACTGCTTTATGGCTTTACCTTTATTTTTTCAATATATAAACAACTAATATAATTTTAAAAAAAACAAATGTACAAGTTATTCTCAGCCTAATCTTTGCTCTGAATACATAATTCAAGCATTGATTTAATTAGGGCTAGATTTCAAGCGGAGTGCTAAATTTGCCCCTTTGCGCTCGCGCAATAAATTACCAGCCATTACAAGAGGCTGGTTATTGCTACTGCAATCTTGTGGTATCAATTAGCACTTCTAAAACTAAACAGAGATCAGATTTATGGTAAATTTAATAGATGTCCACCAAATTCCCCACAATCAGGTATACTATGATGTATTTAAAAATAAAGATAGTAGCATCTTTATTTTTTAATAAAATACATAATAATAAAAATAATAATAATAATAATAATAATAAAATAACTGCGAAAAGCAGTTATGAGGGGTTAAAAGTGGCAGGTGTGGAGTGTTTGGAAGAAAAAAACGGCACTAAAAAGTGTCTTTACATAGAGGTCTATGGGAACTGTGTGTGGTCCTAGTAAATATATATATATATATATATATATATATATATATATATATATATATATATATATATATATATATATATATATATATATTTCCACTGTGTATCTGCACTCGCAATTCAAAGATAGTCAGCAACCAGGGTGCTCAGTCAAAATTTCAATAAGTATCAACAAGTAGGGACTGCACTCGCTGGATTCAGTTCAAATAATACCTTATTTATTCAATGGTGACGTTTCGGGGTATGCAAACCCCTTCCTCAGACCACAGTGCACAAGAAACAAAGTGACTTTAAACCCAAATAAACTCCTCCCATCTTATATTCCAAGAAATTGCGCCAAAACCATATCCATGGAGACCAGGTAGTTACCTGGCAACCATGTCACACAATCAATTTAAGGCATTCAAATAACAGTGGTGTGATTATTACTTCCTAACTGTTAATAAAACAAAAAGAAACACCAGTGTGTTTCAGGGGACGTGTATATGGCATGGATTTTAGGAACCGGGAGATGGAAAAAGATGCTTGGTTGGTCCTCCTACTTCAAAATTGGGGCACTGCGCTTGCAATCGTGGCCGGACTTTTAGCCGACGGACATTTGGCAGATGGACATTTGGCAGACGGACATTTGGCAGACGGACATTTGGCCGAAACACAAGTGGCTGTCAGATAACAGTCCGGCCACGCGATACATTTGATAGATAGATAGATACATAGATTAGATCGATAGATCAATATATGCAATAGATACATTTGATAGATACGATAGATAGATAGATTTGATAGATAAATAGATAGATTTGATAGATAATTTCCCAGAAAGAGAATTACAAGACATGCGGGCTGAGACCCATGGTAAGGTTCCCAGAGGCAGTTGCGGCGCCAGGGGACGTGTATATGGCATGGATTTTAGGAACCGGGAGATGGAAAAAGATGCTTGGTCGGTCCTCCTACTTCAAATTTGGCGCACTGCGCGTGCAATCTACTGTGCCACCAGATATGAGTGGTGTGTTAAGTAGTACTATTCTTATCAGTTTAATCCCTGTTACGTCCCCTATCAGGGGACATGTATATGGCATGGATTTTAGGAACCGGGAGATGGAAAAAGATGCTTGGTCGGTCCTCCTACTTCAAAATTGGGGCACTGCGCTTGCAATCGTGGCCGGACTTTTAGCCGACGGACATTTGGCAGACGGACATTTGGCCGATGGACATTTGGCCGAAACACAAGTGGCTGTCAGATAACAGTCCGGCCACGAGATACATAGATTTGATAGATAGATAGATAGATACATAGATTAGATAGATAGATCAATAGATGCAATAGATACATTTGATAGATACGATAGATAGATAGATTTGATAGATAAATAGATAGATTTGATAGATAGATAATTTCCTAGACAGAGAATTACAAGACGTGCGGTCTGGGACCCATGGTAAGGTTCCCAGAGGCAGTTGCGGCACCAGGGGACGTGTATATGGCATGGATTTTAGGAACTGGGAGATGGAAAAAGATTCTTGGTCGGTCCTCCTACTTCAAATTTGGGGCACTGCGCGTGCAATCTAATGTGCCACCAGATAGGAGTGGTGTGTTAAGTAGTACTATTCCTATCAGTTTAATCCCTGTTACGTGCCTTTTTTTTGGTTTGGTTTTTGAAGCCACAGTGCAGCACCAGAGGCCAGAAAAATTTGGCATGTACACATACCTGAAAAATTAGGTATTGTTGCAGCCGCTGCTACAGCGGCCAGAAAAATTGATCTTTGTTTCCCAGGCAGAAAGTGCCCTAAAACATTGCGGCTGGAACCCTAGTTGGTGGCGGATAAGTCACGCAAGTCATCCGGCATTCAAAGATAAAATACAGCACCGTGTGGACCATTTTTAGCCCAAGGCAGCTCATCTCATCAGGCCTTTTTTACTCAAATGTATTGCCCAATGTCAGTCCCTTCGGGATCCATCCCTCATTCATCTTAATAAAGGTGAGGTAATCTAGACTTTTTTGACCTAGGCGAATTCTCTTCTCAGTGACAATACCTCCTGCTGCACTGAAGGTCCTTTCTGACAGGACACTTGAAGCGGGGCAGGCCAGAAGTTCTATCGCAAATTGGGATAGCTCAGGCCACAGGTCAAGCCTGCACACCCAGTAGTCAAGGGGTTCATCGCTCCTCAGAGTGTCGAGATCTGCCGTTTAGGCGAGGTAGTCTGCTACCTGTCGGTCGAGTTGTTCTCTGAGGGTGGACCCCGAAGGGCTGTGGCGATGCATAGGAGTTAAAAAGCTCCATTAACAACACGTCTGTAAAGCATCCTGTCCTTGCCGGCGTGGTCGTGGGAGGAGGAGGATTACTTTCACCTCCTCCCCTGTTAGATTCCCGTTGTGCTGTGACATCACCCTTATACACTGTGTAAAGCATACTTTTTAATTTATTTTGGAACTGCTGCATCCTTTCCGACTTGCGGTAATTCGGTAACATTTCAGTCACTTTATGCTTATACCGGGGGTCTAGTAGCGTGGACACCCAGTACAGGTCGTTCTCCTTCAGCTTTTTTATACGAGGGTCACTCAACAGGCACGACAGCATGAAAGACCCCATTTGCAGAAGGTTGGATGCCGAGCTACTCATGTCCCGTTCCTCATCCTCAGTGATCTCACTGAAGGTATCTTCTTCCTCCCAGCCACGTACAACACCACGGGTACCAGATAGGTGACAACGAGCACCCTGGGATGCCTGTTGTGGTTGGTCTTCCTCCTCCTCCTCCTCCTCCTCCTCAAAGCCACATTCCTCCTCTGACTCCTCTTCCTCACAATCCTCTTCCAGCGTTGCCGCTGGTCCAGCAAGCGATGCTGATAAGGCTGTTTCTGGTGGTGATGGTGACCACAACTCTTCCTCTTCACGCTCATCTATGGCCTGATCCAGCACTCTTCGCAGGGCACGCTCCAGGAAGAAAACAAATGGTATGATGTCGCTGATGGTGCCTTCGGTGCGACTGACTAGGTTTGTCACCTCCTCAAAAGGACGCATGAGCCTACAGGCATTGCGCATGAGCGTCCAGTAACGTGGCAAAAAAAATACCAGCTCTGCAGAGACTGTCCTAGCACCCCGGTCATACAAATACTCGTTAACGGCATTAGGAGTGTTGAATTCCAACGTGTCAGGCTGTCGCAAATCAAGTGCCTCACTGGCATGTTGTTTCGCCGCTGGATATCGGAAAAGTGCGCCATGGCCGTGTAGGAACGCCTCAAATGGCCACACCTTCCTGGCCTGCTTCAGGACGTCCTGTAAGCCTGGGTACTTATGCACAAAGCGTTGTACGATCAGATTACACACATGTGCCATGCACGGCACATGTGTCAACTTGCCCAATTCCAATGCCGCCACAAAATTACTTCCGTTGTCAGAAACCACTTTGCCGATCTCCAGTTGGTGCAGAGTCAGCCACTGATCCACCTGTGCGTTCAGGGCGGACAGGAGTGCTGGTCCGGTGTGACTCTCTGCTTTCAGGCAAGTCAACCCCAAGACGGCGTGACACTGCCATGTCCGGGATGTGGAATAGTACCTGGGGAGCTGGGGGGGTGCCGTTGATGTGGAGCAAGACGCAGCAGCAGAAGAAGACTCAGCCGAGGAGGTTATGGAAGAGGATGGAGTAGGAGGAGTAGAGGAGGTGGCAGCAGGCCTGCCTGCAAGTCGTGGCGGTGTCACCAACTCGTCCTCTGCAGAGCCACGCATTCCATGCTTGGCAGCCATCAGCAGGTTTACCCAATGCACAGTGTAGGTGATATACCTGCCCTGACCATGCTTTGCAGACCAGCTATCAGTGGTCATATGGACCCTTGCCCCAACACTGTGTGCCAGACATGCCATTACTTCCTTTCGCACAATCGAGTACAGGTTGGGGATTGCCTTTTGTGCAAAGAAATTTCGGCCGTGTACCTTCCACTGCGGTGTCCCAATAGCTACAAATTTTTGGAACACCTCAGACTCCAACAGCTTGTATAGTAAAAGCTGGCGGGCTAAGAGTTCAGACAAGCCAGCTGTCAGACGCCGGGCAAGGGGGTGACTTTGTGACATTGGCTTCTTACGCTTAAACATGTCCTTGACAGACACCTGACTGTGGGCACATGAGCAGGAACTGCTCCAGAAGAGAGACAGACTGGCGGATGGTTGAGAGGGGGCAAGGAGGACAGCAGTGGTTGACGTGGCTGAAGATGCTGGACCAGGAGGAGGATGGCGGCTTTGAGCTTGTGTGCTGCTTGTACTCATGTGTTGATCCCATAGGCATTTGTGATGTGCGATCATGTGCCTTCGCAAAGCAGTTGTACCTAGGTGGGTGTTGGACTTCTCACGACTCAGTTTCTTTTGGCACAGGTTGCAAATGGCATCGCTGTTGTCAGAGGCAGACACACACAAAAAATGCCACACTGCTGAGCTCTGCGATGATGGCATTCTGGTGGTGGCAACAGCATGCGTTGATTGGCGTGCTGTCTGGCTGACCCCGGGTGCCGATGCATGCTGTCTGACTGTGCCACTAGCTCCTTGCGATGACCTCCCCCTGCTTCCAACTCGTCTCCTCCTCTCTTTTTCCCCATCTGAACTTTCCCCCTGTTCTTCTTCTCTTCTAGCGGGCACCCACGTGACATCCACGGACGCATCGTCATCATCAACCGCTTCACTTGTATCTGACAAATCAACAAAGGAAGCAGCAGCGGGTACAACATCATCATCATCACACCGTACGTCCATGTCTGTAATGCTACATCCTCTGTCAATGATGGTTGCGCATCACTCATTTCTTCCAACTGATGTGTCAATAACTCCTCTGACAGATCAAGTAAAGCGGCTGTGGTGCTAGTGTTGGTGGTGGCAGCAGGCGGGCAAGTGGTAACTTGAGAGGTGCCCGAAGATAAGCTGGAGGAGGATGGTGCATCAAGATTCGGATTAGAAGCTATAGAAGATTAGGTGTCCTGTGTTTAAAAGTCAACTATTTCCTCAGAAGTTTTCGAGTTCATGGAACGTGGCCTCTGAACACTGGGCATTATTCTAGGGCCAAAGGGAATCACAGCACCACGACCACGACGGCACCTGCGGGGTGTCCTGCCTCTGCCTGTCATTTTTTTTTAAATGTACACTTACACTACTATTAAACAAGATATGAGTGGTGGCACTGGGCAAGTGGGCACAGTATACGCTGTGAGCCTGACACAAAAAACCAGACTGATGTTTCACAGTCCAAAAAGTTTTTTGTTTTTAAATTTACACTACTGTTACACCAGATATGAATGGTGGCACTGGGCAAGTGGGCACAGTATACTCTGTGCGCCTGGCACACACGCTGGCAGGCAGGCAACTGCAATTAGATTACACAAGCAGACTGATGTTTCACACTCAAAAAAGTTTTTTTTTTTTTAAATTTACACTACTGTTATACCAGATATGAGTGGTGGCACTGGGCAAGTGGGTCTGGCACACACACTGGCAGGCAGGCTACTGCAATTAGATTACACAAGCAGACTGATTTTTTACAGTCAAAAAAGTATTTTTTTTTAAATTTACACTACTGTTACACCAGATATGAGTGGTGGCACTGGGCAAGTGGGTCTGGCACACACACTGGCAGGCAGGCTACTGCAATTAGATTACACTAGCAGACTGATGTTTCACAGTCAAAAAAGTTTTTTTTTTTAAATTTACACTACTGTTACACCAGATATGAGTGGTGGCACTGGGCAAGTGGGCCTGGCACACACGCTGGCAGGCAGGCAACTGCAATTAGATTACACTAGCAGACTGATGTTTCACAGTCAAAAAAGTTTTTTTTTTAAAATTTACACTACTGTTACACCAGATATGAGTGGTGGCACTGGGCAAGTGGGCCTGGCACACACGTTGGCAGGCAACTGCAATTAGATTACACAAGCAGACTGATGTTTCACAGTCCAAAAAGTTTTTTTTTTTAAATTTACACTACTGTTACACCAGATATGAGTGGTGGCACTGGGCAAGTGGGCCTGGCACACACGCTGGCAGGCAGGCAACTGCAATTAGATTACACTAGCAGGCTGATGTTTCACAGTCAAAAAAGTTTTTTTTTAAATTTACACTACTGTTACACCAGATATGAGTGGTGGCACTGGGCAAGTGGGCCTGGTGCACACGCTGGCAGGCAGGCAACTGCAATTAGATTACACAAGCAGACTGATGTTTCACAGTCAAAAAAGTTTTTTTTTTTAAATTTACACTACTGTTACACCAGATATGAGTGGTGGCACTGGGCAAGTGGGCCTGGCACACACGTTGGCAGGCAACTGCAATTAGATTACACTAGCAGACTGATGTTTCACAGTCAAAAAAGTTTTTTTTTATTAAATTTACACTACTGTTACACCAGATATGAGTGGTGGCACTGGGCAAGTGGGTCTGGCACACACACTGGCAGGCAGGCTACTGCAATTAGATTACACTAGCAGACTGATGTTTCACAGTCAAAAAAGTTTTTTTTTTTAAATTTACACTACTGTTACACCAGATATGAGTGGTGGCACTGGGCAAGTGGGCCTGGCACACACGCTGGCAGGCAGGCAACTGCAATTAGATTACACTAGCAGACTGATGTTTCACAGTCAAAAAAGTTTTTTTTTTTAAATTTACACTACTGTTACACCAGATATGAGTGGTGGCACTGGGCAAGTGGGCCTGGCACACACGTTGGCAGGCAACTGCAATTAGATTACACAAGCAGACTGATGTTTCACAGTCCAAAAAGTTTTTTTTTTTAAATTTACACTACTGTTACACCAGATATGAGTGGTGGCACTGGGCAAGTGGGCCTGGCACACACGCTGGCAGGCAGGCAACTGCAATTAGATTACACTAGCAGGCTGATGTTTCACAGTCAAAAAAGTTTTTTTTTAAATTTACACTACTGTTACACCAGATATGAGTGGTGGCACTGGGCAAGTGGGCCTGGTGCACACGCTGGCAGGCAGGCAACTGCAATTAGATTACACAAGCAGACTGATGTTTCACAGTCAAAAAAGTTTTTTTTTTTAAATTTACACTACTGTTACACCAGATATGAGTGGTGGCACTGGGCAAGTGGGCCTGGCACACACGTTGGCAGGCAACTGCAATTAGATTACACTAGCAGACTGATGTTTCACAGTCAAAAAAGTTTTTTTTATTAAATTTACACTACTGTTACACCAGATATGAGTGGGGGCACTGGGCAAGTGGGCCTGGCACACATGCTGGCAGGCAGGCAACTGCAATTAGATTACACAAGCAGACTGATGTTTCACAGTCAAAAACATTTTGTTTTTTAAATTTACACTACTGTTACACCAGATATGAGTGGTGGCACCAGGCAAGAGGGCCTGGCACACATGCTGGCAGGCAGGCAACTGCAATTAGATTACACAAGCAGACTGATGCTTCACAGTCAAAAAAGGTTTTTTTTTTAAATTTACACTACTGTTACACCAGATATGAGTGGGGGCACTGGGCAAGTGGGCCTGGCACACACGCTGGCAGGCAGGCAACTGCAATTAGATTACACAAGCAGACTGATGTTTCACAGTCAAAAACATTTTGTTTTTTAAATTTACACTACTGTTATACCAGATATGAGTGGTGGCACTGGGCAAGTGGGCCTGGCACACACGCTGGCAGGCAGGCAACTGCAATTAGATTACACTAGCAGACTAATGTTTCACAGTCAAAAATTTTTTTTTTTTAAATTTACACTACTGTTACACCAGATATGAGTGGTGGCACCAGGCAAGAGGGCCTGGCACACATGCTGGCAGGCAGGCAACTGCAATTAGATTACACAAGCAGACTGATGCTTCACAGTCAAAATTTTTTTTTTTTTTTAAATTTACACTACTGTTACACCAGATATGAGTGGTGGCACTGGGCAATTGGCTTTTCAGGCAGGCAACTGCAATTAGATTACACAGGGGAAAAAAATGATGTTCTAGCCCAAAATAGGGCTTTTTGTCATCCTTGAATGGGGAAATAAAAGTCAATCCTTTATTAAGCAGGCTAATCTCATCTTTGGTCAGCATCTTATTGCTAATATTGATCACTATGTCTGGGTTTATAATCTTTGCGGTAGTGGTGGTCTCCCGCCCGCAATAGTTGCCCCTCCTCGGGTGCGGCCTCGGCCTCTTGTGTTTCCTGATCTGGTTGTCACCCCTAAAAAAGGAGGGTTGGTTGTGCTAGGGTCCTGGTCCTGGTGTTGTTGTTGAATATATCCACCTTCAGTGTCTGAGCCCGAGCTGCTATCAACAGTGTTCAGGAACCATGATCTGTAGTTACGCTGTCTTTGTCGCCACGGGCCACTCTGTGTGTTGCTATAAAGCCAAAGCTGACCAAAGATGAGATTAGCCTGCTTAATAAAGGATTGACTTTTATTCCCACATTCAAGGATGATAATTTTTACACCTTCCTAGATTTTGACAGATTTCAGAGAAACCTCAAGCTTAAAGAACACTTTCGAAATACCGACAATGAAACAGAGATGAAGAAATTTAAACCAAGAAGCAAGTTTGAACCTATAAACAGCGGACCAAGCATTAAAACATACACTAGACTAATCACTAAGGACTCAGAATTTATGGAGCAATACGAAAAGGAGACAATGGGGGTATACAGCCACAATGACATCTTATGCTACAAGAGGTACATAGATGACATATTCCTGATCTGGCGGGGTGAAGAAGAAGCCTTGACAAATTGGGTGAATGAGCTAAACAGCAAAGACTCCCAGATAAGATTCAAACTTAAATATGATTACCAACAGATTGACTTCCTAGATTTGAGGATCTACAAAAACAAAGATAAGTTATACACTACACTATATTAAAAAACAACTGATAGGAACTCACTTCTGGAAGCAACAAGTAATCATCCACCCCATACACGCAAGGCCATCATTAAATCACTAATGATGAGGGTTGTCAGAAACAACACTGAATCAACAAATAGAGAACAGCAATTGGAACTGATGGCAAACAAGTTGCTACAACGCGGCTACAAAAATAGCCTGATCAAGGAAGTTATTGATGAGATTAAAATTGGCGAGACTCTAAATAAACCAAGGGATGAAAAAAAGAAACGAATGATCTTTACCATTACTTACAATAAGGGAAAGAAAAAACTAGACAGCAGCATCAGAGAAAGATGGGAAATTCTGGAATCTGACATATTACTTCCATTTTATGTAATGGATCCCCCTATCATGGGGTATAAGCGTGGACGAAGCCTAAGAGACCATTTGATGCTGACTGATCCACAACACTGTTATCAACAACAATGGCTGAAGACAAAAAGAACTGGCTGCTTTAGGTGCACGGGCTGCACCACATGCAGTGGGATGATACCATGCAAAATATTTTGCCACCCACACACCAACAGAAAATACACCATTAAGCATTTTATTACCTGCACCACTAGCCATGTAATTTACCTTTTGAGCTGCTGCTGCGGACAATTCTATGTAGGTAAAACGATTGATAATGCCCAACTACGTATGGCTAACCACAGATCGGCTATAAGAAGTGCACTGGACAAAGGCACTGCTGAACAAAAAAGTAGCAAGGCACTTTTGGAGGCAAATCACAAAGTAACAGACTTACGATTCATTTTAATAGATCATGTGTCTCCCCCCCCCCCTGAAGCGTGGAGGAGATCGGGATAACAGATTGCTACAACTTGAAACACGATGGATATACAGATTGGGAACCCTATATCCACAAGGCCTGAATATGTCGAATGACTGGCACTGCTACCTTTAACCCATGGAACATGGGTAAGTACTGTTATGTTGATAGGGTTGGTAGTTTAGATCAGAATACAAAACCATGCCATAGTGGGGTATACGCTAGGTCTGACCCAATAAATCCCATTCATAACAATAACCATCATTACACTAGTTACGGTCTTTGAACTACAGATTGAATGGGGTGAACCATGGGGACTGATCTCATATTTGACTGTACTTTTATCCATACTATTGATGTGTGCCGCCTGGTCTAAATAGTGGTTTAACACTAAATTCAACTTCCAGGAACAATATGCCTGATATTGATGATCATACGTAATTCTGGCTATTTATACTGACTAACAGTCGTTTATGCTATTTTATAATGTCATACTAATGATGGACTGCATATAGTTGTAAAAAGTACTATGTTTACCATGATTGCCACTTGTGATGGGACAGACCAATGATTATCTATGTCTATAAATAAATATACCCCTAGGTTGGGGAGGCACTTGGCATATAACTTACTTTACCTCTAACTCAGGACACAGTATGGGTTGTATTAACATATGATGACTAATATATGAGGTGCAATTATAACTATGATAGCATATCATGGTTAGGAACTTAACTTATTGATCCAGAATATCATGATGAATAGACACTAAACAGGGATCAGTGATATTATATACCCCTTATAACATGTGTCATCTGATAGCACTGATAGACCTTTTTATAATAATATTGCCTATATACAACAAACATGGAACACAGTGTTAGTGATGGAACATTCCCTGCAGTCCCATATGATATCAAACCTAAACACACAGGAGTCCTATAATAGAATTATTACACTCACACAGGTGACTAACCAACTAAGATAGGCATTGATCTAACAGGGGCTGTTTTGACATTTTTTCGTCCCTAATCAGTCCCTAATCACACATACGGCATACAAGGTAAATGTTGGGCTCCAACATATAACTTATGAACTACGCTTGCAACATTAGGACACCACGTTAGCAGTACAAAGCACATAAACACTGAGCATAAACAGTATTGAAAATCACGCTCTGACAGGTACGATCTCAATATGCAAATTAGCCACGCTACTACAGAGTCTAGTTGCAAAGCCCGGTGACGTCACGGTATGCTAATGAGCCATGCGGTTGACTATACAAGCCGTTGATTGGCTGAGTCTTTAACTTGCGCCCAACTGACACACTACAGACTCTTTGAACAGCCCAGCAGCTGGGGAACGATTAGCAGCAATTCATAATATACAGTGAGTAACTAATACTAATATTATACCTAATCCGATATGATCATTCCATTAATCCCTAACTCACTGAGCAAAGGTTAAATGTCTATATTAAATGATAACATTTATTCTCTCTAACACTAAATATGAAGCTCATCTTTGCAATAGTTGCATTTAGCCACGCAAACTGTAACTATGTGTCTAAACAGCCTAACATTATCTGGTGCAGAATAATACACTGATTAGTGTGTAAACTTGAACATATAAGCTACGTTGTTGCAGAGGGGTTTATATATTTACTCAAATGATTTTACCTATATTGTATACAATTTGATATACTGAATTTTAAAGGTATATATTAAGCATGATGTCTTCACAGTTTTTATACACACAAGTGTTTACACACTGGTGTTTCTTTTTGTCTTATTAACAGTTAGGAAGTAATAATCACACCACTGTTATTTGAATGCCTTAAATTGTTTGTGTAACATGGTTGCCAGGTAACTACCTGGTCTCCATGGATATGGTTTTGGCGCAATTTCTTTGAATGTAAGATGGGAGGGGTTTATTTGGGTTTAAAGTCACTTTGTTTCTTGTGCACTGTGTTTGGTCTGAGGAAGGGGTTTGCATACCCCGAAACGTCACCATTGAATAAATAAGGTATTATTTGAACTGAATCCAGCGAGTGCAGTCCCTACTTGTTGATACTTATATATATATATATATATATATATATATATATATATATATATATATATACTTATATACATATATATTTATGTGTATATACACATTAAAACATAAATATATATGTATATATATATATATATATATATTTAAAAATTCTACCCATTGCTGCACGACTTACCCCCTTCGCTGGGCTAGGTTCTCTTACTGTGCCCCATTATGAGCCTTTGCTTAAAAAAAGTGTGGGGGCCGTACAAGGTTGCACAAGCTAGGTAAGCTAAAATGTATGTATTACAAATGTAAAGGGACAATAAACACTAAGGGCTAGATTACAAGTAGTGTGCTAATTTATTGTGCACACGCAAACTGGCATATTTGCCCATTTGCAGGTGCTCAATAAATAATCAGCTTGCGGTATCAATTAGCGCTTATAAAATTAATTAACCAGAGATCAAATCTCTGGTTAATTTTATAAATGTGCCCCAAATGCCCCCAAAGCACCTTGGTAAAAATAAAAATTGTAGCATTTTAATTTTTTGATATATTCTTACACATATACATTTACAATTTTCTGCTATCACTGCATGACTTACCCCATTCACTGCACTTTGGTTCTGTGCTGTGTATGACAGCATCAGAACAAGGCTCCCATTGGAGTCTATGGAAGGCACTCTTGTGAACGTAATGCTTCCAAGCAATGCAAACGTGAGCTCACGTTCGAATTGCTGTCAACTTGTAAAACCTGTGCACATTAGCGTGCGCTGGTATACTCAGTGGAGCACAAATATCACTTTCACAAAAGTGATATTTAGCGATTCACTTGTATGCTGGCCCTAAGTTTCAGTAGCTGTTTAAATATTAACAAAATAACGCCTAGATTACGAGTCTTCCGTTAGCCTTAAAAAGAAGCGTCCCAACGCTGCTTTTTAACGCCCGCTGGTATTACGAGTCTGGCAGGTACAGGTGTACCGCTCACTTTTTTCTGAGACTCGAGCATACCGCAAATCCCCTTACGTTAATTGCGTATCCTATCTTTTTAATGGGATTTTCCTAACGCCGGTATTACGAGTCTTGGAGAAAGTGAGCGGTAGACCCTCTCCTGTCAAGACTCCTACCGCATTTAAAAGTCAGTAGTTAAGAGTTTTATGGGGCTAACGCATAAAATGTCTTCAAGATGGAGCCGCTCCTCATCGGATGGATGAAGATAGAAGATGCCGCCTGGATGAAGACTTCTGCCCGTCTGGAGCTCCTCTTCTGCCCGGATTGGATGTAGACTTCTGCCCCTCTGGAAGACCACTTCTGCCCGGTTGGGTGAAGACGTCTCAAGGTAGGGTGATCTTCAAGGGGGTAGTGTTAGGTTTTATTAAGGAGGGATTGGGTGGGTTTTAGAGTAGGGTTGGGTGTGTGGGTTGTAATGTTGGGGAGGTATTGTATTTTTTTTTTACAGGTAAAAGAGCTTATTACTTTGCGGCAATGCCCCGCAAAAGGCCCTTTTAAGGGCTATTTGTAATTTAGTATAGGGTAGGGATTTTTTTATTTTGAGGGGCTTTTTTATTTTATTAGGGGGATTAGAGTAGGTGTAATTAGTTTAAAATTCTTGTAATTATTTTATTATTTTTTGTAATTTAGTTGGGTTTTTTTCGTACTTTAGTTTATTTAATTTAATTGTATTTAATTGCATTTGGTTTAGGTAATTAATTTAATTATAGTGTAGTGTTAGATGTAATTGTAACTTAGGTTAGGGTTTATCTTACAGGTAAATTTGTACTTATTTTATCTAGGTAGTTATTAAATAGTCAATAACTATTTGTAATTTAGTATAGGGTAGGGATTTTTTATTTTGGGGGGCTTTTTTATTTTATTAGGGGGATTAGATTAGGTGTAATTAGTTTAAATTTCTTGTAATTTTTTTTATTTTTTGTAATTTAGTGGGGGGTTTTAGTATTATAGATTAGTTTACTTAATTGTATTTTAGTTTAGCTAATTGTAGTTAATTTATTTAATTAATTTAATGATAGTGTAGTGTTAGGTGTATTTGTAACTTAGGTTAGGATTTATTTTACAGGTAATTTTGTAGTTATTTTAACTAGGTAGCTATTAAATAGTCATTAACTATTTAATAGCTATTCTACCTAGTTAAAATAAATACAAAGTTGCCTGTAAAATAAAAATAAATACTAAACTAGCGACAATGTAACTATTGGTTATATTGTAGCTATCTTAGGGTTTATATTACAGGTAAGTATTTAGTTTTAAATAGGAATAATAAATTTAATTGTAGTAATTTTATTTAGATTATTTTAAATTATATTTAAGTTAGGGGGGGTTAGGGTTAGACTTAGGTTTAGGGGTTAATATATTTATTATAGTGGCGGCGACGTTGGGGGTGGCAGATTAGGGGTTAATAAGTGTAGGTAGGTTGCGGCCACATTGGGGGCGGCAGATTAGGGATTAATAAATATAATGTAGGTTTCGGTGATGTTGTGGGCAGCAGATTAGGGGTTCATAAGTATAATGTAGGTGGCGGCGGTGTCTGGAGCGGCAGATTAGGGGTTAATAATATAATGCAGGTGGCGGCGATGTCAGGGGTGGCAGATTAGGGTTTAATAAGTGTAAGATTAAGAGTGTTTAGACTCGAGGTTCATGTTAGGGTGTTAGGTGTAGACATAAAAAGTATTTCCCCTTTAATGTTCCATTGTACATGCGCTCAGGACACAGACCCTCTGGGCAGTGGTAGGGATTTGAAGACACCGACCCCTGACCCAGGGAAGAGTATCCTGGACGTGGATAGATGATATTCTGTGATTCATATTTGCTAGAAGTTATTGAAGAATTAATGGAGAGTGCAACATTTGTATACATTATATTCTGGCTTCATTGTGACTTATAGTTAGTTAATAGGAGTAGCTGCAGGATTTAATGAGAGAAAAATATAGCAATGTGGAATGTTCAGGCTTCAGAGTAAACTGATAGAAAATTGACACTTAGATGCAAACTAAGGTTTGTTGCAGGTTCACAGTACATAATATTATATAAAGCTGTATGTCAGAATTAAGCAGAGCAGCACAGGTGATAGACAAGTTGCAAGTTTTAGGCATTAATTACTGTTTGTGCATATATATGCAAACTAAGGTTTGTTGCAGGTTCACAGTACATAATATTATATAGAGCTGTATGTCAGTAATAAGCAGAGCAGCACAGGTGATAGTCAAGTTGCAAGTTTAAGGCATCAATTACTGTTTATGCATATATTGGAGAATCACATGATAGCTTTTCACTGAACACATAGATGCAGAGTTCTGAATATGTTTACATATTTGTAGAAGGATATTTCAGCTATGACAACTTGTAGCAGAGAATAGTTATAAAGTTCTGAGTAAGATGCTGTTGTAATAATTAGGGAGTGATGATAACCAGAAGTATACTTTATAATAAAGTTCAGAGTTTGTTAAGTAGCAGTGTCCAGGTAACAAAATGGAATGATTTGGATACTTGCGATTTGATGATTTTATGCATAGGAATTAGGAAAAGCTGTAGCTTGAATTAGTTGGTAGAATTCATGGATCAGCCACAGACCTCAGGTGTTTTCAGGAACACAACTTCAAAGTTAATGCAAAGCACATTAGACCTGAGAAGGCTTAAAAAGAGGCTGAGGGAATCAGGTGCATGAATGATTAATCAGGCAGGCAAGCTGAATGCAAATACTGCCCAAAACCAGCAGGAGTGTCAGAATCAGGGAAGGCCGTCTTAAAGGGATAGTATGAGATATGTTACATCCCCATAGGAATCAATAGGGCTGCGTTAGGAGCTGAACGCTGCTTTTTTGCGGGTGTTTGTTGTTTTTTTTTCAGCCGATTCTGCCCCATTGATTCCTATGGGGAAATCGTGCACGAGCACGTTTTGCCAGCTCACCGCTACCGTAAGCAGCGCTGGTATTGAGGTGAGATGTGGAGCTAAATTTTGCTCTCCGTTCACTTTTTAGAGGCTAAGGCCGGGGTTGGAAAAACCTGTAATACCAGCGTTGTTTGTAGGTGAGCGGTGAAGGAAACTGAGCAGTAGTAACGCACAGCCTTAACTCGTAATCTACCCGTTTGTGTTTTAGTATATATAAAACAATGGGAGCTGCCATGTTGTAACTTAGGTTAGTTTTTCTGTTGTGGCCCATTTGGGATAGTTATAAATAGGTGGAATACAACAGTGTTCTGCACTTCCATTTCTTACAGGATTGAAAAGCTCACAATATCAGAATGGAATTACAGGAAAAGGGAACAAAACAAACAATTAAAGTATACAGCCATTTATATATATATATATATATATATATATATATATATATATATATATATATATATACGATTTATTTAAACATCTACACAAAAAAATTAAAATATCAGCAAATAGGATTTCAGTAGCTCTCATCCTATTGGCTGATTTGAATTTGAAGAATCAAATCAGCCAATAGGAATTCAAGGGACGCCATCTTTAATCATGTACCTTGAATTCACTATTCAGGGTACGGCGGAGATCGTACGAAGAGGATCCTCCACGCTCCATGGCTCAGCGTTTGCCAGTCTTCAGTTCCAGGGTCGCTGGTCTTCATTTCCAGGGTTGCCGGTCTTCAGCTCCGTGCTCCATGCCGGCTTGTTCCTGGAAGAAGAAAGAAGAGGTCGCCGCTTGGAAGAAGACTTCACCGCCTGGAACAGGAACTTCTCCGCCGGACTTCAGCAACCGTGAGTACCAACCTGGGGGTTAGACTTAGTTTTTTTTTTAATTTTTGGGGTTTTGTTTTATTTAGATTAGGGATGGGCACTTCTTAAAAGAGCTAAATGCCCTATTAAGGGCAGCAAAAGAGCTAAATGCCCTTTTAAGGGCAAGGCCCATACAAATGCCCTTTTCAGGGCAATTGGTAGTTTAGGTTTTTTTAGTGTTAGGTTTATTTATTTGGGGGGGTTTGGTGGGTGGTGGGTTTTACTGTTAGGGGGGACCTAGAATTTTTTTTAACTGCAAATGAGCTGTTACTGTTAGGGGGAACCTAGAATTTTTTTTTAACTGCAAATGAGCTGTTTATCGTAGGGCAATGCCCTGCAAAAGGCCCTTTTAAGGGCTATTGGTAGGTTAGCATTAGATTATGGGGTGTTTTTATTTTGGGGGGGCTTTTTTATTTTAATAGGGATTAGGTTTAATTTTTTTATTTTTGATAATTAGCTTTATTGCGATGTGGGGGGTTTGCGGTTTAGGGGTTAATAGGGTAATTAGGTTTATTGCAATGTGGGGGTTTTGCGGTTTAGGGGTTAATAGGGTAATTAGGTTTATTGCGATGTGGGTGGTTGACGATTAAGGGATTAATATGTTATTTGCGGATTAGGGGTTAATTACTTTATTATTTTGCGATGTGTGGGTTTGCAGTTTAGGTGTTAATACTTTGTGTGGGAGGTTAGGTTTTTTTTTATACTTTTTTTTTTTTTTTTTTAATGCTCCATTTGCCTTCTCTGCATCCTGGTGGATTCCGAAAATGGCCGGGTGGTGAAAGAATCCACCTGCTTACGCTGCATCCTGGTGGATTCCGAAAATGGCAGGGTGGTGAAAGGATTCACCTGCTTACGCTGCATCCTGGTGGATTCCAAAAATGGCAGGGTGGTGAAAGAATCCACCTGCGCTGAATTCTTTCACCACCCTGCCATTTTCGGAATCCACGTGAATTCTTTTGGCTGCATGTGCAGCCACCATTCTGTTGGCTGCCTCGCGCTGCCAACATTCCTTTGAGGATGCGTGCGCAACTGCCGATGGCGATGAACATTACAAACACAATTATAATATAGATACTTAATATTATTAATATCATTGTTATGATCTTTTTCTATAGGCATAGGGTTGTCTTTAGCCATTACTCATCTTTGTATGTTTACTTTACTATTCTTATTATTCCCTTTATGCATTTCCTTCCCAGAAGCTTATGTATACATTGGAGTGTAGCTAAATTTTACATTATATATATTTTCATACATATATCTATGTTTTCCAATCTCAAGTGGCAGTATATGTTTAGAATGTTTAAGTTTGACTTTAAGTGATAGTTCACTGGATAAAGAGTTAACTCTGCTGCAGGCAGTTTATATAATTAAGTCACCTGTTTAGGTAACAGCCAATAGGATATCAGTATTTGCTTTTAAATATGGTGGACATTTTAACAAGTTTGTGTCTATGAACAAGGCCCAAGGGCAAAACATGTCAGACTCGTAATTCTGATGTTGCTGTTTTTTAGTTTTGTATAAATAAAGTCTTGAATTTTTAAGAAGCTGTGCCAGCTCTTCTACCATTTCTACATATATACATATAAAGACATATATATGTGCGTTGGAGCCCTTTACAGTCAAGTAGCTGAAAACATGTATAAGCATATTTATGCAATATTAATATTTAATAAAGCGTTGAACTGTAAATGTATTTAATGTAAATGTTTCACATTCCAAATATGTTCTAAGTATTTTTAAATAGATATTCTTACATTTATCTGTATGTATATGTGTGTGTGTATGTATATATGTATATGTATATGCATATATTTATATTTATATATATATATATATATATATATATATATATATATATATATATATATATATATATATATATATCTAGTCGATAAGCCTGCCCAGAGGGCAGTCTAATTATTTTTGAAACTACAGATGTAGAAACAACATATTTTGTAACTCTTCTTTTATATAAAAATTTAAGCTACAACCCCTAACATCCCATTAAATAAACCCATATTACCTAAACTAATAAAAAAGACCCCCAAAATAAAAACACCCTCTACTCTAAGAATAAACTACCAGTATCCCTTAAAAGGGCTTTTTGCAGGGCATTGCCCCAAGATAATCAGCTCTTTTACAAAAAATATACAAATTCCCACCTAACATTACCCCCCCCCCCCCAAATAAAAGAACCTAAAACTAAAAAACCTAAACTGCCCAATGCATTGCAGGGCATTTGTTTGGGCATTGCCCTTAAAAGGGCATTTAGCTCTTTTACTGCCCATCTAATCTATTCTATTGGCTGATTTGAATAGCCAATAACATTTTACTTGCTCTCATCCTATTGGATGATTTGAACAGCCAATAGGATTTGAGTAGCTCTCATCCTATTGGATGATTTGATATGGAAGAATCAAATCAGCCAATAGGAATTCAAGGGACGCCATCTTTAATTGCGTACCTTGAATTCACTATTCAGTGTACGGCGGAGATCGTACGAAGAGGATCCTCCACGCTCCATGGCTCCGCGGTCACCGGTCTGCAGTTCCAGGGTCGCCGATCTTCAGCTCCGTGGTCTTCAGTCTTCAGCACCGCTCCACGCAGGATGTTCCTGGAAGAAGAAGAGGTTGCGCTTGGAAGAAGACTTCACCGCCTGGAACAGGATCTTCTCTGCTGGACTTCAGGAACCGTGAGTACCAACCTGGGGTTAGATTTAGGATTTTTTAAGGTTTTTTTTGGGGGGGGGGGTTGTTTTATTTAGATTAGGGATGGGCAGTAAAAGGGCTAAATGCCATTTTAAGGGCAATGCCCAAACAAATGCCCTTGTCAGGGCAATGGGTAGTTTAGGTTTTTTTTTAGTGTTAGGTTCTTTTATTTTGGGGGGTGGGGGGGGTTTAATGTTATGTGGGACTTTGTATATTTTTTGTAAAAGAGCTGATTATCTTGGGACAATGCCCTGCAAAAAGCCCTTTTAAGGGCTACTGGTAGTTTATTCTTAGAGTAGGGGGTGTTTTTTATTTTGGGGGGTCTTTTTTTCATAGGGATTAGGCTTAATTTTGTTAAATGTGGTAATTTGATTTTTTTATTTTCTGTAATGTTAGCTTTTTTTATTTTTTGTAAACTTATTTTTTTTATTTTTTGTAACTTTAGAATGTATTAGTTTAGGTAATTTGGGTTTATTTAATGGGGTGTTAGGTTAGGGGTTGTTAGGTTAGGGTACTTAGTTATTTAAATAGTTATTTGCGTTGTGGGTTTTAGGGGGTTTAAAGGGTTAATAAGTTAATTAGATTTATTGTGATGTAGGGGTTTTGCGGTTTAGGGGTTAATAGGTTTATTGCGATGTAGGGGTTTTGCGGATTAGGGGTTAATAGGGAAAATAGGTTTATTGCAATGTAGGGATTTTGCGGTTTAGGAGTTAATACTTAGTATTATTTTGTGCGGGCAGTGTTTTTTTTTTAATACTTGATGCAGGCGGTTAGATTTTTTTTTAATACTTGATGCAGGCAGTTAGATTTTTTAATACTTTAATATGGGCGATTAGTTGTTGCTTTTGTAATGCTCCATTTGCCTTCGCTGCATCCCGGTGGATTCCGAAAATGGCAGAGTGGTAATATTCTATGTTTCTATAAGTCAGGAGAGCGACACTTTGCTGTCAATTGGGCTGCATGTTGGATGCCCCTGGTCTAGTTCCACAAGTACAAATTAGTAATCTAATCAAACAAGTTTAAAATAACATTTATATAAAGGGGCCTATCTATCAAGCTCTGTACGATCGGGATGATTGACACCCCCCTGCTGGCGGCCGATTGGCCGCAAGTCTGCAGGGGGCGGTGTTGCACCAGCAGCTCTTGTGAGCTGCTGGTGCAATGCTGAATACGGAGAGCGTATTGCTCTCCGCATTCAGCGAAGTCTTGCAGACCTGATCCGCACTGTCGGATCAGGTCCACAAGACCTATGATAAAAAGGCCTCAAAGATTGCTTGTAGTATTACCTTTTTATTGTGTTTTTGGTTATATTGAGAGTCTGCAACTCCTGACCAAATCAACCCACCTTGATGTTAATTGCATGATCATCATGGTTGGTTACTTACTTGGTTACGTAAGGATTATTAGAGTAGACAGCGGTCTTCTACAGACACCAGCACCACGCTGCCACACAGATCAAGGAATTGGGATGGGTCATGACTCACGGTTAGTTGACTGCAGGCAGCTTGCTTCTTCCCTCACTTTCTCGCTACTAAGCGTGATGCCGCTTGGGTCAAGGAGGTGTGAGGACCAGCATTCATCTGTCCTACTCCTCCCTCCCCTCCACAAAATGGGTGGTGGATATAGCAAGGGCCAGTCACGGACACCAGTGTCCGTGTAAGGACACCTTGCCTTTCCCTGATTATAACTTGTTCTATCCCTTCATATAGAAGACTTCAATTTTTAAACTCTTTCTAAAAGTTCTTCCTCTTTCATTTTAAAATCTAGATCTTATATTGAAAGTTTGATCCAGTCTAGAACATTGCTGAAACAACGTTAAAAATTGCTCTCTCAATAAATACTGAAAAATGACAGTGTGTATATAGCAGAGTAAAACACAGCAATATTACAACAATATTATTTATATTTAGATAGTAAATCTGAAATTTAAACTAAACTTGTCAAATATTTTTAGTGGGTTTGGTAAACTTCTTGAATAGAACATTAAATATTGGTGGTTTTATTTATTTGTTGTAGGAAGAGAAAGCCAGGGTGGAGAAGTACATATTGGAAAAGATATATATATATTCTATGTCAAGAGGCTAATAGTATGAAATGTTCAGGGATAAAACATCAATAGTGTTGAAAGCAAAACAGTTACTTCGAAAAATACCTTTATCTTAAGGAACATCAGCTTTTTTTGTTATCTTAGAATGTATTGAATACAAAGATGCAAAATAAGAAGGGGTTGTTTGAGAACAAGTAGAAATTAAAAGTTGAGTAAATGTGGATCCTTGCCTCTGCATGACAAACTGTTAAACCTGCTATTACTTTCTTTAATCATATCTATTACTATGACAGATTTTGTGGTACCAACAAAGGACTTATGTCATTATATTATTTTTATTGTCATGTTTGTAACGGATCCCTTGTTTTTTACTATAAATAAAGTTATTAAAAAATAAGTTGAGTAAATGTATTAGAGTATGGGAGAGAGAGAGAGAGAGAGAGAGAGAGAGAGATGTTACATTAAAATCAAATCAAAGAGACTGTTGCAGAATGTAAGATAAGCAAAGATGAGCCTCCTGCTTTTCACAAAGATTGACAATGTTAAAGGGACACTAAAGTCAAAATTAAACTATCATGAATCTGATAGAGCATGCAGTTTTAAAAGACTTTCCAATTTACTTCTATTAACAAATTTTTAACATTCTTTTTATATATACAGTTTCTGATGCACCTGAGAATGTGCAAAAGTTCCTAGGGTATACATATACTAGTCTGTGATTGGCTGATGGCTGTGACATGATTCAAGGGGTCTCTCTCTCTCTCTCTCTCCCTCCCTCTCTATGGTTTATGAGTGTAACTTATTTTGTAATGTATTTCTGATGTGTTTTGGGACAATTTTTCTATTGTATGTATCTGTTAGCGCACCACTCACAATCTGGCCCTATGTAATTTACCTGATAGAGTGTTCCTAATGTTCTAAACAATACATAGTTTAATGACTAGGGATGTACATACTCAAATTAGGGACCATTTAGGGCTAGATTACAAGTGACGCACAAATGGTTTTGCGCTAGCATAATCGTGTTTTTGCAAGCCATTTTCAATTTGCTTATATTACAAGTAGAACCCTAACAGTTTACATGAGGTCTTCAGTCATACTAACCGGACAAGTGCAAATTGAGATTGCTCCCGACAGTATGCGTTTAATTTCAACTTGTAATATGCATGTAAGTTAGCGAGGTCACAATACTGAAATATCATGACCGCGGTAAATTTAGCGACAACTTGAAATCTAGCCCTAGGTTGTTATATTGTACAAAAATACAAATGTGTATATAACAGGTTATATTAACATTTATATTTGGATATGTACAAAAAGATATTGTGCAAATATATTGGTGCTAAACTTCCATTGCCTTTTAATATAGTAAAATAAAACTAGTAGTAAAGTACCTCAATACTATGCATATAAATGTGTTTTTTTGTTTAATGCCCCTTTAAGTTATTTATGCTCTTAATAAAGGTATAGACTGCATACCGTGTGCCACCTCATTATTTGCTGTATTATTACCCTGAGACCTATGAGGTTGGTCTATTTGGTGCTGCACCGGACATTTATGAGTTTGTGTTCTGAAAATACACAGCAGTGATAGTGCTGATCCTGTTGTCTTTCACACGTAAGTTATTTAACAATTAGAGACAAATATAAAACAGACAATAAAAGAGAGTGTGCAAGCAAGCTTGTGTGGAAAGTAACTATCTAATAGGGTTTCCGCACAGTCTTGTGTGCATACTCTATTTTATTAAAGTACACAAAAGGTTCTGTGTGCATAGTGCTCAATTCACTACTCCCAACGTGATTGCTGCAGGGGGTGGAGAGACAAATCTTCCTATCGGCTCAAAGGAGAGTGGGTGCAAAAAATGGAAAGTCCTGTTATGCGGCCCCAAGTTAAGTCTGCCAACTTAAAAATAAATGCACATAAATCCAGTAGAGAGGCGCACCACAGAGACAATCACTCCATAGTAAAAGTAACAGTTAGTTTATTGCGGCACTTCGTTAAAAACATATAACAGGGCACACAGGCCCAACAGGCTCCAGGTAAAAACACAACACAGGTGTGTTAGATAGTCACGCAGACATGTTTCGTGAGCATGCTCACTTGTTCACTGCATGTAGGACTAATCTGACACACCTTTACTTATACCTCAGATTTAAAGACACAGTATAGATTTTGAAGAGGTACAAGTTAACAATGGACTCTAAATGGTATACTTTTATTTCTAAATACTTATTTTAAAAAAGAAAAAAAGACAATAGAAAAACTAATATTGTTTTATAGCTATCCTTTAACCATGTAACGGAAAAAATTGTATTAATAGTGCTAAAGTTGCAACTACTGTATTATAACAATTCTAAACAAATCAAAATAAATAATAAATATTGTTTAAATAGTACAGTCAAGTTTTAAGTAATATTTGCAACAATATATTATTTTATGACTAGAAAGCACTATATATTCCATAAAACTATGTTTACTTTGTTTCGCTTGAAATAGTACATTAGAAAAAACTACCTTATTTTTAAAGCCTTAATAGTGAGAAACAGTAGAGAAATAGATATATATATATATATATATATATATATATATATATATATATATATATATATATATATATCCTATATGTATAAGGGGAGGGCAAATTAGTGATCACATGCAAAGAAGAAATGCAATTATTTAGGTAAATAAATCTAGGTCCCTTCTTATGTTTAGACCTTGGGGATTACTTGTCTTAAGGGAGAAGATCCAATAGACTTCTCGTTTGTTTAATTTATCTTCCCTGTTGCCACCTCTTCTCCAATATGGTACATGATCAATTCCTTGTAAAGTTAAGCTTGACATATCAGAATCATGCAGACTTTTAAAATGTCTGGATATAGGAGTATCTGATTTTTCATCTTTCCCAGACCGTAAATGTTCTAAGAACCTGTCTTTGATAGGACGCTTCGTTTTTCCTACGTACTGACAATTGCAAATTTTGCATGTCAGGAGATAAACCACATGGGTGGTCTTGCAATTAATGAAAAAATGTATCTTGTGTTCATTCTGTGTTGTACTGGAGTGAAATGTGTCACCTTCTTGTACATGTTCACAGGTTATGCAGTCTTTTCTTCTGCATTTATAAAAGCCTTTATTTCCTTTTAACCAATTGGTATTGTTTTTATTCATCATATCAGAAGGTGATAGATGATTTGCTAGGGTTTTGCCTCTCTTGGGTATGAAGTTAATTCCTTGCTGTACTATTTCCTTCAGAATAGGATCTGTGTACAAAATGGGGACACTTTCCCTTATTATATCACAGATTGATTTTGTGGTAATCTGTACTGTAGGTAGTTATGAATTTAGGTGTAGTGGTCGCAGATTGCTTGTTTTCTTTCCCTCTATATTTGAGGAAATTTTCCCTGGGTATATCCTTTATACTTTCTTTAGCAGCGTCTAGTATGTTGTCAGCGTAACCTCTCTGTTTTAATCTATTGGTGATTATCATACTGTTTTCCTCATATTGTTTTTCATTTGTACAGTTTCTTTTTGCCCTAATGTATTCTCCCTTTGGAATGCCTCTGATTACATGTGAGGGATGGCAGGATTTAAATGACAAAAGAGTATTACCTGCAGTGGGCTTTCTGTAAAGACTAGTTTCTATTTTGTTCTCAATCATATTGGCAGAGATCTTTAAGTCAAGAAAGTTGATAGTTTCTGCATTATTCTCTCCTACAAGGGAGGAAATGTAGTTGTTCTAAACAAAACAGATTACATAATGGAGGCTAAGAGGCAACTGGATGACAAAGAGGTTTATAGCAAACTCCAGACTAATCCCACAAAGTTATATAAAAATGAATTAGTGGGTATTGTTTTGTTTGCTAAACACAATAATATAATTAGTGCTTCCACTAAAGATGCGCTTATACCCTCTCATCCAGTTGCCCCTATCTTCCATTATTTTCCAAAAATACACAAAGATCCTGTATGTCCACCAGGACGCCCCATTATTGCAGGGATTGGTTCCCTAAATGAACCTTTGAGTGATCTGATTGACACTTTTTGACAAAATCTGTGATATAATAAGGGAAAGTGTCCCCATTTTGTACACAGATCCTATTCTGAAGGAAATAGTACAGCAAGGAATTAACTTCATACCCAAGAGAGGCGAAACCCTAGCAAATCATCTATCACCTTCTGATATGATGAATAAAACAATACCAATTGGTTAAAAGGAAAGAAAGGCTTTTATAAATGCAGAAGAAAAGACTGCATAACCTGTGAACATGTACAAGAAGGTGACACATTTCACTCCAGTACAACACAGAATGAACACAAGATAAATGTTTTCATTAATTGCAAGACCACCCATGTGGTTTATCTCCTGACATGCAAAATTTGCAATTGTCAGTACGTAGGAAAAACGAAGCGTCCTATCAAAGACAGGTTCTTAGAACATTTACGGTCTGGGAAAGATGAAAAATCAGATACTCCTATATCCAGACATTTTAAAAGTCTGCATGATTCTGATATGTCAAGCTTAACTTTACAAGGAATTGATCATGTACCATATTGGAGAAGAGGTGGCAACAGGGAAGATATATTAAACAAACGAGAAGTCTATTGGATCTTCTCCCTTGAGACAAGTAATCCCCAAGGTCTAAACATAAGAAGGGACCTAGATTTATTTACCTAAATAATTGTCTTTAAATCTGAGGTATAAGTAAAGGTGTGTCAGATTAGTCCTACATGCAGTGAACAAGTGAGCATGCTCACGAAACATGTCTGCGTGACTATCTAACACACCTGTGTTGTGTTTTTACCTGGAGCCTGTTGGGCCTGTGTGCCCTGTTATATGTTTTTAACGAAGTGCCGCAATAAACTAACTGTTACTTTTACTATGGAGTGATTGTCTCTGTGGTGCGCCTCTCTACTGGATTTATATACTCTATTTTATTGCCTGTTTTATATCTGCACCTACTTGTACTCAGCAAAAGAGATAGTTAAGGCTTCCAACATGGTGGCACTCATTACTTTATAGAAACTTGATGAAACTGAGAAAAGAAACAATTTTCATAATGAAATTGCACATTATAGGAAATGGGGACAAAATAAATAATGAAAACATATCGCAACATTTGTTTAACTTGATTACACATAAATATTTTATATCTCAAATTGTCGAATGTCCCATTAAAACTTCAAAATACTATCTAATTTTATGCTAGCTACTGTGAGATGATTTGTGCTATTGCACGCCATCCAAAGCATATTTTGTAATACATGGGTTGGGCCTTCTTTTTCATTTTTCTCCTGGTGGGGGTTTTCATAATATCTTTGTTATCTTCCTGTGTGAGTTCTACTTTTTTATTACAGACTTTTGTTCTGTACTGTTAGCTACTTTGTGACAACTTCAGGATGTTTGATGTGTAATGTGCCAGGTAATGGATGAATTGTTGCAAATAACTCTAGCCTATCAGAGGACTTAAGTGGTTGTATAGAAACATTACTTTGTTAATCTCCTGTTTACTGTCATCATCTTCATGTGTCCAAGATTATTGTGTCTTAAAGGGACATGAAACCCAAAATATTTCTTTCATGATTTAGAAAGAGCATACAATTATAAACAACTTTCTAATTTACTTCTATTATCTATTTTGCTTCATTCTCTTGATATTCTTTGCTGAAAAAGCATATCTAGATATACTTAGTAGCTGCTGATTGGTAGCTGCACATAGATGCCTCCTGTGATTGGTTCACTGTGTGCATCACTATTTCTTCATTAAAGTATATCTAAAGAATGAAGCAAATTAGGTAATAGAAGTAAATTGGAATGTTGTTTAAAATTGTATTATCTGCCTTAATCATGAAAGAAAATGTTTGGGTATAGTGTCCCTTTAAAAAGACCTGGTTTATTATAATTGTTACCATAAATTGTTTGTGCCCTTGCTTCTGTTTATGATTACTCCATCACCCTTCCCTGCACTATCACTCATCTTTTCTCTGATCACCATCAGACACTCTGTTCTCTCTCATCACCCTCTTAGACTAACTGTTCTCAGAACACTTGCCAATCTCATAGCCCTGCCCTTACTTATCCTCCTCTCGCTCAAATCTGATACGCAAACACGCAATACAGACAGTTACACGGTAACACATTTTAAAAACCTATTAAGCTTGAAATAAAAATGTCTATGTGTACACAAGCACCCACACAATGCATCTAATGTGCTGTTGTACATGTGTGCAGGCGTTTGTACAAACTCTTCCCGCACCTCTCTCATACTTTACAATTCAGCTCACTTATATAGGGCAGAAAAATATATTATTTTTTTATGTTGATCTCCTTACCTGATTCCAGCCTATTGTTTCCTTCTGTGAAGGCCTGAAAAAAAGTTTGTGATAATTCTAGTAACATGCACATATTTACATAGTCTAATATTTAAAATCCAGATGTTTCCAAAATATTGCTAACATATCTCAGGCACCCTAATGTATGTAAACAGACTTTATTTGCAAAGGGTGGAAATCAGTTAGTGAAAATGACAAAAAAAAAAAAGATCCATATTGAGAATTATGACTAGGCATAGCTTTTTGTCTAATGATTGGAATATGTATTTTGGATTGTAGAAAATGAAACAGATCCAATGAAAACCTAAACTAAAATAATCAACCATCTATTAAAACTCCAGTGGATGTCAAGGACCTTTATTTTGAATTCAATTGATAAAGAAAATGAGATAGTGATAGTTACAACAAAGGAAAAAATGTCAATGTAAAGTTTTTTTTTCTGTTTTTTTTTAAGAGGTAACATCTGAAATCTCAACATTATAGTTTAGAGCACAATTTTACCACCTAGGGAAATATGTGCCCATCTGGAATGGAGGGTGATGGCTCACAAGTGACTAAAGTAGAGATCAGTCAATGTATTTGAATGTTAGAAAATCTGAGCAAATAAAACAATAGATCTATAAGATTAAAGAACATACACCTAGATTGCAAGTTGTGCGTTCGGGTTTTAACGCTGAAAGAATGGTCATTTCAGTGTTAAAACAGCACCGCAGCCATTACAAGTCTTATCGGTATAGCTGCACCGCAAGCCTTTTAGCCTGTAACGCAACGTCAGTCCCGCACTCTGAAAAATTAAGTTTTTTCATGGGACTTCCAAAGCACAGTCATTACGAGTTTTGCGGTGAGGCTAAAAAGCTTGCGTTCCAGCCTATACCGACACGATCCGTTTCGCAATCTGAGAGTAGTAGTTATGAGTTTTACGCTACAAAACTGTTACATAAAACTCATAATTAAAGTGTTACAAAGTACACTAACACCCATAAACTACCTATTAACCCCTAAAACAAGGCCCTCACGCATTGGAAATACTATATTAAAGTTATTAACCTCTAATCTGCCACTCCCGACATCGCTGCCAATAATAAAATGTATTACCCCCCAATTCCGCCGCTCCCCGACATCACCGCCACTATACTAAATTTATTAACCCCTATTCCCCCGCACCCCAACATCGCCCACACTATAATAAAGATATTAACTCCTATTCCACCGCTCCCTGACACCGCCGCCACTATAATAAACCTATTAACCCCTAAACCGCAAGCCCCCCACAACGAAATATATTAAATTAAACTATTAACCCCTTACTCGGAAGCGGCCAACAACAAAATATACTAAATTAAACTATTAACCCTTAAATCGAAAGCCCCCCACATCGCAAAAAACTAAGTAACCCCTAAACCTAACGCTGCCCTAAATTTATATTGAAATTACAATTTCCCTATCTTAAATTAAATTAAAACTTACCTGTCATATTAAAAAACTAAGTTTAAACTAACAATTAAACTAATATAACTATTAAAGGACCAGTCAACACACTAGATTTGCATAATCAACAAATGCAACAATGCAATAGCACTTAGTCTGAACTTTAAATGAATAGTAGATTTTTTTTGACAATTTTAAAAGTTATTTCTATTTCCACTCCCCCTGTACCATGTGACAGCTATCAGCCAATCACAAATGCATACACATACCATGTGACAGCCATCAGCAAATCACAAATGCATATATGCTTATTCTGTGAATTCTTGCACATGCTCAGTAGGAGCTGGTGACTCAAAAAGTTTAAATATAAAAAGATTGTGCACTTTTTTAATGGAAGTAAATTGGAAAGTTGTTTAAAATTGCATGCTCTATCTGAATAATGAAAGTTAAATGTTTACTTAGTGTCCCTTTAAACTAAAATTAAACTACCAATTAAAGAAAACTAAAATACACATTAAAAAAATCCTAACACTACCATAAAAATTACAAAATATCTAATTACAAAAAATAACAAACACTAAATTATGAAAAATAACAAACAAAATTATCAAAAAAAGAATTACACCTAATCTAATAGCTCTATAAAAATAAAAAAGCCAATACCCAAAATAAAAAAATAAGTTATAACAGCTCTTTTACCTGTAAAAAAACACAAAGACCCCCCAACAGTAAAACCCACCACCTAACCAACCCCCCAAAATAGAAAAACCTAACTCTAACAAAAACCTAAGCTACCCATTGCCCTGAAAAGGGCACTTGTATGGGCATTGCCCTTAAAAGGGCATTTAGCTCTTTTGCATTGCCCTGAAAAGGGCATTTAGCTATTTTAAGAAAAGCCCAAACCCTAAACTAAAAAAGATCCACCCAAAAAAGTTTAAATAATCCTAACACTAACCCCTGAAGATCCAGAAAAAGTTCCTGAAGTCCGGACATCCAAGCGGCGAGAGGTCTTCATCCAGGCGGCTACATCTTCATCCATCGCGGGACTGGCATCATCTTCATCTCTGCGGAGGTGCAGTGGTCAATGCGCAGAAGCAGAGGTCCAGGCGAAGGTCCAAGATGGAGGTCCAGGTGGAGGTCGAAGGTGGAGGTCCAGGCAGAGGTCCAAGACAGAGGTCCATCGATCCGACGTGGAGGTCCTCTTCATGCGATCATCCGTCGAACACTGAGGATTGAAATGCAAGGTACCACTTTTATACTGGGGGTACCATTGCATTCCTATTGGCTGAAAAATTTGAATTAGCCAATAGGAATTAGGGCTGCTAAAATCCTATTGGATGTTCAAATCAGCCAATAGGATTTAAGCAGCTCTCATTATATTGGCTGATTTGAATCAGCCAATAGAAAGAACACGTCAAAATAGCGCTTGTATTTTGTGCGGTATGAAGCTCAACGCAACCATATCGCAACCATATCGCATGCACAAGCCGGCTGTTTCAAAACTTGTAATGGCTGCGCTATAGAGGGTGAAATAACACAACTTTTTTTGCGTCCGTTAAATTCCCTATAGCGTGCATAACTGATAGAAAGGAAGGTGATTTTAAAGATCATTGAATATAGTAAAATAAAAATTTGAACTATTTGCTTACCCAAAAGGATTATATTTGTCAATGTGCTTCAACAGGAAAAAAACACTTCCTAAACTTCGCGAGCAGATTTTCAGAGTGTTTTTTCAATGATCTGTAGAATACACAATGGAAATTATTGGCTTAATTGTTTCAGGTTTAAATACACTTATTTCTGAAACCGTTTTGCTTTTTACTAATGCAGTGGCAGCAGCCATACCCCAACCCCCCGGTCTATGTCTCAAAAGGCTACTATTTTAGACAGGCAAAAAAAAAAAAAGTTAAAAAACAACATAATTTGGATCTTTGACTAAAATAAAGCTTGTTTAAATATTTAGCACATCCATTAATGTGTCCTTTTTCATGGTCTATATGTGCTCTGCTTATTGCAAGTCCTTGGCAAGCCTTGCCTTTTCTGTTCATTGGAGTATAGAAGCACTATCTTCATATGGAGTACTGCCAAATGCTTTAGCTGAAAAGGATACATCATGTTAAAGTTCTGGCCAGCAAATTAATCTTTAAGTAGATTTGTATGCAATTTTCTAACCAGATTTAATATACATAATGCATATACAACACTTTCTGTATCCTCACTGATATTTATTTATCTTTCTAATGTAATGAATAATTTTAATTTATCTAATAAAATATGATGATATTTAGAATAATATAGAGAAGTGCCTTCAGGTCACAAAATATGCCCGGAAACCTGAATATACTGTATTGCTTTTAATTCTCCCTTTACCTAAGAGGAGTAGTACAGAGGGGAATACTTTCCAGGTTTTCTATTTTGCTTTCTTTTAATTAACTTCTTCTCTTGCACTTCATAATACATAGTTAACGTCAGGAATTGAAATGTTTCAATTCACCTGCCATTCACTTCTTAATAAATAAATGGATTGCTGAGTATTATCTGGCTGTAGAAATTATTTTTCTTGCACCCTACAATTTATGTGTGGCACACCAAATGAAGATACATTTTATGTATTAATTTAGTATGCATGTGTGCATCATATGAAGATAAATCAAATTTGCTTCAGTCTCTTAGTATCCTTTTTTGAAAGAGCAGCAATGTACTACTGGGAGTAAGCTGAAGTAGGGCTAGATTACAAGTGGTGCACTAAGTAAAAGGGGTTTATCGTGGGTGTCTGCGTGCGTTGGAAGTAGCACGCATATTAAAAGTTGAAAGTAAATGCGATCGCTCTAGCAAAATTTATTTTAACACACGTTGGGCTAGCACAACTTTAGAGCTCTGGTTAACTAACTGTTGCGCTTGAATAAAAAGCTGCACAAAATACATTAAAAAGTACAGTTACACTCATAACACCATCTAATAAAAACATATTTTTTAAAAATTGCATAAAAAAGTTATAAGGGCTCATAGATATGAGGTCTCGGGTGTTAGAAAAAAAATGACACGCAAAGGGCTTTAACAAAGAGATAAACACAAATACTAAATATGTATATATGTATGTACATATGTTTTTATTGTATGTATATATATATATATATATATATATATATATATATATATATATATATATATATATATATATATACCTTTATTGTATATCTATACTGTATATGTTACAGGTAAAGTCAGAAATTGGGTAATCCTAGGATTACCCAGTGGCTGTGGGTAAAGTCCACAATTGAAATCATACTTTGGACTTTACCCGGGTAATCCTAGGATTACCCAAATGCATCTTGCTAAAGCTAATAAAATCATTAATTGTGCTTTATCTGGATAATGCTTGGAAAACACACCAACAGTAAATTAAGAATATTTTTATTTTGGATTACACAAACACTTATCTTTCTTACAATGTTTTTGTTACAACATCAGAAAACTAAACATTTTTATATTTCATATGTGGATTTTTCATGTGTTTTGTACCATGTTTTATTACACCAGGAAATTAAACTTTTTTATTCATGAAACATTTTTGTTTTTCAAAATTAAACATTTTTATTTTTTAAAATTAAAACATTTTTATTTTTCATATGTGGAGTTTTCTACCATTTTTTTTACAACAGGAAATTAAACATTTTTGTGTTATTGTGTTCTTGGATAGACTGGACTGTCTGTTACACATGTATTCTGTCCGAGAAACTTTAAAAGCACATTGTGGGGGTTTAGACTCATGGTTAGGTTCCCAGAGGTAGTTGCGGTGCACAAGGCTGATAAGAACAGAACTCTCTGGAGCGTATTTGCCCTCGGCCATTAATGCATGATTTAATTGGTCCATGTCTCTGTGAGGTCACTGGATGCACAACCAATCAGATATGATCATGCATTAACCACCGAGGGCAGATACGCTCCAGAGAGTTCTGTTCTAATCAGAGCCGTGGGCACCACAACCGCCTCTGGGAACCTAACCATGGGTCCCACCCCCAAGACATGCTTTTAAAAGGTTATCTGGCTGATATTTGTCTATCAGATCATTTTCTGTCGCACACGCATTCTGTCCGAGAACCTTTAAAAGCACATTGTGGGGGGGGGGGGACCCATGGTTAGATTCCCAGAGGTCGTTGTGGCACCCAATGCTCTGATTAGAACAGTGGAAATTGTTTATAGAGGCGCTGGTCTTAGGTCCTTCTGTGTGTTGTTGTGCACACAGAAGAAAGAAACTTGACTTGTGATTCGCAGGAGTTAACAACAAAATAATGTGCAGTATACTTTCTCCGAAAATTTCAGAGTTCAGCCTCTTCATATGGATCTATAGCCTGATTTTCCCATATTGTGCTTTAGTATCTGCAGACAATGGAAATTACACTGCAAGTGATTGTATCTCACAAATTATATAAAGTGCAATATACTCACTCCGAATAATTCGGAATCCGGCTCCTCAAATGTGGTTTATAACTTGAAAATACTTCCAAAAAGGCAGCAGAAAATACTTGTTGTAACAAACAAATATTTATTAAAACATATTAAAAAGCTCTTCTTTTGGCTCTACGCGTTTCAACGACTAAAATCGTCTTTTTCAAGAGCAGTAAAACAAATGGAAGTGCTGACCTTGGAGTATTACAGGTGTATTTATACAGATAATCAATGTTCCTGTTCCGGTGAAAAACACTGGGATAGGACTCACAAATAAAACATTTTTTATTTATCCCCATCCGATTGTGTTTGAGAGTAATGCAATCTTTGTGTGCTTAAGCTATTTTGCTCAAAATCTCAATAATTTGCCAAATCGGATTGGTATAAACAAGTTAAAAGTTATTTAGCCAATCACAGTAAAGTTATAAGGTAGTTCCCTTTTGAGTCCCGATTCTGCACAGTTCCCTTTCAGGTCCGCCGAAGGATGCATTATCATGTGTTCCAGTCAGACCAATCGTGTAGCGATTGGAACACATGATAACGCATCCTTCAGCGGACCTGAAAGGGAACTGTACAGAATCGGGACTCGAAAGGGAACTACCTTATAACTTTACTGTGATTGGCTAAATAACTTTTAACTTGTTTATACCAATCCGATTTGGCAAATTATTGAGATTTTGAGCAAAATAGCTTAAGCACATAAAGACTGCATTACTCTCAAACACAATCGGATGGGGATAAATAAAAAATGTTTTATTTGTGAGTCCTATCCCAGTGTTTTTCACCGGAACAGGAACATTGATTATCTGTATAAATACACCTGTAATACTCCAAGGAAGCACTTCCATTTGTTTTACTGCTCTTGAAAAAGACTATTTTAGTCGTTGAAACGCGTAGAGCCAAAAGAAGAGCTTTTTAATATGTTTTAATAAATATTTGTTTGTTACAACAAGTATTTTCTGCTGCCTTTTTGGAAGTATTTTCAAGTTATAAACCACATTTGAGGAGCCGGATTCCGAATTATTCGGAGTGAGTATATTGCACTTTATATAATTTGTGAGATACAATCACTTGCAGTGTAAGTTCCATTGTCTGTAGATACTAAAGCACAATATGGCAAAATCAGGATATAGATCCTTATGAAGAGGCTAAACTCTGAAATTTTCGGAGTAAGTATACTGCACATTATTTTGTTGTTAACTCCTGCGAATCACAAGTCAAGTTTCTTTCTTCTGTGTGCACAACAACACACAGAAGGACCTAAGACCAGCTCCTCTATATACAATTTCCATTATTCTACTCACAGTCCTTTGGGAGAGACTGTTAGAAGGCTGCAGTCATCTAAGAGGGGAGTAATGTGCTCTATTCTAGTCATTCTGTACATTTTGTTGTTAACATCTAGCATATCTGTAAAGTATTTGAATTTATCTGATTAGAACAGAACTATCTGAAGCAAATCTGCCATCAGCCGTTAATGGATGATCTTATCTAATTGGTTGTGCATCCAGTGACCTCACAGAGACAAAGACCAATCAGATCATGCATTAACGGCCGAGGGCAGATACGCTCCAGATAGTTCTGTTCTAATCAGATCCTTGGGAGCCGCAACCACCTCTGGGAACCTAACCATGAGTCGCCCCTCATGTGCTTTTAAAGTTTCTTGGACAGAATGCATGTGTGACAGGCAGTCCGGTCTATCTAAAAATACAATAACACAAAAATGTTTAATTTCCTGTTGTTAAAAACATGGTAGAAAACATATGAAAAATAAAAATGTTTCATGTTGATGTAAAAATGTTTAATTTCCTGTTGTTGTAACAAAACATGGTACAAAACATATGAAAAATCTACATATGAAATATAAAAATGTTTAATCTCTTGTTGTTACAAAAACTTTGTAAGAAGCATAAATGTTTGTGTAATCCAAAATAAAAATATGTTTGATTTACTGTTGGTGTTTTCCTAGCATTACCCGGGTAAAGCGAAATTAATAATTTTATTAGCTTTATCCAGAAGCATTTGGGTAATCCTAGGTTTACCCGGGTAAAGTCCAAAGTATGTTCTTATTTTGCGCTTTACCCAAAACCACTGGGTAATCCTAGGATTACCCGGATTTCTGGCTTTACCCGTATATATATATATATATATATATATATATATATATATATATATATATATATATATATACTTACAGACATATATACACATATATACTTGCAGACATATATACACATATCTACTTACAGACATATATACACATATATACTTACAGACATATATAGTGCATTGAGCCCTTTGCAATAAAGTAGCTGAAACATTTAAAGTCATATTTATGCAATATTCATATTTAATAAAGTGTTTAACAGTGTTTGTACTGTAAATATTTCACATTTCAATGTTCTTCACATTGGCAAATATGTTCTAAGTATTTTCAAATTTTTTTAGAAATGTATAGAAATATGTATTTATGAATAAATAGAACTTATTCTTCTATGTGAAAAACATTGGAATGTGAAATTATAATATTTCATGTCTAATGGGGGAATATGTTAATGTGGATGGATATATTCTAACTTTGGTTTTTTGTGTACATCGGGTTAGCTTGATAGGGAGCGATTAATAGCACTCCACTTGTAATCTAGCACCATATTGGGTCAGCCAACGACAAGAGGCATATTTGTGTAGGCACTAATCAGCAGCCAGCTCACAGTAATTCACTGCTTCTTTGGAGCCTACCTAGGTATCCTTTTAAGAGAGAGAACAAAGCAAATTAAATAATAGACTATATTGGAAAGCTGACTTCATCATTCCTTTAATATTGTTTAACCGATTGCACATCAGAGAAGACTGCAGTAATTTTCTGGCCAAAGCCCTCTTTGTCATTTAATGGTTTTAAAGAACCACTTTTTCAAATCACAGCACTTAGAGCCACAGTCACAATTATAGCAAGCAGTGAAAGAGGCTAAATATTATTATTTTAAAAAAAATTCTAGTTTACATAAAGTAAGGACAACCTGTATTTAGTACTATAGTTTTATTACTAACCATAGATGTGAGATACAATACAAGAAACATTCTACAGCATTAAATGTAATGAAAATTTAATTTTAGTAACTATTCTAAATGTACTTACTTACAGTACAGTGTTTTAAGGGACACATTCTGCAGACTAATCTCAAGAAATTTACCTCTGCATTTAAATTTCCTCCTTACTGATAACATATTTCTTCTTAGTAAGTCTACAGGGAAAACAAAGCTAATCGTATTTGTGTGACAATTCTTAGCGTTTGGTATTGCTAAAAAATAAAACAACAAATATAAAAACACACAGCTTACTTCAAACTAGAACACACAGCTTACATCAAACAAGCAAACAGCCATAACTAAAAGGACAGTAACATTTACTTTTCACACACAATGTACAGTAATAATGTTGCTTTCAATTCTAGTTCCCAGAATGCATCTTAACTATGTTAATAAAGCCTTTTATTGTGTCTGCTTATAAAAGTTGCCATCATTCCCATTAGAAAGTCTCTGTTTATTCATCAAACATTTACTGACATTGACTGCTGGGAGCAGCTTCACATTTCCACTCCATTACACGTTTGTGGCATAAAGTACATTAATTATAGATATATTACAATATTCAACTCATTGAGGAAAAATTAGATGATCAAGGCTCATTTTCTTTGACAATAAGCAAGTTAATGAAAATACTAATTACCTGATGATAAAGTGGAGCCTTCAGCATGAAATGCTTAGCATCTGTAGAAATGCCTGGTGAAATCAGTGTACAAAATTAAAGACTGATCTGTTAAATGTCTAACGGGTTGATGCTGAGGTCATCAAATGACCTTTAATTACATATTTGGACATAATAAGCTTATTAGATTGGTGAATCTTTAAATGTTTCACAACAAATTGGCAAGAATATTAAAAAGCTTACAAATAACAAGACATGTTATCGACTTTAACACAGTGCTGATTTGACACATTGAGAAGGAAGTTAAGCTTTTTTTTTTTTCTTTCTTTTTTTTTTAATGGGTGCAACTCATCTTAGTTGTTGTTGCAAAAAAGTGAATTACAATTCACCAAGAGTTTTCTCTTTAATAATGAATAGCATTGCAAGGTTATGTCTTGACTAACGAGAAAACCTAGACTTATTGCATCAATATTACTAACCTGATCTCTGTTTCTGGTTTTGTTTTTAGAGATAACAGCGTCCAAAGTAATAACATGTATATCAGTTTAAAGAAAATGCCAAGGAAATGCCTTTGCTGTGGAATAGTGATTACAAATATTGCTTTTACACCGATTAAATAAAACTTGCAGCTTTTAGGTATTGAGAACTTAGACATGAAACTTTTTAACTTCACTTTTTATCACACGATTTTATATTACAATTATTATATTTTTTAATGAACAAAAATAGCTATCATATACAAAAAGTCCAAATAGGAAATTGATTTTATATTCATTAGTGTATATTTGGGTGCTGAATGGAATATATATAACTGTGTATATTTTTTATAGTAAAAAAATAGATTCATTTTCTGCTGAAATGATTCATAAAAAAGAAAAATCTACAAACTCTAGAATGTAATCAATAAAAAAGAAAACACATAGAGTACAAACAAAAATGTTATAAACCAAGATGCATTTTAAAAAAATTGGAACTTTGATCATATAGTAAAATACCCCTAATATCTAAAATTGTATCTTTAGGCTTATTGTGCTTTCTATATTCAAACAGTGAAAACTTGCACAAATATAAATGTGCTACAAAAAAGTTTCAGAAAACATAGAAGTTTTGAATTAACATTACCAAAATGATAAAAGTATAGTAGATTTTTTATTTATTTTTTAGCAAAGGGATTTGAAACTTAAAGGAACATTATAGTCAAAATTTACTTTCATGATTCAGATAGAGCTTGCATTTTAAATAACTTTGCAGTTTACTTCTTTTATCAAATGTGTTTTGTACTCTTGGTATCCTTTGTTGATGAGTAAGCTTTGTAGCAGCAATGCTTTACTGGGATCTATATGAACACATCTGGTAATCCAATTACAAAAGGTGTGTGTATATATATATATGTATATATATATATATATACTGTGTATGTGTGTATATATATATATATATATATATATATATATATATATATATATATATATATATGTGTGTGTGTGTGTGTGTGTGTGTGTGTGTGTGTGTGTGTGTGTGTGTGTGTGTGTGTGTGCAGCCACCAATCACCATCTAGCTCCAATGCAGTGCATTGTTGCTCATGAGCCTATCTATGTATGCTCTTTAACAAAGGGTACCAAGAGAACAAAGCAAATGTGATCATAGAAGTAAATTGGAAAGTTGTTTAAGATTTCATGCTCTATGTGAATCATGAAAGTTTAATTAACACAAAGTATATCACAGGTATTGAAAAGCAAGCTGTTCATTGAAGTCAAATAGACCTCTTACTAAGGTGTATTATGCCAAGAGATATTAAAATGTAAATTATAAGAGATGTGAATTTGTTTCATTATGAATGCAAATTTGTAATGAATATCCAAACAAATACACTTACTAATTTAAAGAATAACTAATATATATACTAACAAAATCAGTTAGTATATAATCATTATCATTTTAAATGAGCTTTTAAAGGTTAATACCTATAGTGTGTGGGGGAGCCGCGCTAATCTTACACTTCTTCACAGAGTCCAGGGCTACGCAAATAAGAGGATTAGTGCGGTTAGGTCTCTAAGCCTGCGCTAAAGGAGAAGGTTTTTTAGCACAGGCTCTGGGATCCGCCAAACTAATGCTAATATAAGCGTGGCCCTGGACCCTGTGAAGATGTGTGATTAGCGCGGCTACCCAGCATGCTATAGGTAATTATAAGTCCTACTGGGGACACTGTGCCACTTCCAGCAAAGTTACATTTACATCATTTTAACAAAGACAAATCTAATTGTTAAGAATATTTAGTATTTGTTTCATTTTAAACTAAATGAATATTAAATAGTGCAGCAAACAAATATTTGGAAAAACAAAATTTTTAGAATATTCATTGCGAACCATTCATTCGGAAAAAAAAATACTCACTGATGCACATGTTTATAAATTATACTTATTTCAAACTGCTCAGTATTAATAACCATGTTTTGAAAACTGAAAGCCAATCTCTCATACATAATACTGTTAGTAAAATATGATATATCCAGTTTTAATTATTGGTGACATTATGGGTTTTCAAGACCATGATTATAAGCAGAAATAAAGCTATACTAAATACTTATAGGCATGGATATTCTTGTCAAACTTAAAGGGACATGTAGCCTAGAATGTTTCTTTCATGATTCGGATAGGTCATACAATTTTAAACAACTTTCCAATTTACTTATTTTATCTAATTTGCTTCATTCTATTGGTATCCTTTGTTAAATGAGCAGTAATTCACTACTGGGAGTTAGTAGAAAGCAAATGACAAGAGGCATATATGTGTAGCTACCAATCAGCAGCTTCTGAGTCTACCTATATATACTTTTTAACAAGGGATACAAAAGAACAATACTAAATAGATAATAGAAATAAATTGGAAATTGCATGCTCTGTCCTAATCATTTAAGAAAAAAAACTTGGGTTTAATTTACTTTTTTTTCCAAACATTGGCCCACTCCTCTGTTGTTTTTAATTTTATTTTACATTCATGTTATGTCTTGTTAGTATATTACTATTAGGGGTGGGCAATTTTGCCACATTAAACAATAGACATTTATTTGTTCTAACTCATTGTGGTGTGTTTGCAAAATAAAGCTTTCCTTGGTGTAAATTTCTTATTCAAATATTACATATTTTAACATTTAAAATTACAATGCTGATTCTCATAAACTTTGAAGTAATCCTGTGAGATGTATAATTTGAATGTTACAGTTGATATTCAAATGTTACAGTCAATATTTGTATGTTAGCATCATTCTATAGAAAGGTTTAGTGGAAGAACAAATATCAAGGAGAACTTTTGTTCTATAATTCCAAATTTCTGATGTTTGCCCAATTCCTAACTAGGACACCAAACAAAGCAAAACGTGTATAAGTTTTTGTTCTTGTACTAAGTTATCTTGTTTGATTATAAATATGTCTAGAATGTTATCCACAATATTTGTGACAAATCAAAAAACCCATGTTGACCCACCAAAAATAATGATGTAGCTGAGGCAAAGCAACCTGTTGTATCAACAGTTTAAAAAAGCACTATCAAAAAATGAAGACTTTTACAAATTACTGTTTTCTATGGGATGTTTCCAATACACTTAGAACAGACAAACATTTCAGGCAACATGCCCTTGGTCATGTCAAAATACACCTATACATAAACTCCATATTTTAATACTCAGATGCCACCACCATCACCACTTCATTAACACATATCACTCCTTGGCAAAAGGCTATTCTAATAATCCTAAACCTGCCCTCTAGTGGTAAAAAAAAAATTTCTCTATTATTTCCTCTCCTAAAATGCTTACTGTGATCAATGATCTGGAACCTTAACTGGTTTACATTATGACCTGCTGTCAAAAAATGCTCTGCTACTGGTGATGTTTTAAAATTTTAAACAAAATATTAGATTTATGCTCTGTTATCCTTTCTTGCACATATCTAGACGTCTCCCCAACATAACACCTCCTACATGGGCGTTTGATTAAATAGATAGCATATTCTGTATTGCAGGTAAAAAAAATAATAATAAATATAGCTGCAAGCAGCAATAGAGGTGTCATGAACCAAGCCTCCAGGCTAAAAAGAAAAAGAAAAGATCTGGGAAGCATTCAGCTAGGAAGGGCTGTGTGGAGATTTGAACCTGTGGCTCTGTGCTTGATAGTTGGTTTACTTGCGTGTTGAGCCACAGCCAGTTCTAGCAATAGCATGGAACTTAAAAGATCTGATAAATTACTATATGTTTTACTTGTAATTATACATGTGCAAAACACAGGTGCTCTTAATTTTGGAATTACTCAGAACCAATCCTCTGCAAAACCTCCCTATTTAAGGATGGCTCTTAGACTGCATTTTGTCTTCACATTGGTTATGTTTTGTCACAAGTCAGAACCTGTTTCCTGTATTTCTGTACTTATTTGAAGAAAGACTTTACCTTTAAACTTGTTACCTGTTTACAAGGTTGTTTCCTGCTTTGTGCAAATCCTGCACTTCAGTTATTACCAGGACAAAGACTTTACCTTTAAACCTGCTACCTGTTTACAAGTTTGTTTCCTGCCTTGTGCAATTTCTGCACTTCAGTTATTACCAGGACAAAGACTTTACCTTTAAACCTGTTACCTGTTTACAAGTTTGCTACCTGCTTTGTGCAATTCTTGCACATCGGTTATTCCAGGACAAAGACTTTACCTTTAAACCTGCTACCTGATTACAAGGTTGTTCCCTGCTTTGTGCAAATCCTGTAATTCAGTTATTACCAGGAGAAAGACTTTATCTTTTGAATCTGCATCTCTGCTTACTTTGTTTGTTTATGTCCACTCCTGCTGAATGTGGACTTAACATACCTGAATAGCACATATTTAAAATACCCTGCAGGTATTTGTTCAATGTATTTTGTTGTTTAAATAAATCAGTTATCATTTCAATCTATATGGCTTCTACTAATCTTCATTTAAAGCAACTGTTCCAGACACAAAACATCCTGAGACAGAACATGACAAGAGGTGGCCAAGCAAATCACCTTTGCAATGGCATACAAGCAGCTAAGTCACAATGTAAAGCTATACAGCAAGTTCTAACATAAGCAGTTGCAAAGAAAGCACATTTTCAAAATTTTCGCATAAACAAATATGGCTGCCACAGCATGTAACTTATTCTTTGAACATGAACTGTAACTCTAGGCCACAATATAAGGTTATACAGCAAAGTTCACAGTTGAACTATAAGCGGTTATGGAGAAAATAGATTTTTGAACTTTTTGTATAAAACAAGATGGCTGCCAGATCGCGTAATCTATGGACTACATATTATGCACAATAGTGCTCACCATAGATGTCAATAAACATGGCAAAAATAAAGCATTTTTGTCAACGGTTTTTGTTTTATTATTAAATAAAGAATATGTTTAAGCTTATTGAACAATATAAAAAATGGCTGCCGAACGACATGACCAATTGACTTCTCTTGAACAAATCTGAATATTGGTAATAAGATAACTCTATAAACAAAATTTCAAGTTTTTCTCATAAGCCGTTTCAGAGAATATTTTTGTAGTTTTTATAAACAGAGCATACGAAACAAAATGGCTGCGACACCGTGTAATGTATTGCTTTCATATTGCTCACCATAGACCTCTAAAATTTGCTGAAGTTTAATGGAAATTTGTAAATGTTTTATTTCATGAAGGTGACTGCGCAATGCAAACTTTAACCACAATATTGTCTTTAGGCATCATGGCTATGTGTAATCATGTGTCTACTACACTATAATATAGTTAAATAGTGTAAAGCTAATGCATAAAGTGCAAACTTACGCAATTAAATGTCACTAAAAAGATTAATGTCTCGCAGCAGCCATGTTGATTATGGAAAAATTGCAGTCTGAACAAACTTGGTAGATGACCTTGCAAGTAGCATATGTGCAAAACTGCGCTTCGTTGCAGTAACCAGTTTAAGAATAGAAGATGTTTAAAGATTTTCGCAAAATGCAAGATGGCAGCCACATCATGTGACCAAGGCACTTCTCTTGAGAAATAGCAAATCTAGGTAACAGCAGCAGTGAGCACAGCAAGTTTCACAGTTCTAACATAAGCAGTTGCAGAGCAAAAGATTTTTAAGCTTTTATCGAAATTTTTGCAAAAAAGCAAAATGGCTGCCAGATCATATGAACTACAGCCTCCATATTATGCACAATAGTGCTCACTATAGATTTCAATAAACATGGCAAAAATAGAGTATTTTTGTCAAACGTTTTTGTCTTATTATTAATTTAAAAATATTGTTAAGCATTTGTGAACAATTCAAAATGGCTGCCAAACCACATTACCAATTGACTTCTCTTGAACAAATCTGAATATTGCTCATAAGATAACTCTATAAACCAAGTTTTACATCTGTCTCATAAGCAATTTCAGAGATGAAAATTTTTGTAGTTCTTCAAAACAGCGCATACGAAACAATATGGCCGCCACACTGTGTAATGTATGGCTTTCATATTGCACACACTAATGCTCACATAGACCTCTACAATTTGCTGACATTTGATGCCAATTTGTAAATATTTTTTTTCACAAAGGCAACTGCGCAATGTGAACTTTGACCACAATATTGTCCTTGGGGGTCATGGCTATTTGTAATCATGTGTCTACTACACTGTAGTATAGTTAAATAGTGTAAAACTAATGCATAAAGTGCAAATTTACGCAATTAGAAGTCAATAAAAATGTTAATGTCTCGTGGCAGCCATGTTGATAATGGAAAAGTCACAGTTTGAACAAACTGAGGACCTTGCAAGGAGCATATATGTTGCTTGGCCACCTAATAAATATTTTCCTTGCTCTGGGGTTAAAAAATATTTCCCTTTACTCATATTGTTGCAGTTGGAGCAACCCAAATGGGGATAACAACCATGGTTGGCTATGAGTAAGGCTTAGGCCGAAATGCGTAAGCCGTTTGCTAAAGAAACTCCAGCTAATACTGTTTCTGTTTTTACCCGGGTAACAATTACCCTTGAATTTGCTGTTTTTTTGCACTTTTGTCTTTTGTCCAACACTGGAATTACAAATAAATGCACTACATTGCTTCTGCTCGTGTGCTTCTCATATTTTCTTTCAACCATGGTTTTTACCTGCAATAAAGTCTGAGCCATAATTTTTTTGTGAGACAATGTCAGCCCTAAGCAACTGATCACTTAGATTCTAAGATCTATTATAGGCAAGCATGGGGAAGGTTTCGACCTCCTTTACTGTAGGATTACATGTACTCAAGATATGCCAATGTCCTTTAACAATATTCACCACCCTTGAGTTTATATCACAATGCTGCTCTTTTTTTCTTACATTTAATATTATTCTGACAAACAGAGGAATATTAAGTGTAATATATTGTGTACTTTTGCATTAACCCCATATAATTTATGTTAATAACAATCATCCAAGATTGTGTTAACATACAAATAAAAAATACTGCAACTGGCATAAGTGTTAAAATATCAGTTGTTATGAATAGTAACAATTATGAATGCATTGGTATAATGAAAAATGAATTATGAATAGATGCTATTTTTTTCATAAGAAAAATATATTAAAAAAATTAAAACAACAATGTATTAACTAAAGACTGTTGGAATATTTAACAAACATAGTATATGACAAGTAGAAGGGAGTCTCTGTGGTTACCTTAAGAGCTCAGCTCAGTGCTGAGAAGCTAGGTTGCTACATAGACATCAACAATAATGTTGTCTACAATTCTGAAGACATTACATGAGGTTAAATGAAATTTAGCCAAAGTATTGATTTCAACCATAAGATAAAACACATATGCAGTACACTGTTCCAAAATGAATTATCACTCGAAGGCTCTATGATCCCACAACAGATTTCACCACCTTGGCCCTAGTTATTCCTCTGCATTGTCTGATTGTCTAAATGTTTTAAATCATACATACTAAGATGGTTGTATAGCATATTGACATACATAGAGCATGCACCTTTATATAATATGGAATGTTCAGCGGTTATGACCTGTGATCAATGGCCAATTAAAATGAAAAGTGACTCTATGTGGAATTTATCATTTTCAAAGTTATTCCCAACATAGGTTGATATCTTACACGTCATGCTTGATAGTGCAGATGCTTAAAACGATATATATGTATTAAAAACAGTTTCTACTTGCATCCCAAAAAGCAATGAGAAAAATAGCAAGTTAATTGTTAACGCATCACATTATATTAAGGAAATATTTATGTGTATCAGATAAAACATACAATTTTAAAATACTTTCCAAATGTAATTCTATTAGCAAATTGTCTTTGTTTTCTTGTAGTCCTTTGTTGAAAAGCAGGCATGTAAGCTAAGGAGTGTGCTCGTGTCTGCAGCACTATATGGCAGCAGTTTTGCAACAATGTTATACATTAGCATGAACACTAGATGGCAGCACTATTTCCTGTCCCATGTATCTCTTCAAGAAAGACTAGCCTAGGTATCTCTTTAACCTAGGTTTCTCTTCAACAAAAAATGACATGAAAACAAAGCAAATTTTATAATAGAAGCAAATTTTTAAATTTGTTTCCTCTATCTGAATAATGTAAGAAAAATTTTGTGTTTCATGTCCCTTTAAATTTCAGAAGTAATTTGTGATCAAGCTCCTGGTCTGACCACAGCCTTTTCCAGTGTGTTCTGGGCTGTGTCCAGCAATTCAGATGCCTTCTTCTGCAGCCCATGTTGTTCTACTTTATTTTGTGACCTGCAATATATCTGCATTACCAATATTTGCTGTTTAGAGACTTTCATGCATAAACATATATCCTGCTGCTGCACAGATGGTTCATCTAAATTAACTGTTTGTGTTCAGTCTCCTGCACCTTTCACCTTCCCTGTCTTGCATTGTCTCCTTGCTGTTCATTTAATTTCTGCTGCAGCTTTACTCCTTTACTGTCTGAACTACAGACCTCAACTGCAAATACTTACTAGCACCAAGGGTTTTGTGATGTTCCCCAGCAGAGTTGTGCCCAGCTTCATTGCTTACTCTTCAGCATCCTTATATTAAAAGGTAAATGATACATGAATAAGCCTTCCATAAGACGTTATCAATAAAGAGGATGGAAATGCAAAAATCATTGGGTAGCCTAGTTGAGCTTTTTAACATTACCTGCTGTCAAGACCTACAGTATATTTTTGTGTATTCATCTTCAATTAGTCTTTTTTCCTTAATCATAAATCATAATTATGGACTACAGTAGTCTTAACTTGGGGAGTAATTCCTAGTCATGATTTTCATTCATGCTTGTAAAATAACTGATCACCTTTCTTTCCAGTTACTTTATAAAAGTTGCCACCCTTCTGAATTTAACAGAAAATGTAAATAAAGTCTGATTAAGATTCTCTGAATTATCATGAGACTCTCCCATTTGTAAACAGATTGTTCTAGGAGAATACAGCACGAGCAAGCAAGAATTCCAAAACATAACTGTTCCCTCTGGGGAAGACCAGTAATGGATCTCATGGTACCTTCTTAGAAATCTGAGAACTGATGCCTCGAGTCATAGGTAAAATCCACTGTTATATTTTTTTCAGGAGTTAAAAAAACTGAGCATTTTAAACTCTGCACTTCAGAAAATATATCACTGTGTCTATATATAACATAAACATGCATAATTCATTGTAGGTTATTCTAGGATATTATTTAACTATTTATTTGTATGATTAAAATTAAAATTACTTTTTAATTGCTTGTTCTTTTTTTATAATATGGTTAATAATTTATTATACTTTGACTTGGTTATCAAAATAAATGTTTAGTGCTGGGTTCTCTTAAGATATCACATGCTTTATATTATATAAAATGATTTTAAACTATTTTAAATAATATTGTTGTTGCTGTTATTATTAATATTATTATTATTAAGAATAAAAGCTAAAACATATTTAGATAACATTTAGAAACATCATTTTCTAATGATTTTTTTCCCTATGAATAAGCATAAATTAGCTACATAGCCTCTTTTAATTTACTTTCAATATCAGACGTGCCCTATCGATTTCTCTTGTGTATGTTTTCATTCTGAATAATTTAGAGGCACAATTTTTATTCCATTATGGTCAATAGCAGGAACAAAATTTGAGGATAATCAATTTTGCCTTGCCTGACAATTACTAGTGTTGATATCCTCTGAAGTAAAGAAGCAGAAAACCTGGAGTATAATATGACACAACATTTATTCACTAGCATCAGTTGATGTATCAACAGTGGTTTTGTGTTGGGAGCCATAATCCATAGGTATTTTTTATTTCTATAACAGGTTCTAATCATTGTTCATTTTACCTTTTAGTCATTTAGGATTCACAAAAACTCATACTTTTCTAAGTTATCATCATAGAGTTTCCATTTAGCAATAAATAAAAAATATGCAAGAAATGTGTATTAAATATTTTTGTTGGCACTTAATTTCTTGCATATTCTATGAACATTGACATGTATTTTGATTTATATTTTATGCCATACAAGAATGCTCCAGATAAAAATATACAATCAGGACTATTTTTTAAAACCATTCTATCTGTGAAAATGTAAAATAATGCTAAGTGAGGAAATACAAAAACTGCTGTGGAATTGTTATTAGAGTGTACAGGCTAGAATGCTGCAGAAGTTTGTACACATGGTTTGTTTGTCTGTTATTAAACCACCCGCTACAACTACAATAGCGTGGTTACTATTTTCCGTGCTATTGGCTTTCCTCCTGTGTCTGTAGATTTAAAAGTGGTATTTCAAGTTAAGTGCAATGCGAACACGAACTCGCGTTCACATTACATGAAAGCTTTGCGCTCACAAGAGCGCGCTTCCATAGGCTCCAATAGGAGCCTCGTTCTTATGCCGTGAGACACTAGCACAGCAAAGGGGGTAAGTCGCGCAAGTATAGACAGCAGATTGTAAATATCTAACACCCCACACCCACGGAGCTTTAGCCCCTCATAACTACTTTTTGTAGGGAGGTGGGTTAATTAAAAAATGCTATATTTTAATAAAAAAAAAAGAATATTCTTTATTTTGGGCCCAATTGGGGGTTATTTTGAAAATTAACCAGAGATCTGCTCTCTGAAGTGAGCCGCAGGCATAAGAGGAAAAACAATAGCATGGTGCTTTGTAACCATTCTGTTGAAGTTGTGTCCAGCAGTTTAATGTCCCTTTAAATGTGTACATGTCTGAGAGAGGAAAACTGAGAAAATACAAGTGAAATAGACTAGGGCAGAGAAATACAAAGAGAGAGATAGAGAAAGCACTTGAGAGCGAGAACAGACACTGCATAAATTAGCAATGTTTAGGTAAAATTATATTATTGTTGAATATCTTAATAAATGTTTTTGTGTTTATACAAATATTTAGCTTAACGAGGATAACGTTTTGCTTAATTTAAATATGTTTCAAAACTTCTTTAAAAATAAACTACAATTGCCATTTTCTGAGAGCATTTGTCTGTGAGAGATTATATCTAGGTTTAGCAGGGGGATTCCAGCATTTAGTGACATTTCAGAGGGTGACACTAACCAACAGCTTCTACAGGTTCTCCCATGTTTTTCTATAAAGATCATCAAATAAATAGAGAGGTTGGAGAGGCAGGGGTGACTGTCAGTGAATCTATTCTAGTACCTGCTTTCACAAAATAAATGTAATTAGTTATGCCTTAGAGACCACAATCTGTATTCAGTGCGCAAAATAACTTGAACACACAATGAAATATTATGGAAGTTATTTGTTAGTTAACAAATGGTGTAACCCATTGTTTGCCAGAAGGGCCTGCAATGCATTGTAACATGCAATTAATGCAAGAATTGATGTTGTTCACTTTGCAGTCCATTTTAGTCTGGAAATTGCTTTATTTTGAAATGTTTCTATTCTTTATAGGAAAATCTTTGACTAGGACTGAAAATTTGTAAAGCTAACAGTGTTACTACTTTTTTGAATAAATACATAAATAAAAATTGCCTTTGTGGTTCATGTTTGATTTAACAGCACTGAGTTAATATTGTCTGCCATCATTTCTCAAGTTCCTTCTCAAGTTCTCTACACAGTTAAAAACTCTCTGCCAGATTACGAGTTTTGCGGTATGAGGGGTGCGGTGTTAACTTGCACGTTATTCTCACCGCTCACTTACATACAGCGCTGGTATTACAGGTTTTCATAAACCCGGCGTTAAAAGGCAAGAATTGAGCGTAGAGCAAAATTGTGCTCCATACCGCACTCAGTCAGCGGTGAGTTGGTTGTACGTGCTTGTGCACGATTTCCCCATAGACATCAATGGGGAGAGCCGGCTGAGAAAAAGTCTAACACCTGCCAAAACGCAGCGTAAAACTCAGTAACGCAGCCCCATTGATTCCTATGGGGAAACACATTTTATATTTACACCTAACACCCCTAATCTTACACTTAATAACCCCTAATCTGCTGCCCCTGACATCGCCGACACCTGCATTATACTTATTAACCCATAATCTGCCGCTCCGGACATCGGCGACACCTACATTATACTTATGTACCCCTAATCTGCTGCCCTCAACATCGCCAACACCTACATAATATTTATTAACCCGTAATCTGCTGCCCAAAACATCGCCGACACCTACATAATGTTATTAACCCCTAATCTGCCGTCCCCAACGTCGCCGCCACTATAATAAACATATTAACCCCTAAACCGCTGTACTCCCGCATCGCAAACACTAGTTAAATATTATTAACCCCTAATCTGCCGCCCCTAACATCGCCGCCACCTACCTACATTTATTAACCCCTAATCTGCCGCCCCCAATGTCGCTGCTACTATATTATATTTTTTAACCCCTAAATCTAAGTCTAACCCTAACACCCCCTAACTTAAATATAATTTAAATAAATCTAAATAAATACTCCTATTATTAACTAAAATTAATTACCTATAAACTAAATACTTACCTATAAAATAAACCCTAAGATAGCTAAAATATAACTAATAGTTACATTGTATCTAGCTTAGGGTTTATTTTTATTTTACAGGCAAGTTCTTATTTAATTTAACTAGGTAGAATAGTTACTAAATAGTTATTAACTATTTAAAGGGACATGAAACCCAAAAAAATTATTTTGTGATTCAGATAGAGAACACAATTTTAAACAACTTTCCAATTTACTTCTATTATTTAATTTGCTTCCTTCTCATGTTATCCCGTGCTGAAAGTTTTATCTAGACAAGCTCAGGAGCAACAGAGAACCTAGGTTCTAGCTGTTGATTGGTGGCTGCATAGATATATCGATTGTCATTGGCTCACCCATGTGTTCAGTTAGAAACCATTAGTGCATTGCTGCTCCTTCAACAAATAATACCAAGAGAATAAAACAAATTAGATAATAGAAGTAAATTAGAATGTTTTTAAAAATTGTGTTCTCTATCTGAATCATGAAAGAAAATATTTGGGTTTCATGTCCCTTTAATAACTACCTAGCTAAAATAAATACAAATTGACCTGTAAAATAAAACCTAACCTAAGTTGCACTAACACCTAACACTTCACTACAATTAAATAAATTACCTAAATTAAATACAATTAACTAAATTCAAAACAATTAGCTAAATTAAAAAACAAACTAACACTAAATTACAGAAAATAAAAAACGAATTACAAGATCTTTAAACTAATTACACCTAATCTAATAGCAATATCAAAATAAAAAAAGCCCACCCAAAATAAAAAAAACCTAGCCTAAACTAAACTACCAATAGCCCTTAAAAGGGCCTTTTGCGGGGCATTGCCCCAAAGAAATCAGCTCTTTTACCTGTAAAAACAAAATACAAACAACTCAGCTGTTCCAATCAGCCAATAGAATACGTGCTCAATCCTATTGGCTGATAGAATTCTATCAGCCAATCGAAATCTAAGGGACGCCATCTTGGATGACGTCACTTAAAGGTACCTTCATTCGTCGGGTTGTCGTCGTTGGAAGAGGATGCTCCGCACCGGATGTCTTGAAGATGGACCCGCTCTGCGCCGGATGGATGAAGATAGAAGATGCCGTCTGGATGAAGACTTCTGCCCATCTGGAGGACCACTTCTGCAAGCTTCGTTGAGGACATCTTGCCGCTTGGATGAAGACTTCTCCCGGTAAGTGTATCTTCGGGGGTTAGTGTTAGGATTGGGTGTATTGAGTGGGGTTTTTTTTTAGGTTAGGGCTTTGGGCCGCAATAGAGCTAAATGCCCTTTTAAGGGCAATTCCAATCCAAATGCCCTTTTCAGGGCAATGGGGAGCTTAGGTTTTTTTAGTTAGGGTTTTATTTGGGGGGTTGGTTGTGTGGGTGGTGGGTTGTACTGTTGGGGGGGTTGTTTGTATTTATTTTACAGGTAAAAGAGCTGATTTCTTTGGGGCAATGCCTAGTAAAAGGCCCTTTTAAGGGCTGTTGGTAGTTTAGTTTAGGCTAGGGTTTTTTTTTTATTTTGGGTGGGCATTTTTTATTTTAATAGGGCTATTAAATTACGTGTAATTAGTTTAAAGATCTTGTAATTTGTTTTTTATTTTCTGTAATTTAGTGTTTTTTTTTTTTTGTAATTTAGCTAATTGTTTTGAATTTAGTTAATTGTATTTAATTTAGGTAATTTATTTAATTGTAGTGTAAGGTTAGGTGTAATTGTAACTTAGATTAGGTTTTATTTTAAAGGTCAGTTTGTATTTATTTTAGCTAGGTAGTTAGTAAATAGTTAATAACTATTTAGTAACTATTCTACCTAGTTAAAATAAATACAAACTTGCCTGTAAAATAAAAATAAACCCTAAGATAGATACAATGTAACTATTAGTTATATTGTAGCTAGTTTAGGGTTTATTTTATAGGTAAGTATTTAGTTTTAAATAGGAATTATTTAGTTAATGATAGGAATTTTTATTTATATTTATTTGAATTATATTTAAGTTAGGGGGTGTTAGGGTTAGACTTAGGTTTAGGAGTTAATAAATTTAATATAGTGGCGGCGACATTTAGGGAGGCAGATTAGGGGTTAATAAATGTAGGTAGATAGCGGCGATGTTAGGGACAGCAGATTAGGGGTTAATAATATTTAACTAATGTTTGCGAGGTGTGAGTGCGGTGGTTTAGGGGTTAATATGTTTATTATAGTGGCAGCGATGTCCGAAGCGGCAGATTAGGGGTTAATAATTTTATTTTAGTGTTTGCAATGCGGGAGGGCCTTGGTTTAGGGGTTAATAGATAGTTTATGGGTGTATTTTTTAGCACTTTAGTTATGAGTTTTATGCTACAGCGTTGTAGTGTAAAACTCAAATCTACTGACTTTAGAATGTGTTACGAATCTTGACGGGATAGGCTGTACCGCTCACTTTTTGGCCTCCCAGGACAAGCTCGTAATACCGGCTCTATGGAAGTCCCATAGAAAAAAGACTATACGCAATTTGCGTAAATTGATTTGCAGTAAGGCCAAAAAAGTGTGCAGGAAAGCTGTACCTACAAAACTCGTAATACCAGCGGTAGTAAAAAAGCAGCGTTATGAGGCTTAACGCTGTTTTTTTACTCATAACGCAAGACTCGTAATCTAGCCGAAAGACTTTTCTTGGAACATAACTGACAAAATTACCGATAAAGAACAAAACCTTAAAGAAATCAAAATTAAAAATTGCTTGTTACTCTTCATAATTGGATATTAACATTGTATCATAATATTACCAAACATAAGGGCCGAATTATCGCTGTAGTGTATCATGTCCTCCAGACATTCCTGATGTCGTCATACGCTGTTAGCATTTAACATTGCACATGCAATTCTAGTGAACTGCTTGTGCAATGCTGCCCCCTGCAGATTCGTGGCCAATCGGCCGTTAGCAGGGGGTGTCAATCAGCCCGATCGTATGAGAGCGGCGGATTGATGTCCGCAGCCTCAGAGGCGGTACCGCTGCTTCATATCTGTTGTTTCCGTCGAGCCTGAAGGCTCACGCGGAAACAGGGGCATCAGGGGCCATTCGGTCCTTGATACATCGGCCCCATATAGTGCATTTCTACCGGGGAGGGGGGTAAATTGCTGACTAAACATAAAAATATGCATAGATAGGTAAAGAAATATTTGAGGACTCCTATTCTGGGTCAGATTATGAATGGCACGCTAATAGTTACGCGCAAGCGAAAAGGGGATTATCGCGGGTGTTTGCATGCATCGGGTTTAGTGCTCGTATTACAAAGATATGATGTCTCAGGTGTTTGGAAAAAAAAGGCAGGCAAAGGACTTTAACATAGAGATATATACATATCTATATGTATATATGTGTGTACAGTGCATTTATATGTGGATATATGTATTTACAGACATATATACACATATAAACACAAATACAGATGTACACACATATAGACATATATATATATATTTATTTACATGCCTTGGAGCCCTTTGCAGTCAAGTAGATGTAAAAGCATAGCTATGCAAAATTCATATTTCATAAAGTGTTATACTGTGTATTTACTGTAATTATTTCACATTCCAATGTTCTGCACATAGCAGAATATGTTCTAACTATTTTAAATAGATATTCATATATATATATATATATATATATATATATATATATATATATATATATATCCTCCATGTGTATCTGCACTCACAATGTCATATAGTCAGCAACCAGGGTGCCAGATCAGTAATATTCACAGCGATCTTCAACAAAGGACTGCACTCACTGGATTTCCAAAAAAAATACTTATTTATTAGGTAACGTTTCGGGATTCGCAGACCCCTTCCTCAGACCAGAATAGACATGCAACTAAACACAGTGATATATAAATACATTAAGCCCCACCCACCACCAAATCAAAACAGTGAATTGCGCCAAAAATGGGGTTGTCATGGTGATAACCCCTATACCCCTCAGTGTAACCATACTACTAATCCCAAAAGGTCAAATAAACCTCAGTATTATACAGATGCTAACATAACCATATGAGTCATTAGATATGTCAATTAATAAATACTTATAGACATCTATGAGTCCCTGTTCAATCCTTAGTTAAATCATTAGATCAGAGGCAAAGGTATGCTTAATGGTATCATAATTAATGACAAGCATTTAATCATATAAGGTAGTTCTATACATATCAGTTTATGGCAGGATTACATATAGCAATCTATAACATGCAGTCATAGTGGTAATACAAATGTGTCAAATCATACCCGAAATACACTGTTCACTTAGCATAATGAATTTATATTGTTGATCCATTCTAAATCTTATGAGAATGTGAGCCCTCCAAAACATAATAGCGGTGTTGTATGTGCCGAGTACAAATGTCAACTCGTGTTTACAAACTATGTACACAAAAGCCTTATGCCTGTATCTGCCATCATAACTTATGAAGCGTAACACAAAAGTCACTTACTCTGTATCAGCACAAGCCCCAAGTGTTGTATAGGTAGGATCGTGCCTGATCCTAATATAAGACGCGCCAACAGTGAACAGCTCCTGCGCCTGTAGTGTCCGTTAGCCTAGCGCATGGCTAATTTGCATAAGCCGATGACGTATGTGTGTGTGTTCACGCGTCGTCACGGTAACCCTGATGCCATCTAAACATAAATGGTGTGCGATCCCCACAGTCTATTGTGTTTATGTCAGCTAAGGCAAAATGTTCAAAGCTGTGTCACATTTAAGCAGCCTCATTTCACTTCGGCATAACTTAGTATGTAAAAAGGTAAAGCAAGGTGTGTATACTGAAGAGTTATACTCTGTCCAATTAAGAGCCCTGACATATACACAGTCATATAACTATTGTTAGAGATGGAGAGGGATGCATTTGTATTATAAATGCTACAGTATATTTCTACCATACTATTAACATGTGTGTGGTGACAATTTAAGCACAACAGGGTGATCCATATTGTGTATATATATTTAGAGCATACAAATATATAAACATATGATATTTGACAATAAAGCACAATCCTACCTATACAACACTTGGGGCTTGTGCTGATACAGAGTAAGTGACTTTTGTGTTACGCTTCATAAGTTATGATGGCAGATACAGGCATAAGGCTTTTGTGTACATAGTTTGTAAACACGAGTTGACATTTGTACTCGGCACATACAACACCGCTATTATGTTTTGGAGGGCTCACATTCTCATAAGATTTAGAATGGATCAACAATATAAATTCATTATGCTAAGTGAACAGTGTATTTTGGGTATGATTTGACACATTTGTATTACCACTATGACTGCATGTTATAGATTGCTATATGTAATCCTGCCATAAACTTATATGTATAGAACTACCTTATATGATTAAATGCTTGTCATTAATTATGATACCATTAAGCATACCTTTGCCTCTGATCTAATGATTTAACTAAGGATTGAACAGGGACTCATAGATGTCTATAAGTATTTATTAATTGACATATCTAATGACTCATATGGTTATGTTAGCATCTGTATAATACTGAGGTTTATTTGACCTTTTGGGATTAGTAGTATGGTTACACTGAGGGGTATAGGGGTTATCACCATGGCAACCCCATTTTTGGCGCAATTCACTGTTTTCATTTGGTGGTGGGTGGGGCTTAATGTATTTATATATCACTGTGTTTAGCTGCATGTCTATTCTGGTCTGAGGAAGGGGTCTGCGAATCCTGAAACGTTACCTAATAAATAAGTATTTTTTTTGGAAATCCAGTGAGTGCAGTCCTTTGTTGAAGATCGCTATATATATATATATATATATATATATATATATATATATATATATATATATATATATATATATATAGTGTATATGTATATATCTACAGTATATATATATATATATATATATATATATATATATATATATTATTATTATTTATTTTTTCTTTTATTTCCGCAGCACTATAAACAAATGCGGAGTACAACAAAACATTTATCTGGAACAAATGGGTAGAGGGCCCTGCCAAAAGTTGCACTGTTGTAGTCAGCTCTTAGAAAGGGGATCTACAAACAGCTGGACTCTTAGGCTTGCATGCTAAGGTGGTTCAGGGGATAACAATAGAGGAGAGGAACTTGTATAAAGTAAGGTTAGTGTAGGTTATATGCATCCCTGAACAGTATTGTCTTTAGGGAGCGCTTGAAGCTTTCAAAACTAGGGGAGAGTCTTGTAAAGCGAGGCAGAGAGTTCCACAAGATGGGAGCCAGTCTGGAGAAGTCCTGTAAATGGGAGTGTGATGAGGTAACAAGAGAGGAGGAGAGTAGGAGGTCATGAGCAGAGCAAAGGGGAAAGGAGGGAGAGTATCTGGAGACAAGGTCTGAGATATAGGGGGGAGCAGTGCAATTGAGGGCTTTGTATGTCAGAGTGAGAATTTTGGGTTTGATCCTAGATGCAAGAGGAAGCCAGTGAAGGGATTGGCAGAGAGGTGCAGCAGATTAAGAGCGATGTGTAAGGAAGATCAGTCCGGCAGATGCATTCATTATGGATTGTAAAGGAACTAGGCGGCAGGTGGGGAGACCAGAGAGGACAGAGTTGCAGTAATCAAGGCGGGAAAGAATGAGAGAGTGGATTAAAATCTTAGTTGTGTCTTGTGTAAGGAAGTGTCTAATTTTAGAGATGTTTTTAAGGTGAAAGCGGCAGGCTTTAGCCAAGGACTGAATTTAAGGAGTGAAAGAAAGATCTGAGTCAAATGTGACCCCGAGACATCGGGCATGCGGGGTAGGGGTAATGATGGAGTTGTCTACAGTTATAGAGAGATTGGGGGTGGAGATTTTGGAAGAAGGGGGGGAAATGGGGATCTCAGTTTTGGAGAGATTTAGCTTGAGGTAGTGAGAGGACATCCAGTTGGAGATGTGAGAAAGACAGTTAGTGACACGGGTAAGCAAGGAAGGAGATAGGTCTGGTGCAGAGAAGTAGATTTGGGTGTCGTCGGCATACAAATGATATTGGAAGCCGTGGGACTTTATTAGGGAACCTAATGATGACGTGTAGATTGAGAAGAGAAGGAGACTGAGGACAGAGCTTTGGGGTACTCTGACAGAAAGTGGTGACGGGGCAGAGAAGGCCCCAGAGAAGGCTACACTAAAGGTATGGTTTGACAGGTAGGAAGAGAGCCACGAGAGGGCTGTGTCACAGATGCGGAAGGATTGGAGGGTTTGGAGCAAAAGAGGGTGGTAAACAGTGTCAAAGGCTGCGGACAGATCAAGGAGGATAAGCAGAGAGAAGTGGCCTTTTGATTTTGCTGTAAGTAGGTCATTGGTAACCTTAACCATTGCTGTCTCTGTGGAGTGATGGGGATGAAATCCAGATTGCAGTGGGTCAAGAAGGGAGTTTAATGTAAGGAAATGGGATAGGCGTGCATATACAAATTTTTCATGAAGCTTTGAGGCAAGAGGGAGGAGGGAAATAGGGCGGTAGTTGGATGGGGAGGTAGGATCAAGGGAAGGTTTTTTGAGGATAGGTGTGACCAGTGTATGTTTCAGCGATGAGGGAAATATACCGGTGCTGAGGGAGAGGTTGAAAATGTGTGTTAGTATAGGGGTAAGGGTAGCAGAGAGGGAGGGGAGTAGCTGTGAGGGGATAGGGTCAAGGAGACAGGTAGTGAGGTGAGAGCGCAGTATAAGTGCCGAAACTCCTTCCTCAGTAACAGGGGAGAAAGAGCAAAGTTTAAGGTTATGTGGGTTGTGGTTGATTGAGAGCATTTGAGGGGGTGAGAGAATGGAATTATGATGAGAGCTGATTTCATTTCTGATGGAGTCGATTTTGTTATTGAAGTGGCTGGTAAAGCCTTGAGCTGACAAAGAAGTTGTATTAGGAGGTGGGGGAGGGTGGAGGAGAGTATTGAAAGTGGAGAACAGACATTTTGGATTTGAAGAAAGATTAGATATAAGAGTAGAGAAGTAGTGTTGCTTATGGAGATTAAGAGCAGAATAGTAGGAGCTCAAGATGAATTTGTAATGAAGAAAATCAGCTGAACTCCGAGATTTTTCCAGTGCCGCTCAGCAGTATGGGAACATCTGCGTAGGTACCGTGTCAGAGGAGTATGCCAGGGTTGAGGATGAGTGTGTGATTTCCGAGCTATGGTAAGAGGGGCCAAATTGTCAAGGACAGATGTAAGGGTGGAATTGTAGTGGCAGATAGATTGTTCAGAACAGGAAAAGGAGGAGAAGGATGAAATGAGAGGTTTGAGGGAATTAGCAAGCTGTTGCTGATCTAATGACATAATGCTTCTGCGAAGTTTGGTGTGAGGAGTAGAAGAAGGGAGAGTTGTAGGGAGGGATGATATGTTGCAAGTAAGGAGATGGTGGTCAAAAAGATGAAAGGGGGAGTTTGTGAAGTTTGAGAGAGTGCATCGATAGCTAAAAATCAGGTCAAGAGCGTGATCGTCTTTGTGAGTGAGAGAATCAGTCCATTGCGACAGACCGAAAGAGGAAGTGAGTTGCAGTAGTTGTTTTGCAAAGGAGGCAGTGGGATTGTCAAGAGGGATGTTGAAGTCTCCAAGAATGAGGGCAGGGGTGTCTGAGGAAAGGAAATAAAGTAGCCAGACAGCCAAGTGATCTAGAAATTGAGTTGAGGAGCCATGGGGTCGGTATATGACTGCAACACATATAGAGAGAGGAGAGAATAAGCGAACCATGTGGGTTTCGAATGAGGGAAATGTGAGGGAAGAGATGGGATGTATTTGTTGAAAGGTATAACGAGAGGAAAGTAAAATACCTACAACACCTCCTTGTCTATTACCAGACTTAGGATTGTGGCTGAAGTGGAGACCCCCATGTGACAGAGCAGCAGTGGGTGCTGTGTCTAGGGGAGAGAGCCAGGTTTCTGTTAGGGCCAGAAGGTTGAGGGAGTGGGAGATAAAGAGGTCATGTATAGAAGTGAGCTTGTTGCAAACAGAGCGAGCGTTCCAGAGTGCACAAGTGAAAGGGGTAGTGGCTTTTGATGCAGGAGGAATGTGCGTAAGGTTTTCAGAGTTTTGTTTTCTGAGTCTATGGGACGGTACACATGGATGTGCACGGCTAGGCAGTTGTTGGGGACCAGGATTAAGGGAGATGTCACCTGCAGTTAGTAAAAGCAAGAGGGAGAGTGACATGAGATGAGATACAGAGTTGCAGTAATGAGACTACAAATTTTACCAAAACATCATATTTATATAGAAATATGTATTTATGAGCAAATAGGACATATTCTTCTATGTAAAGAACATTGGAATGGGAAATATTCATATTTTTGTGTCGCGTTAGCGCACTTCAGAATATGCCATCGGGTTTGCTTGCAAGTAGGGTGTTAGGTTTTTTTGCTCCATTGACTTCTGGGAGTTAGCGCACAAGCGTTATATAACGCTAAACTTGTAATCTGAGACTTTAAGGATTCCAGGCATGAATTAAGAATATCTGGTAAAATAATGAAAATAAATTAATTTCACTCATTACTCATTTTCAATCAGGTTAAATGATCCTTATATCTTAGAACTCATGTAAGAATTGAAGTTAAACACCATTAATTGCCCTTTAAGAGTGAATGTGACTAAATTACATGGACATAAAATTCCTTGTAATTACAATAATTTTCTTTTGTTTTACTAGATTACCATTATCAAAAGTGTAAAAGTTTGTAGAACAGATTAACACCTTGTTTTCTCAGATTGTTTTTTATTGACCAATCCCCCCTTACTATGTGCCTTATCTGTAAATGCTAATTATGGATTTGTTACTGTAGTAGACAGGGCTTATATTGCAGTATCTTACCTTATCACCTCCACAGAGGCCAGTTAGGGAGATACTGTATATAGCAGGCTTAGTCCTGAGATGTTTCTAACTCTTAGAATGATTTTCAAACTCAGAATCTCCTGTTTACAAGGCAGACACTTTAACCAACTATGCAACAGCACCCTCTCCATTTTCATAATGGATTTGCAGGAAAAGGGGGCAAAATAAATAATAAAATTTATTGCAAATTTTATGTCACTTTAATCATCCCCATGTTAAATGGGAAAATGGAGGATGGAAGTTGACAAAGGGAAAAAATAGAGGACAGAATAAAACAAAGGAAGAAAGGTAGGGATTAGGATAAATAGGGGGTTGGAGAGAGAAATGAGAGTTGATGGGTGATGGGTAAAGGGGATGGAAAGGCTAGAAGAGTTGTGTCAGGAAAAAGGGATAATGGAATTTGGAGTCCACAGTGAAAAAATCACGAAGTTATTGGAAAGGGTGAAATAAAGAAAGAACAGGAGGGGGTGCAGCGAAAAAGAGAGTAGTAGGGAGATAATGAGACTAGAGAAGGAGAGCAAAACCATTAAGGTGGAGGAAGAAATGAGGACATTAAAGTAGTAGAGGGGAACAAGAGAGGCAGGGTGAATGAAGAAGGATGGGAACAGGAGGATTTGACAAAGAAAGAGGAAAGGAAGATTAAGAGGGAGAGAGAGTGAATAAGGAAGATAAGATGAAAGAGACAGGAGAAGAGGAGAAAGATGGGGGAGGGAAAGGCAAAACAGAGAAAGAACGAAAGGATGGAAGGGAAGAGAGAGGTGGGCTGGAAGAAGGGATGGGTAATAAAGGAAGAGGCATGGGAAAAAGTGAGGAAAAACATGCGTATTGAGAGGGGAAATGAATAAAGGAGAAAGAAAAGGGGATTATAAGAGAGAGAAAGTTATGCAATCTAACACAGGTCATAGTTTCATAAAATCCTATCTTCTTTTGTCGATATTTTAAATAATAATTTAAATGTAGAGGGAAGTATTTCTGGCATCTAGTTGTATTTCTTTTCTTTGCATCATGCTAGGGATTCCATATCTTATAAGACATTGTGACAAACATGACAATTACTGCCTGAAGGAATTCTGTAAGTTAAGGTTACCGTTCTGTAGATGTTTTCAGAATGAACAACGCGGCTTAAATGCATCTCCAAGCTACCTCCTTTCCTATGTAATATATTTGAAACTCTTAATGATACACTAAGTTAGAATTCCCACAAGAATCGCTTACGTTAATTCTGGTGTTGTCTAGCATTTGCTTCACTGTCTACTATTGTCAAATGTACTGTGGCAAGTTATTGACACTTAACTGTACTGTTTTCTCTTCACATTTTGTGCTGCTGATACTCAGAACTAAATTAAACTGCAGTGTGAATTTTGAACACTGATATACTTTAATACAGAGATAAGTGAAGATCATAACTTTTAAGGGATATAAATATGCAAAAAGAAAATATGTTAGAGCATTTTATTATTGCACTATTGCTTATATATACCGGTGTATATAACCCTGGAAAGGGATTCAACATATTGTTAAAAACAGCAACAGTGAAGTTATAAATTCCACCAGCAGGATCCTTGCCAAGGATCCTTGTCCGTCTGCACTTTGCAAGATCTTTCCAAATATGACTTGAAAAACAGTATTATAATAATAACAAATAATAATAATAATTATTATTATGTATCTGAAAATCAACAGCCTTGTCCTGCAATGGAATAGCATGGGAACATGCCTGGTGTATTCACTATGTGTATCACCCCTTTGCCAGATTTGCCATAACTCCCAACTGTCCCACATCCTGTTGGATTGTCATGAGTTGGGAGGTATGGCCAGCTTTTTGGCTGAAGCCCTTCATTGTCCTGGTTTTAAGGGACTAACGAGCCCTGTCCAAGCCCCACTCAGACATGCTAACAGAATACCTGTTCATGCCCATGGACCTTCCAGATATATGGACTGACCATACATAACCCTTCCCCTCTGTATATAACCTCTCCCATACGCTACACAGTCCACAAGCTATTTGCCTCCCATATCCCAGAAAACAGTTATGCCCTTTGTTGAAGTTAGAGCAAGAAATTAACAATTGTTTAATAATATACAGATATACCCCTTTAAAGGTATCATAGTTATGATAGTGCAAGTATTCCTAATGTGTCTGAATGCATTAACACCTTGTTTGCTGTAATTGTTATTCAATTGTTAATCTCCCACCAGTCACTATTTGCCTTTTTTGGAGGAACCATTTCAGACTTGATAATAGAGTTCACAGGCTAGTCACTGTCATTTTGTTAGCAGAATCTCCATTGTATTGAAGTTTATCTTATCAGTTGCTGAGGTCAGTTATAGACAGGTATCTGGAAGGATTAGGCATGTGAAGTAAAATAAATATTGAAATATAAAGTGCAAAGTTTTTTGTTTTTTTTAATTAAGCATGATTAAACAACATTTAATTTCACAATCTCAAAATCTTTTATGTCTGTGTAGCTAATAGAAAGTGTGTGTGTATTGCTACAATATTGAATCTGGGGTGGATTTTCAGACCGGCGTCTGGCGGGCGTAACCCCTCCCCTTGTTAGACCGTCACTCTTCTCTCCCCGTGCCCGCTCCGAAGGGCCCTGACCACCCGCCTGCCAAGGCATCAACCCAACCCAGTAAGGTGACCTCGATCAATCGAATCGTACAACCCTATTGATGGAGGTGGGTGACTAAGTTAAGAACCCGGTCTTACATAAGGCTAGCTCAATTAAACCTACCCCTGCCGGGCTAACTCACCCTACCAAGCCGCATCTCCGCCAATTCACTACTACTCCAGGGACGGGTGGGCGGGAAACTTTCCTCTTGAAGTCTGGAACCGAAAAGAGGCCGGATACTCTGCTGCAGGACCCTAAAAAGGTAAGCACAAACACCGCCTCCTCCTTTGCAACATTGTAACAAAAACACAATCTCACATTCTCCAGACTTCAAGTTGGTAAGCCCTTAATGTTGTTACAGACCCACTAGAGGGCCCTCCACTCTCATAAGGTCTAAACCCCCTATTACGTCCTACGTCGTGTAGCATACCATGAATAAATAAGACAGCACACCAAGTTGGGAGGAAAAAGACCGGTCTCGGTCACGTTTATTCAAATAAACGAATAACTAGTGCCTAATGTTATTCGAATTACCTTAGGCACTTAATCTTATTTCCAATCTTGGCAACAAGTTCGTATACAGAAATATCAGTTGGCAGCATCTTTCCCTAACCTAGCCCCTTTAGGTAGATGGTCAAGGCCCCTTTCGATGTCTGCAGCGTGACACCCGGCTGTCACGCCCAATGGCACTGAGAGAGAGCTGTGAAGGTTACAGATCTTCGGTCTTGTTCGCAAGGGAGAGGACCCCCAGACCGGCGTCTGGCGGGCGTAACCCCTCCCCTTTTTAGACCGTCATTCTTCTCTCCCCGTGCCCACTCCCCAGGGCCCTGACCACCCGCCACAAGAGCCAGGCGTTCTCTTGCCGCCACACACAAAACCGACAGGCACCTATAATAACTTAACATCAACTTTAAATATAACCTTAATAACAATTAACAATTAAACTTTTTTTTTTTTTTAACTCTATAGCACCCTTAACAACCCATTCTTAAGGTCTTTTAAGAACAAGTCCAGCCCGACGTCGGTCAGGTGGACCCCATCAGGACGAAATAGGTCCTTCTTGTCGGCCGTTATCCCATCGTGTCTAATCACGAAGCCCCCCAGGGCCGTGACCGCTCTCCCCAACTTTCTATTCACCTTCTTCCGCACATTATACGCGGCTCTCTGGGTCACAATGTGTCGCCAATGCAGCCGAGCAACCACGTTGGACCAACCAATTCTGACCTCTTTCAACCAGGTGTAAATCCTCCTAATATCTGCTGTCATCCTCTTAATCAAATCCAGGGCCGGTAATGCCCCCAAGTCATTACCACCCAAATGCAGCACTATAACATTAGGCTGCCCCCACCTCTTATGTGCCTCCTGCAACAAAGCTGGCAAATCGCCCCACACGTCCTAACCACCGGAAGTTGGCCCTGGACGTTTGGAATCCAAGTTGTTGCCCTTCCGGCATCCGCAGCGCCCTGATGGACGCTCAATGGATAAATGAGTGTCCAACTATCCACACTCGAACAGGGGGTGAACTTCTCAAAACACCTGGTAAAACAGACAATATCCCATAAGCCAGAGCCACACTGGCCCACAACACAGCCCCCCACTGTCAAGCTCCCTTATACGCCGCCCCCATTCCTTGCACCAACCCGTTAATCCCCCACGGGGGCCGCGTTGGTGCCCGCTAAACATGACTAACTAAGCGTCATTGAACCACATCCCCTCCTAGGAATGTGGACTAGGAGGCGCTTTATTTTCGCCGCTGCCACCCCCTTCTCCGCTGCACAGGTAGCAGCGCCAATCCTAAAGGAATGGGCCGCTATTCGCTTGGGGTCTAGCCCTGCTAATCCCGCCGTTTTCCCCAAGACCTTTCTGAACTGAAATACTGACAATGCCGTTCCATCCTCGTGCACGAGGAACTGCGAACAATGTTGCGGGCGGAGTTTCTGAAACTCCTCCACGCACCGCACAGGGCAGCATACTGCTTCCTCCTGTCTCGCCAGGGGCAGCCACGTGCCCCTACCTTCTTGATCCATTTTGGACCTTGGAACGAATAGTAAGGCGCCCCCTTGGGCTAGCCGCACATGTTCCGCCAAAACCCCCCCTGTGCCATTTGTTTTTGCCGATGATACCAACTCGCTCACCAGCAGAGCTCCTGCAAATGCTAACGCAAACGCTGTTTGAAAGAGCAGCGTCTCGTATTCCGATTTGCAGACGTCTTGTAAGCCAAGTGCCAACTGCCTCAGCCTACTCGCTGTGATAGGTTCCCTATGGTCCTTAACCCGGGGAACCATCCTCCCCCAACCCTTCAGCACTTTTCTAACCAGAAAAGCCAGAGAGTGGTCCGCATAACCGAGCGCCTTGTTAAAGAAGGACACTGCTGCCAGCCTACCTGCAGCTCCTGCCCTGCTAACGCCCTCTTTCCGCATCCAAGCCAGCCATTCCAACACATGAACCCTATTGGCCCTTTGTACCTGAACGCCTCTCTGACGACAGAAAGTATCCCATCTGTTCCAGTGGCCCAGGTAGTTCACCCAAGTCTTCGGGGCCAGGGACGCCTTAACTAAACCGAGGATGCTCTCCCAACCTTCATCAACTGCCAAAGATAAGAAGGGCACATTAGACCCTCCTTCGCTGCCCCCTGCTTTTCTAAACTGCCCCCAATTGAATCGAGAGAGTGCGTCCGCTATTACGTTCTGCACTCCCGGGACGTGTTTGGCGGTGAAGCATATGTTGAGCTGCAAGCAGCGCAACACCAAGTGCCTCAGATAGCACACTACATTAGGCAAAGTCGCGGACAACCTGTTAATGGCGTACACCACACTCTGGTTGTCCGTCCAAAACACCACCGACCTGTTTGCCAGCCGGGCACCCCATATTTCCACAGCTACTATAATTGGGAACAGCTCCAGTAGCGTCAGGTTCCTGACGCACTCCACTCCCCATCCAGGTATGCTCCGTAAGCCGAGCTGCCTGCTGCGTCCGTGAAGAGGTGAAGGGCTTGATTCGAAACTGGCGGGTGCCTCCACAGGCAAACCCCGTTGAAGTTAACCAAGAACCTATCCCACACCTCTAGATCCTCCTTCACCTCGTCCGTGACCCGAGCCCATGTTGCATGGCCCCGGGGGCCCTTCAATAGCCCCTCCAGGCGGCGGTTGAAGACCCTTCCCATTGGGATCACACGCCCTGCAAAATTCAGAAGGCCAAGCAAAGATTGGACCTCCTTAATGGGAACCCTTGACCGCCCCATAAATGCCCTGATGGCCTGCAGCATACGTTGCACTTTGTCATCCGGCAATCTGCAAACCGCATGCACCGTGTCAATTTCTATCCCCAGAAATGTTATGCACGTACATGGCCCCTGCGTCTTCTCATCCGCTAGGGGGACCCCAAAACGAGCCATCAGTTCTTTCATGACCGTCATGAGCTGGTCGCATTCCGCGCAACCCGCTCTTCCCACCAATAGGAAATCGTCAAGGTAATGAGCTATCGCCCCACCTCCTGACGCCGTTTCCACCACCCAGTGCAAGAATGAACTAAAGCACTCGAACAATGAGCAGGACAAGGAGCAACCCATTGGTAAGCACCTGTCCACGTAGTAACACCCCTCGAACTTCATCCCCATGAGCCTAAATGCCGAGGGATGGAGGGGTAGCAGACGGAACGCTGACTCTATGTCGAGCTTAGCCATCAGTGCCCCCGGGCCACACGACCTTACCACCTCTAGAGCATTATCAAACGATTGGTAATGCACCGAGCTGATTTCAGGGTCAATGGCGTCATTGACCGATCCCCCTTTTGGGAAAGACAGGTGATGAATCAGCCTGAACTTCCCTGGCTCCTTTTTTGGTACCACCCCCAAAGGCGAGATCACCAGATTCGCCATTGGGAGCTCCGCGAATGGGCCGGACACCCTACCCAACGCGACTTCCTTCGCCAATTTGTCCCGTACCACGTGCGGGAATTCGTAGGCCGTCTTCAAATTTTTGTGTAACCCAGACCCCTGGACATTTCTCGTCACAGGGATCACAAAACCCCACTCCAGGCCATCCCTGAGCAGCGCCGCTGCCTCCCGGTCTGGGTAGTGTGCCAGCCATGCTAGCATAGGGGGCAGCTTAAGCGGGGTTGGGGCCCTTGACCCCAACTCCCGGTTTTGGAGCTGGTTTAAGCTGCCCCTGGTCCTTGCGTTTACCGCAATCCGCTCCGGCGTGGGGACCGCCACAGTATCTGCATATGTGCCGAAAGGAGCAATTGCTCCCCCTGTCGCACTGCTTGTCCTGGAATTTCCAGCACTCGCGCCCCCGCCTACTGACTCTTGCCCCTTGCCGCTGAAGTCCCTGCCACGCCTGCGCTGGGGGTGGGGTTCCGCCTTCCAGCCCTAATTTCGACCACAGGTGCATATCCTGAGTGCCGAAATGCAGTAATGGGTTCCCCACCATCTTCCTCCTGAAGGCCATGTCATATTCCCGCCATGCACCCTCTTTAAATCTGTTGTGGATATCCTCAATAGTATCCTGATACTTAAAGAGGTTATGGCCTTGCAACGGCCACCTATCCACGTAGCAGGCCGCTAGTACTCTGAAGCATTTAAGCCATTCTTCGTACGTTTCAGGCCTACGTACCTTTTTAGGGCCGGATCCATCCTGGGCCCTTTCTTTCACCCTAAACGCGTCCAGTGAGAGGTCGAAAACATTAACGTAGCGACCCTCCTGTATTTTCGTAATTGTTTTCATCTTAAGGTGACCGTAAAGCGAATGAACCAGGCACGGGTAAGTGTCCCCCTGCGCCGCCACCTTACGAGGCACGGCAGCGCCGGGGGCCCCTCCCTCAGGTCTTGCGACCCCAGGCTCCCCGTCCGAGGGCCCCGACCCCCTGGCCCTATTCTTCGCATGCCCTGCCGCCATCTTCTTGATCCACCTAAACATTCTACGCTGGCCTTTCCCCACTAGTCCCAGGTCCTCCCCACTGTCTGACCCTGAGCCACTAGATGAAGAACCCGTGTCAGCATGTAGTGTGTGGGGTGCGTAGTACTCACCGTTTCCAGGGCGGCTTGCTTCGCTGGGTGCTGGTGCCGACGATCCTTTCTGATCCAGCTGCTCGCTGCTCTGATTCGCCACCACCAGTGCCCCAGCCGCAGTCGCCATAGCTGAAGCAGGCCTAATCTGTACCTGTGGAGACAAAGCAACTTGGGGAGTACTCTGGCCGACAGGTGGTGCGCCAAAAGAGACATTCCTCCCCTCCATCCTATGGTCCCCACCAGCAGTCATCCCTAGAGCTGCAGCCACAGCTCTTCTAATCAAAACTTCCTGATCAGACCCCTCCTGGGCATGTGCACTCAACCCGGGAGGTACCTGCTGCCTTGCCATCTCACGCAGCGCAGATTCAACAGCCCTCTTAATGACCTCCTCCTGCACTTGCATCGTAGTAACCTGTCCTAATGTCGGCCCACGCTCAGCAACCCCTAACTCCTCATTCGCAGGCATCACACAACCATGCCCGCCAAGCACTGTCTCCCCACCGATGCCATACTGTGCCCCATGGGCTCCGCCATGCGTTATCCCCGCATGCGACCCTCTTGAGCCCCTAGCAGCATTCCCCACAAACATGCCACCTCTAGCATCCGTGAGCCCTAAATTACATGCAACAACGTTCCTGCTCCCCCCAGCACCAGACGCACTTGTACCTTCACACACTCCAGTCCCCGTGTGCGCATGCGCCGCTGCACGGGAACCGCTTACACCCAGACGCGCTGCCACCAAAGTTGAAGGCCCCTCTGCACCATCAGTCACAGCCTCACACCTCTGACTACCAGCCGCCACAACCATGCGCGCATGCGCGGTCATTCTCTGCCCTTCCGCACACGCGTGTGCCTGCGCACTTGTGCTGGGCCTCTCCTCCATGCTGCACCTCCGAGTCTCAACCGCACCATGCACCCTGGCCTCCCTGGGTAAGTACTCCTGCCTCACGCCGCTGCCGTCTGTTGGCGCCCCACCCGCGACCGGAAGCCTCCCCAAGTTACCTGGGCAGCTCCGGTCGCGCGGTGGGACATCTCTTGCCTCAGGCCTCCCTCCAAGATGGCGGCCGAGATCCTCCTCCTCTGACGAACTAGAGGAGTAGATATCGCGTGACCCGCCACCCGAGAGGGAAGGCCCCGCTGCGCACTCTGCACTCGCCGATACCGAGCCCCCTGCCCCCTCGGCCTGCTGTGTCACCACCGAACCACCGACAGCCTGGGCCGCGGCCGGGCCCAGCACCTGGGCAGAAGGGGCCATGGCAGAGGCCAAAGTTTGGGCCAGGGCCATTACTGCCGCCATGGCTGCCGGTGGCAAAGTTTGCAAGGGACCTGCACTCTCACTCCCCAAATCAACCCCAGGACCCATAAGGGGGGCCGCCAGCACCCGCGGGCCTTCCCGCCCCCCACTAGGCCCAGCCTGAGCCTCCTCACAGCCCACTCCCCCCGGCTGCGTTCCGGATGTTAACCCAGGCCTCACTATGGGACTCGATTTGGGCCCAGTACCCTTCCTACCCCCCTTTGCAGGCCCTTTTCCCTTGTTAAAACTTCTCTGGGGGGGGCGTTTTTTGGGGGGTTGGGGGTACCACATCATCTGATCCATGCTCCTCTGTCTGTCTTGCAGGTCCTTTTTTCCTGGACGTCATCTCAACAACCTCCCTGTATCTCTTAGGTGGCAGAGATTTCCTCCTAGACCTATCCATCTTCAACACTCTTCCTTCAGGGACACAGAATCTTTCCTCTTGAAGTCTGGAACCGAAAAGAGGCTGCATACTCTGCTGCAGGACCCTATAAAGGTAAGCACAAACACCGCCTCCTCCTTTGCAGCATTGTAACAAAAACACAATCTCACATTCTCCAGACTTCAAGTTGGTAAGCCCTTAATGTTGTTACAGACCCACTAGAGGGCCCTCCACTCTCAATATGGCTCACTGCTCTGGGACCCCTTAAGACATTACGTTGTGACACAGGCCCTGATGATCAATGCATTAGAAGACCCACGAGAAATGTGCCTTGTTAGCCTATTCAGTCTCGCTATCCATGGGTCTGTCAATTTATTCCATATATACCCTCTCTGTTTTGATGAGTGGTGTTGTGTCTCCCATAGAAATAATGGGGATTGTAGCATCAGCAAAAGTCAGACAACATTGCAATCTCGACTGGGGGTTGCTGTACTTGAAGTGCTCTTACACAACATAGACTGTGTGTTCACTGAAACAAAAACAAAACATTTTCTGTAGGAACAATGCTTCTGCAAACTAAGTTTCACTGTACAGTCTCTAGATTTCACACACTAGAAAATCTCACCACCACCAAAGGCGTAACTAGAAACCTCAGGGCCCCGGTGCAAGAATCCAAGAAGGTCCCCCTGCCCCACAAAAAAGCATGATTTTGATATATTGACATTTTTTAAAAAAAACACACACACACACAAACACTTTCTAGTTAAGGCAAGTAATGTAAACTGTACTCTGGATATTACTTGGCAGGTACTCTCAGCAATAGTGATAAAGTGTGATTTTTTAAACACAAATGCAAACCACTACTTTCCTTTAAAAAGGTCTTCATGCATACACACTACATACATGCTGCATACACACTGCTTATATACACACACACATACACTACATGCATACCGCATACATACACACTGCTTACACACACACACACACACTACATACTGACGTCACTGATACATACTGTATACACACATACTGCATACACACTGCTTACATACACACACACTACATACACACTGCTTACATACATACTACATACACACTGCATACACACTGCTTAGATACACACACACCACATACACACTGCATACACACACACACACTTTTAGAGTAATGTAAATGCTTGGTTTGCTGGCTTAGATCCAGGAAAAGCCAACTGATGGTTATTGGTTAAAACCCAAGGCCTGTACACTAAGCACCTGCCTCATTCCCCTCAAGGTCACTGCACATACAATTATCTGGGCACATACCAGAAGCAGAAGTACAAAAAAGCATAACAACACAAAAAAGTAACCAGAATGAAAGAACTAGTAGGTAAATAGCCACACAACATTAGGAAAATGTCTACATGGACATTAGCAGATAGCACATGAGCATAAGTATTGAGAACACCCATTTAAATGGGCTGGGTTTTCTCCCTCCACACACTGGGAGATTGATTCCAGTGGTCGCCTCTGGTGTATATAGCTCTTCTATAACCAATACTACCTTTGCAAGCCTGGGAAGAATTTGTTTTTTTTCTGGATAGGAACATGCATACAATATAACTGTAATTTTAAACCTACAATGATAGCGTGAGGGGTCATGTAATAGGGCAGTGATAGGTACAGGGCAGTTATAGGGTGAGGGGTCATGTAATAGGGTAGTGATAGGTACAGGGCATTTATAGGGTGAGGGGTCATGTAATAGGGCAGTCATAGGTACAGGGCAGTATAGGGTGAGGGGTCATGTAATAGGGCAGTGATAGGTACAGGGCAGTTATAGGGTGAGAGGTTATGTAATAAGGTAGTGATAGGTACAGGGCAGTTATAGGGTGAAAAGTCATGTAATAGGGCAGTGATTGGTACAGGGCAGTTATAGGGTCAGGGGTCATGTAATAGGGCAGTGATAGGTACAGGGCAGGGCAGTTATAGGGTGAGGGGTCATGTAATAGGAAATATACCTTTAGGGGAATGTTTTATATGATATTCATATATATATATATATATATATATATATATATATATATATATAAAAAAATACACACACATATACGCCCCTAGTCAGAGTGTGGACACCGTCTGAACGTGCACACTGTGGCAGCCAGGACAACGTTGTGCTTAATAAAAAAAAAAAAAATTTCTATAAAAGTGAAAAAAAAAATCTGAAGCTGGCCCCCTTAAGGGGGACCTCAGGGGCCCGGTCGCAGTCGCGACAATTGCACCACCAGTAGTTCCGCCCCTGCTCACCACTGAAGAGCTGGGATGACTGATATGGCTGAAAAGGTTCCCCTAACATGGAGGGCAGTGCTTTGAATATTACAAACTCACAGCAATGTTTAAAATACAAGTTACTCCCATTATAATACAAGTTACTCCCATGGAACACCCATCAAAATCCCACAGAATACCTATATATTTGTTATGACTATGATCTACCTTGCTAATATAGAAAAAAACTATAGGAGCTGTGGGGATACATGTATATACAATGATTTACTTATATGTATTTTATTGTATAATGCAATCATATGTATTTTTTTTAGGATTATTTCTTTTTCATGATATTAACATGTCATAGAAGACAGCAGCCACGACTTTATAGTTTTACATAACTGCATTATTTTTAACATTGCAAAGTTAAAAATCTTCATTCTAAAAATACATGCAAAAGAAAAATAAAACTTTTTTTAACAATAAGAAAAATACTTACGATACATGTTATTGCATTATAATTTAAAATACATATATGTACCAAATGCACAAAATAAACACTGTACATCTCCAATTTAGGTGGCGATGCTTTTTTTTAAATATCACTGTGAACTCTTTCAGATTTCAAAACTGGAAAATTCACAATCTTTAGGCTTTTAAATTAGAGGAAAATTGTGTAAAAAAGTAATGAAAAATATATTGCAAAGTTTTACTTTCCATAATTAAGCATTTAATATTATAACTTATAAGCCTTTAATCTACCATTATTTTTTTGTTGCTAATATTTTTGTTGTTCTTGTTCCTCTCCACTAGTAAAGCTTTGGGAGTTGTTATCAGCAAGGTAACAATATTTATATAACGGTAAGAGTCCTTATCATTAAAAAAAACAGTAAATATATGTTTTATATGTTTCACAGTTGCTCTCTCATGTGCATCCAAATATTGTATGTTTTGAGCTTTATATCCCTTTAACTTCCTGTGTATTTACACAATTTACTTTTTATGTCTACATTTTTCTGTGGCGCTTGTGTATTCAAGGCAGGGTTTGTGAAACATCAGCTGTCAACACTTTTACAGTAGAGGGATTCTCTTCTGTTAGATGAACTGAAACAGTGAAAAAGATTAAATAACCTTAGAAACAGCACCTTAGGCCCACATGCGAATGGGTTTCAAGAACTTGACGAATAAACTATTTAATTTGTCTGTTTACAGTATAGATCAAACATAAACTGAAGAATTTGTGATAGGAGCATAAAAGTACTTGTTTGTGTTGCTGGATCATAATGTGGGGGGAAAAGTAAAGACAAATTTTGTGAATAATATTTAACACAGAAATTAAGAATTATGTGCATTATAGTAAAATTTAAAATTAATGAAGAAAATGTGTGAATAAAAATACTGTACATTGTGTAAAACCATGTTTCTAGTACATATATATTTTATTTTTGTCATTTTTAGAACTGTGATTTATCTTCCTAAAAATTTGAGATTTGTGGGCTGATTTAATAAATGTCGGACGGACATTTTTTTTCAGATCCAGCAGATTCAAACTATACCATTATTTTATATATTTATCATGACATGTAAGAATTCTACATCAAATGTGTGAGGAAAATGTATATTTTCATTACAACTTTAATAAAAAGGTTCTAAACAATTGTTTGTGGTTTCTTTTTAGTCTCTACTTAAATAAATGCACATTTATTCAGGTCAGGTGATCACTATTACCACAGTGATCACCTGGCTATTTTAAAGAGGGGTTCCTGTGCTTTAAAATAGGAAGTCTTGGAGGTCTCTCTTTTTGAGTTTCTAACTGCAGCCTGGCTTTTCCAGGTCTCCAGAGGTGGTGAAATCACCATGCATGTGATGCCTGGCCATTTGGCCACCTCATATGTGGAGTTTAAGTGCATGTAGTTGCACAATCACCTCCAAAAGACATAGGGGTCCATTTAAGAAATGCCAGGCAGACATCTCTGAACCTATACGCCTGATAATGCGACTAGTGGGTAGCAATACACTGCCTTCAGTTATCATTGCACAAGCATCTGCTTGTGTAGTGCCACTGGAGCAGGGGCTGTCAATCACCCCTGTCTGAAAGGTCCAGGAGCATTGCAAACCGCCAGCTCAGAGCTGGCAAATAGGTTAGGAAATAGCTTACTCATGTAAGCCTGCTGCTGAAGGCACTCCAAAGTTGCAGTCACAGCTGCTTCGTAAATGGAACCCATAGTGTGGGTGGCGATTACATTTTGTCATCCACGCTTAAAGGGTTAATCATTAACTCTAATAAAAAATAGTGTACATTCGGACATAAAGGCGTGAGTGCAGGTGCGTCGCACAGATGCATTTATAAATAAGTATAAATTTAAGAGTCCTTAACATTTAAAAAACAGTAAATATTTAAGCAATATCAAGGGGTCAAGGCTCTTGAATTGGAAAATTCTGCTGATAAATAAAAAATCTACCTAAAAAGTGTCATCTAATTAAATGAAATAGTGCAGTTGAATTGTCTCAGTGGCTAGTATTGATAAAATGGATATGGTATAAAACCACTTGAAAACCATGCATTATGAATTTTTAATGGATAAGAATGTTTCACATGTTTCTTGGAAAGGATTGAAATGCATCCCATAAATAATTATATCTAACAGGAACAAAAACTGCTGGTCCCATGCAGGCACAACTGGTAGTTGGTAAGGATGTACAACTGCTGCAGCCGTGTCTCCTTAGGACCAGCAGTTCTCTGTGGCTCTGAGTGGTGCTTTCACTATGTGTTAACCCATTTACAGAGATTCAACACATAGACTTGTAAAGTTAGTAGTGCTTGCTCTAACAAATTAAAGCATTTCATTTTTGCATTTCAGATTATTCAACTTTATATAAATTGATTTAAATTTACTGTAACAAAAATGATCTTTATAGCACTAAGTTTTTCTACTCCTGGTTGGGTTAGACAAACATTTACTTCATGAACATTAAAAACAAAAAAGATAAATGTTTATGAGCAAAACTGAATCTGACCAACAATAAAATCTACCAAACTAATTATAAACAAAAACAAAACAAATCCCTGCACTGCAGTCAAGAATATATTTATTATAATTAAAAAATACCATATATCTAAAATATTGGCATGGCATAAATAAAGAGGGGCCCCAATCATTCACTCAGTCAACCACACTATGGGCTAGATTATAAGTGGAGCGCTAAATAATTACGCACCCGCAAACGCGCAAGTTAAACTTGTAATACCAGCGCACCTAAGCCTGCGTTGGTATTACTCAGTGGAGCACTAATATTGTTTGCTCGCCACTTGTAATCTAGCCCTATATGTAGTGTGGTTGACTGAGTGAATGATTGGGGCCCCTCTATATTTATGCCATGCCAATATTTTAGATATATGGGGCTCCATGTACTAAGCAGTCAGCGAGCTACCCGCAACAAATCTCGCGTCAAAACTCGCAAACTGATATGTACAAAGCCGTCAATTGTGTTAAAACTCGCATCTTTAAAATTGCGAGCGTACTTATCCGCCAAACCTCGCTACCGCTCCATTTTTCACTGTAATTAGACACATTTGACCACCAACTCGCCAAAAAACGAATGTACTAAAAAATCTATTTGTCCGCTCGCTACAATTTCCGCTCCCACCTCGCTATTTTTGCCTCGCCACCTTTTAGGTGGCGGGCAAGGTACAAAACAATAGGAAAGTCAATCTAGACGCCAGTCTAGACATATATAAAAGGCAGTAATATCAGCATTGTACTTACAGCATAACTGGCGTCTAATTTGTCTCTCATTTCCATGTACATAAATTGCGCCCAATTTGTCGACTGTAATTAAAGAGTAATCTATTTAAATTTGTATTGTTAGTTGTCAATCTTTATAATTATTTTTATATTAATATTTATATATTATCAGATCCAGATGAAGCCATATCCAAATTGAAAATAAATATTACAAAAATAACGCTCTGTTATCACTCTTCAAAAAATTTTGAACAATAATAAAGTTGTTTAGATAAGTTGAACTTTTATAGGAGCAAAATTCTATTCCCGCGACTACTATGATGTTCGTGACACCTTGCATGTCACGTGTTAATAATTGGCCAGACAATTCAACTAAAAGTTAAGTACCATCAGCTTAGTCGCGGCGAGCGAGGCGTCAAATTTATCAACAATCCGCAACTGCTCGCGGCGGGCTAGACTTGTCTATTTATTGGGGGAATATTAGTACATAGCGACAGCGGACACCATTTCGCCCGCGGCGAGTAACGGCGAGTTTATCCGCGTCTACAATGACGGATGAATTGACGGCTTAGTACATGGAGCCCATGGTATATTTTTTGATTATAATAAATATATTTTTGATTGCAGTGCTGGGATTTGTTCTGTTTATTGTATTTACTAGGGGTAGTGTGACTACACCCTATCCCATGCACTAATACACATTCTGAAGATGATACTGTTATATACTATATATAGATAGTGCTATCACTATTGGAGAGTTGTATAATTAGAAACAAACTTTCATGATAAAACATGCAATTTTAAACAAGTTTCCATTTTATGTCTACTATCTGATTTGCTGTGTTCTTTTGGTATCTTTTGTTGTAAAGCATACCTAAGTAAGTTTAGGAGCAGCAATGCACTAATGGGAACTTGTTGCTAATTGGTGGTTGCACATATATGCTTCTTGTCCTCACCAGGGCTGGGCTAGCACCCAGTAACATATTAGTGTTCCTTCACAGAGGATACCAATAAAATGAAGTATAAGTTGTTAGAAGTTAATTGGAAAGTTGTTTAGAACTTTATGCTCTATCTGAATCATCAAAGAAAATCTTTGAGTTTCAGTACCCTTTATGGAATAGATTACAAGTGGAGAAGTATTTAGTGCTCCTGCTTCAGTGTAAAGTTTGCTAGAGGTAAGCTTTTTGTGTGCGTGAGTAAGAAGGTTGCGCACATGCAAAACCCAATAGTCGCTAACTTCAGGACTTTGGATATCAGAACCATGCAAATGCATCTGCCCAATAGACTTCAATGGAGAGAGTACAAGAAAAAAACCTAACAGTTAGAGCTTACGTGCTAACCCGACAGGTGTCATTAATATTTCACATTCTAATGTTCTTCACATACAGGAATATATTATATTTATTGTATTATGTTTGTATATATAGCTGCATACACCTATACCTATATATCTATTCCTATTGATATATAGGTATAGATATATATTTTACATTAACATTATCACATATTTATTAAAATATACATTTAATAATAAAAGGTACATTTTTTTTCTATGTGAAGAACATAGAAATGTAAAATATGCTTAACACCTTTCGGGTTTCACGCTTTAGGTCTAACACAGTGTTGGGTTAGGGCACTTGAAAATATAGTTTAATTAAGGTGCATTATAGAAATATTAAATATTAAAAAAGAATAATTATACATTATAATAGATAATGTAAAAAAAAAGAATCCATAGTGCATGTGTGTGTATATATATATATATATATATATATATATATATATATATATATAATAGTATCTATAATAATTTTAAATAATTATTAATATTTTTGTAATATTTAATATTTCCATCATGTACCTTAAGAAAACAAAGTTTTCCTGTGCGCTAACTCGCCACCACGCTAGACCTAAAGCGCGAAACCTGAAGGTTCATATTTTACATTCCTATATTCTTCAAATATAATTTTTTTGTTGTTAAATATATATTTATATATATATATATATATATATATATATATATATATATATATATATATATGATAATGTTAATGTAAAATACTTATCTATATCTTTATATCTATAGCAATAGATATATATATATGGGTAATGGTATATAAAGACATATATATATATATATATATATATATATATATATATATATATATATACATATACATATATTAACAATAAAAATAACATCTTCCTGTATTCCTGTATTTGAAGGACATTGGAATGTGAATCAATGTTAATGTTGCCATTCCAAATGTTGATTTCTATTTGAAAAAACAAAAAAACAAAAATATATATATATACAGGCACCCCTCAGTTTACGCCGGGGTTAGGTTCCAGGGGGAATGGTTGTAATTTGAAACCGTTATAAATTGAAACCCAGTTTATAATGTAAGTCAATGGGAAGTGAGGGAGTTAGGTTCCAGGCCCCTCTCAAAATTGTCATAATACATTATTTTTAAAGCTTTGAAATGGACTTTAAATGCTAAACAGCATTATAAACCTAATAACATAGATTGTATCATCATCAAACTAAGTTTAATGAACAAAAACATTTGCTAAACACCACCTAATAAAATAATTACACAACAGACTGCATCATCATCAAACTAAGTTTAATGAACAAAAACGTTTTTTTTCTTGCATTTTTCTGCAATCAGTTCTCTGCATTGTTAGCATGTTAGATAATATTGGGTCTGCACCTATTCTATGCATTTCAATCTGTAGTGATTAATAAGCAGTTAGGCACCCTCACCTCAAGCAGCTGGACAGGAAGATAATAGGGAAGTGGCTGATCGATAGCTCTGGTCTGATCTGTGTACACAAATCAATTTAAGTCAGTTAAGTTGCATAACTTTGCTGCAAAACAAGCGGACAGCTCCACCTACTGGATATTTTAATTAGTGCACTGTTTTCCAAAGCTTTTCAATAGCAGTCACATGACTGACAAAAAAGGTTGTTATTCTGAAACGGCGCAAATTGAACCGGCGTAAACCGAGGGCCATCTGTATATATATATATATATATATATACACACACAAACACACACAATGCATAATTTCAAAATTAAAATTATAATGTCTTTTGATATTCATTATGACAATCAACATTGAAATATTAAATGTACTAATTATTTTAATATGGTAGTGAGAGTCCATGAGCCATTACTCTTGGGATTCAACTCCCAGCCATTAGGAGGATGTAAAGATTCCCAAAGCTCTAAGAGCACTTAATCTCTCCCACCTCTTGTCTTTTCTTTACCTCACAGGAGGAAGGTAAAGATTTGAGCTGCTCCAGATTCTTTGTTGCTAGGGGTCCTCAGTCTGATTTAAGGCCCATTTTCCCCTCAGAGAGCTTCTAATTAGAGAGAGAGAGAGAGAATATTTGAGTATAGGGTAGTAACAAAATTACTCTCAGCGAAAGAGTTAGTCACAAGTCTGCCACAGGTGTCCCGGAGACTAGACCCATAGCCTCTTCCTGTTGCATTGTTGATATACTCCGAACACAGATCATGTGCTGTGATGTTTACAGCACTGAATAGGCTGTCTACCCGAAGCAGTCTTTTCTACAGAAAGTATGCACAGTAGAGTGGGTGCATCCTAGCTACTGTAAGTGCAGTCACTTCTTGCACTGACATAGCCCACATAATATTAGTAGGTACACCAATTTTAAGGTACATCATAGCCAGGGAACATACATATGTGACAGATTTATTCCACCTTTATTACTTAGACTTTTAATACTTAGTCTAGTAATTAGGGAAACTTTATTATTAGTTACATCTCAATGCAACCTTTTACCCTCTGTTTTATAAATATATATATTTATTTTTATATATATATATATATATATATATATGTCTGTGTATATACAAATATTGTTTCAAACACTGCTGTCATATTCTGCTCAAGACAAGTGCTCACTCTTGAGACTACATCAGTATGCTCTCCTGGAAAGCAGCTAAGTTGCAACAAATGATAAGAAGAAGAGCAAGTCTCACAGTAGAAGTAAATTTGTAAGTTGTTTTTTTTTTTAATTTTATTTGTACATTCTCTCCGAATCATGAAAACTGAATTTTAACTTGCATGTTCCTTTAAACCCATGAAAAGAGTTGTAATTTCTAGGGGTGGACATATTTCTTAAAAAAACAAACTTCTTAAGTTAATGTTGCCATTCCAAATGTTGATTTCTATTTAAAAAAAAATAATATATATATATATATATATATATATATATATATATATTAATAAAGAAATCATGTCCCGCAGTGTAGCCGTCACTTTAAGAAATTCAATAACAGTAACTCTGAAATGCTAAAATTTCTGGGATTGGGAAGAGTAGATACAACAGTAAGAGAGGGAAATTTAGACAAAATTCTGCTAAAAAAGAATGTAGGTGGATATTTCAATTGAAAGCTTTAAAACCTCTAGGACTAAACAAAGAAATTAATTATGCACCATTTCTATAAGATCAGTTGAAGAAATAAACTATACCTTGCACATAAAGAATTAATAGATACAACACATACCATGTTCCCAGACCTTCTTAAAATAAAATAAAACAATAAGTTATTTCGGTTAAAAAAAATCAAAAGAATGAGAGGACAAATTAAAATAAATATAACATATTATTGTTATATAAAACAATGTAGAAGAAATTAAGGGAATACCCTTTCTAATAATATTATAAAAAGACATATATCTATGTACCTTAGCAATTTTTAGACTACATATTAAGCTAGGATTGTTAATTTTAACTTTGTATAAAGAGGAAAGCGATAACTAAAGTGTATGATTTATTTCAATATGTATTGTCTATACGTGCAGTGGAAGGTTAAAATGCTGTGTAATTGAGGCATTTCACCTTAAGGGATGGTTCTAATGTAGAGTTAAAAAGTCAGTTATCTGACATGTGAAACAAGCTGGATGAAGCCCTATGCCATAATGAACAAGGGTGAAACGCATGTAGCCGAAGTTCTGATTAATTCTTAGGAAAATCAGCTGATCCCCTAACCTGCAATCACCAAGTTGGTATTATTATCAGCAGTTGAGATAGAGAATTTTCTACAATTTCACTTCCGAAAGCAAGACAGCAATCTGGGTGGATTATCCTACCATGTATGTATACCAACTACTGACAACACTGCTAGGAAGGAATCCTGGCCTGGGTCAACACAGTAGCTATACAACCCAGCTGATGTATCAAACCCTGAACAGAGAAACACTCACAAAGGACTCTTTCTATGAACCATCTGATAAAGTAGGCAGAAATATAGGAGCCATAAACCCTTGGAGATGACGGCTAATAAGAAGTCGAGGTAAAACCAGTGATTTGAGAGTAATACTGCTACTAATATCTCCCGCTGTAAAACTGACAAGGCCTTCTTTTCATGTCTATGTAAAGGACTGGATTTGTTACAAATTCTATAAGATTTTGAACTTATATTGAACATCTACATGGGATACAATTATATTGACTTTATGATTGTTATTTAAAGTGGGCCCACTCGGTTTTCTTTATATGATGGTTAATAAATCACAGTGTGTTATTGAAAGTGCTAAGATGTGATTAACTTAATTGTTTAACAAAATAAAACAACGGACTAGTAAGGCGCTGGACAAAGGTACCAAACCCCTCTAAGAGATATAACTCCCTCTATATTGTGTCAAATATTAGTCAAACTAGAGAATTAAATATATCTAGAGGGCGCTAAAATAGCTTAAGATACCGTTAAATGTAAATAATAAAAATATAAAAGAATTCCAATTAATAACATCTAATCATACATTTATTCACAGTAGAACATATAATTAATGTATAAAAACTGATTTAAAACTGGGACGTCTCCCTCTACTACCAAATCAAGTTAAAGGGACACTAAACTCAAATTTTTTCTTTCATGGTTCAGATAGAGCATGCAACTATAAGCAACTTTCTAATTTACGCCTATTATCAATTTTTCTTCGTTCTCTTGCTATCTTTATTTGAAAATAAGGAATGTAAATGTTAGCAGCCAGCCCATTTTAGGTTTAAAACCATGGACAGCGCTTGCTTATTGGAGGGTGACATTTACTCACCAATAAGCAAGCATAACCAAGGTTCTCAACCAAAAATGGGCCTGGTCCTATGCATCACATTCCTGCTTTTTAAATAAAGATAGCAAGAGAACGAAGAAAAAATGATAATAGGAGTAAATTAGAAAGTTGCTTAAAATTGCATGCTTTATCTGAATCATTAAAGAAAAAATTTGCTTTTAGTGTCCCTTAAAGTAATTCAGCTTATATATACTTTACAAATAGAAATATAATGCTTTCAACGTTTAGTTGATAAAACAATAAAGCCAGATATAAGTGCAAACCGGCAGATGGGAGGTTTTAGCAAGTCTCAATATTGTCATATAACACCTATGGAAACAAGAAGAAGGAAGTTCTAATGAGAGGTACAATTCTTATTGCACAATTGATTGCCGTTTCTCAAATGGCGTGTTGATTTATAACACTATGTCCGTATTTACAGTTAATGTGCACCAAAGTGAATAAAAGTCAGTGTGGTGTTATTACTCCTCAATGCCTAATACTTGGCTTATGGAAAGTTATATTTTAGCGGCCATACTATGTACGAAACAGAGTCACAGATTCTTAAGTACCTCACTCTTGTGAAGCCGTTTCACAATGTTGTCTCCAATGCCGTGGGGGTCCTCTATGGGACTGCGAGTATGCTTCTGATTGCGCTTCTCCATGTTAAGAGGTCTGGATACACTGACGCTCCTGGTAGCGTCTTTCCCCGATGCGAGTGTTATCTTACATGACTCTCTTAGTTGCTTCACGATCATGCCGCTACACTTTTATCAGCTGTTTGGTTTACTTGTAAATATCCAGAAAAAACAGATGCAGTATTTATCGTTATTAGGATAATCGTACCAGTCTTTCTTAGAAAATGTCACTTGTACTTAGTGCTCAAAGCACAAATGCTTTATCAGCGACTTTAAATTTTAAAAAAATGTATGTGCTGGAGTGGATGCTATCTAGTGAGAACCTTTGTATGTTGATATGCAATTGCGGAGCCTCAAGATGTACGCTAAACTAAGTGTCTACATAGGAGCAGATCATAACACGCAGCATTACTGACTATCAGCATACTCAGTGTGGATATTGCGTTAATCCTATGCATCTGACATATACAACTTAATCCATCCCTTGTCTGCAAAAAAGGTTATAACGAAGATTCAGAAAATTGGTCGACGTGGAAACAGCTCACTTGCAGGTGACCACTATGCTACAGGCCATGTGGAAAGAGGAACTTGCCCAGCTATTGCAGGTAAATTTTTTGAGATTGAAGCACTCGATATCAGAGGCCTTTGGGAATGCTCATTTAATATAGAGGAGTCCGGTAAGCCTTGTGCAGCCACAGTTATAGCAGCGGCGCCTACGGTGATGGTCGATACCAACCACGTAGCAGTACTCTATGAGGGTGATATTCCACGTAAACTGCATAACCTGGTGTTGCATATGAAGGAAAGCCCTAGGTATGTCTATGGAAAGGATGTTGTGACTACCAGGAGAGAATGGGAACCGGAGTGTGTCACTATAACACATGCAGTGATAGAAGATGGGGAACATATGAATACAAGCGTTACTGAGAGCAGTGCTTCGTTTGTGCGGTTTGCAGTAAACATCACAAAAGTGCCTCAATCAATTCCTATTCTAAACCAAACCAGCACCCGGAAGGTTCGGGAAAGTTTATTCTCTCATGTGATGGCAATACCGTGGCAATGTGAAGAAAGTTTGTATGCAATCCTGGTCACTAAAAGAGGTATTGGATAATATTGAAGATTATTTTTGAGTTTGCAGCTCCACTTTGCCTATTATATATGCCATTAATCAGATAGGCTGAAAGCTGGAGTGAAATAGAGACGATTGTGTTGCTCAAAACCCTCTCAGTCCTCTGCAAGTTTCTGGATTTGGACATCCCTTTCATTCCCAGTAATTAATTGGACACTGATTTTAAACCCTCATAGTATTGGAGTGGGTTAGTGACTAATCCTTTCTGATTCATGTGAAATATCGTTGCTGGTCCCTCAGTTTTGTTCTTGTATTTTATATATATTTTCTAGGTCTAATATGTTATTTGTTTCATAACTGGACTACAATGATACTCTTAGGGAATCCAGTCTTGTCTCATAATTTGACGATGCTCTATCTGCTACACTGTGAGACCTCCATGTTTACAGTTTTTCTAAAAAGTTATTTTATTCTGTTAAGTCCTAAAGCCACTTTATTCAAATGTGTTTTTATCACTGACATTGATATTAGCCAATTGTAAAGTGTATATATCACAGGTTTTTTTTTTTTTTTTTTACAGACCCTACAATTTGGTTTATTGGGATAGTGAGCAATCTGTGCTAAGTTCTTTCAGCTAATATTAAGCTGTTGATATATAATTATTTCTAATAAGAAAGTAACCTATTTATAACTTTGATTTATTATAACAGCATTTTTGTTCTACACTAATACAGGTTTCAATGTACTTCATTGCTCCAAAGATTAATATGCTTTCATGGTCTACCTAAAGATTATCCCTACTTTTATGGTGCTTTTTGCACGTTATTTTGCAAGGTACCAGTAACAAAACTAGGTTTTTGTCAACATCATATTCTAAAGTTTGTACCAATAATCAACCTAATTTTATTACTCTGCTCTCCATAGCTAAAAGGATGCTACTATTTATATGCTCATATCTATTGTTAATTTGTTTAAAAGTTCTGTCGGCTTAGTATCCTGCATGTCATACTTCTTTTTGGAACTAGTTTATTTCTAGTTTAATGTTCAATTCATAGCTTGATCACTATTATCTCCATCGAAGGTCTGCACCATCCTTAATATTAGGTTTTGCATGCTGCTTAGTTATTTTATTTATGCTCCTACCCCCGCACCCATATCCTAAAAGTACTCTGGTATTTGAAAATTATAACCAGAGACCTAAGTGTGGTTTCCCTCTCAATTTACAGCAATAATTTTTACATATTCTAATATACGTATACTTTTAAACCCACTAATGTGATGCTTGTCAGCTTATCTCAGTTTTGCGCCTTTTAATACTAGATGTTTTACAATTGGCCTCACATTTCTTCTTATCCTGCATAAACAGATGTAGAACAACTCTGCTAACAAAATGGTCAATAATACTATATTTTGACTTACCTCTACTTATTATTATTTTGTTGCTATCACTTATATAATTCATATGCTTTATATTTATTACCTTTTTCTGTATCCTCATCCAAAAGAAATATGTTTAGATTGTCAGAAGCCCAAGTGTGGCTTCAACTAATTATAGGAGAAATACAGTTACATTTATGGAAAAAAGGTTTAGTATTTTTCATGTGAGTTATCAAGAGTAGTGATGTCCCGAACTGTTCACCCGCGAGGAAACTTTGACCCTGTATGTCACAGCCTTCTGACACATTAGAGCCAATCAGCATCAGACACTCCCTCACAGACCCTCCCAGCTTCTTGGCAGCAGCCATTTTAGACTCATTATGACCTTGCTTTCTTAGTGAGAGGACCTTTAGTGTTGCTGCTGCTGACATTATAGGGAAATAGATAGCTAGGCTAGTGTATTTAGTGTCCACTACAGTCCTGAAGGACTTATCTCATCTCTGCTGCAAGGACAGCTATAACTTCAGTCTTTTTTTTTCTTTTTTGTCTTTGTATTTTTATTTGCATTTGCCTGGCTTTCAGCCTGTGTGTGAGGCTCACAGCATATACTGTGATTAGTGCCACCACTGATATCTGCTTAACATTAGTTTAAATTTAACCAACAAAAAATTGAAATTATTTTGCTAGTGAAATTTATTTTCATTTTCTATCAGGCCTGTGTTTCTCAGGCTCACACAGCATATACTTCATTTTTTTTAAGTCTTTTGGTTAATTGCTCTGTGCCAGCCACCACTCATATCTGCTTAACCTTATTTTAAATTTTAAAAAAAACTTTTAAATCATTTTGCTAGTGTAATCTAATTTCATTTTCTGTCAGGCCTGTGTGTTTCTGACTTACAGAGCATACTGTGGTTAATTGCTGTCCTACCTAGGCTAGCAGCCACGACTCATATGTGCTTAACTTTTTTTTAAATTCCAAAAAAAAAAACTTTAAATCATTTTGCTAGTGTAATCTAATTTTATTTTCTATCAGGCCTGTGTGTATCTGACTTACAGAGCCTACTGTGGATAATTTCTGCCCTACCAAGGCTAGCAGCCGGCCCACGACTCATATGTGCTTAACCTTTTCCTTTAAATTAAAAAAAACAAAACTTTAAACCATTTTGCTAGTGTAATCTAATTTTATTTTCTATCAGGCCTCTGTGTATCTGACTTACAGAGCCTACTGATGTTAATTGATGCCCTTCCAAGGCTAGCAGCCATGACTCATATGTGCTTAACCTTTTTCTTTAAATTAAAAAAAAAACCTTTAAATCATTTTGCTAGTGTAATCTATTTTTATTTTCTATCAGGCCTGTGTGTTTTGCTGACTTACAGAGCATACTGTGTTTAATTGCTGCCCTCCCTAGTCTATCAGCCATGACTTATATGTGCTTAACCTTTTTTTAAATTCCAAAAAAAAAACCTTTAAATTATTTTGCTAGTGTAATCTAATTTCATTTTCTATCAGGCCTGTGTCTTTCTCGCTTACACAGCATACTGTGGTAAATTGCAGCCCTATCTACCAGCCACGACTCATATCTGCTTTACATTATTTTAAAGTAAAAAAAAAATTTAAATCATTTTGCTAGTGTAATTTAATTTATTTTTCCATCAGGCCTTTGTGTTTCTGGCCCACATCATATAGTGTGACACAGATTAATATTTTTTTTTCACCACTTATATCTGGTGTTACAACATTAGTGTAAATTCTATGTAAAAAAATTTTTTACATCAGTCCTCTTCTAGTGTTATTTAATTTTAGTTGCCAGGCCAGCCAGGCTGCCATTAGTGCCAGCCTATGTGTCAGGCTGCCAGCATATACTGTGCCTACTTCCATCCTCAGTGCCAGTCCACGACTCCTATCTGGTGTAACATAATATTACATTTTGTAAAAAAAAACTTTTACATCAATCTTCGAGTGTTATTTAATATTAGTTCACAGGCCAGCCTGCCACCACTAGTGCCAGCCTGTGTGTCAGGCATACTGTGCCTAGTTCTATCCTGAGTGCCATTACTCCTATCTGTTGTAACATTTTTCTAACTTTTGTAAAAACAAACTGTTACATCACTCTGCTATTGTTATTTAATTGCAGTTGCCTGCCTGCCAGCGTGTGTGCCAGGCCCACTTGCCAACTAGTTACACCAATCATATTTGTTATAACAGTAGTGTAAATATTTAAAATAAAATATTTTTTGACTGTGAATCATCGGCCTGCTAGTGCAATTGAATTGCAGTTGCCTGCCAGCCAGCGTGTGTGCCAGGCCCACTTGCCAACTGGTGCCACCAATCATATTTGTTATAACAGTAGTTTAAATATTAAAAATAATACATTTTTGACTCTGAAAGATCAGTCTGCTAGTGTAATCCAATTGCAGTTGCCTGCCTGCCAGCGTGTGTGCCAGGCCCACTTGCTGCCAACTATTCCCATCAATCATATTTGTTATAACAGTATAGTAAATATTTAGAATAAATAATTTTTTGCCTGTGAATCATCAGTCTGCTAGTGCCTTTGAATTGCAGTTGCCTGCCTGCCAGCATGTGTGCCAGGCCACTTGCCAACTAGTTACACCAATCATATTTGTTCTAACAGTATTATAAATATTTAAAATAATAAATTCTTAGATTGTGAATCATCAGTCTGCTAGTGCCATTGAATTGCAGTTTCCTGCCTGCCAGCGTGTGTGCCAGGCCCACTAGCCAACTAGTGCCACCAATCATATTTGTTGTAACAGTCTTGAAAATTTTTTAAATCATAACTTTTTTGACTGTGAATCTTCAGTCTCCTATTCCTATTGAATTGCAGTTGCCTGCCTGCCAGTGTGTGTGCCAGGCCCACTTGCCAACTAGTTACACCAATCATATTTGTTGTAACAGTATTGTTAATATTTAAAATAAAAAAATGTTAGGTTGTGAATCATCAGTTTGCTAGTGCCATTGAATTGCAGTTTACTCCTGCCTGCCAGTGTGTGTGCCAGGCCCACTAGCCAAATAGTGCCACCAATCATATTTCTTGTAACAGTATTGAATTTTTTTTAAATCATAACTTTTTTGACTGTGAATCTTCAGTCTCCTAGTGCCATTGAATTGCAGTTGCCTGCCTGCCAGCCTGTGTGCCAGGCCCACTTGCCAACTAGTTACACCAATCATATTTGTTGCAACAGTATTGTTAATATTTAAAATAAAAAAATGTTAGATTGTGAATCATCAGTTTGCTAGTGCCATTGAATTGCAGTTTACTCGTGCCTGCCAGCGTGTGTGCCAGGCCCACTAGCCAACTAGTGCCACCAATCATATTTCTTGTAACAGTATTGAATTTTTTTTAAATCATAACTTTTTTGACTGTGAATCTTCAGTCTCCTAGTGCCATTGAATTGCAGTTGCATGCCTGCCAGCCTGTGTGCCAGGCCCACTTGCCAGCTAGTTACACCAATCATATTTGTTGTAACAGTATTGTAAATATTTAAAATAAAAAATTCTTAGACTGTGAATCATCAGTTTGCTAGTGCCATTGAATTGCAGTTTCCTCCTGCCTGCCAGCGTATGTGCCAGGCCCACTAGCCAACTAGTGCCACCAATCATATTTCTTGTAACAGTATTGAAAAAGTTTGGTGCGGCTAATCATGCAGGCCATATAGACCTCCCACCATTCGGTGTTGTAACAGGTATTAAACTAATAAGAACAGTACTTTCAAGAGCCAAGGTTTTATTGTTGTACTTTGTTAGGCTAATCATGATGGCCATGTAGACCACCCCCGAGAGGCCTGGAAGTAACAGGGATGAAAGTGCTAAGAATAGTACTACTTTAAACAACCGAGTTAGCCATGGGTCTTAGTCCAAGACCGCATGTCTTTTTTTTGGGTTTGGTGCGGCTAATCATGCAGGCCATATAGACCTCCCACCATTCTGTGTTGTAACAGGTATTAAACTAATAAGAACAGTACTACCAAAATACAGCCAATTAACAGGCTTTCAAGAGCCAAGGTTTTATTGTACTATGTTAGGCTAAACATGATGGCCATGTAGACCACCCCCGAGAGGCCTGGAAGTAACAGGGATGAACGTGCTAAGAATAGTACTACTTTAAACAACCGAGTTAGCCATGGGTCTTAGTCCAAGACCGCATGTCTTTTTTTTGGGTTTGGTGCGGCTAATCATGCGGGCCATATAGACCTCCCACCATTCGGTGTTGTAACAGGTATTAAACTAATAAGAACAGTACTACCAAAATACAGCCAATTAACGGGCTTTCAAGAGCCAAGGTTTTATTGTTGTACTTTGTTAGGCTTATCATGATGGCCATGTAGACCACCCCCGAGAGGCCTGGAAGTAGCAGGGAGGAAAGTGCTAAGAATAGTACTACTTTAAACAACCGAGTTAGCCATGGGTCTTAGTCCAAGACCGCATGTCTTTTTTTGGGGTTTGGTGTGGCTAATCATGCAGGCCATATAGACCTCCCACCATTCAGTGTTGTAACAGGTATTAAACTAATAAGAACAGTACTACCAAAATACAGCCAATTAACAGGCTTTCAAGAGCCAAGGTTTTATTGTTGTACTTTGTTAGGCTAATCATGATGGCCATGTAGACCACCCCCGAGAGGCCTGGAAGTAACAGGGATGAAAGTGCTAAGAATAGTACTACTTTAAACAACCGAGTTAGCCATGGGTCTTAGTCCAAGACCGCATGTCTTTTTTTTGGGTTTGGTGCGGCTAATCATGCAGGCCATATAGACCTCCCACCATTCGGTGTTGTAACAGGTATTAAACTAATAAGAACAGTACTACCAAAATACAGCCAATTAACGGGCTTTCAAGAGCCAAGGTTTTATTGTTGTACTTTGTTAGGCTAATCATGATGGCCATGTAGACCATCCCCGAGAGGCCTTGAAGTAACAGAGATGAAAGTGCTAAGAATAGTACTACTTTAAACAACCGAGTTAGCCATGGGTCTTAGTCCAAGACCGCATGTCTTTTTTTTGGTTTGGTGCGGCTAATCATGCAGGCCATATAGACCTCCCACCATTAGGGGTTGTAACAGGTATTAAACTGCTAAGAACAGTACTACTTAACACAACCTAGTTACCATGGGTCCCAGACCGCATGTCTTGTTATTATATTTTGTTCGGGTAATCATGAAGGCCATATAGACCTCCCCTGATAGGGTGAGTAACAGGTATTAAAATGCTAAGAACAGTACTACTTAACACAAACTTACCATGGGTCCCAGAGCATATGTCTTATTATTATATTTTGTTAGGGTAATCATGCAGGCCATATAGACCTCCCCCGATAGGGTGAGTAACAGGTATTAAAATACTAAGAACAGTACTACTTAACACAACCTAGTTACCATGGGTCCCAGCCTGCATGTCTTGTTATTATATTTTGTAAGGGTAATCATGCAGGCCATATGGACCTCCCCCGATAGGGTGAGTAACAGGTATTAAAATGCTAAGAACAGTACTACTTAACACAACCTTACCATGGGTCCCAGAGCATATGTCTTATTATTATATTTTGTTCGGGTAATCATGAAGGCCATATAGACCTCCCCCGATAGGGTGAGTAACAGGTATTAAAATGCTAAGAACAGTACTACTTAACACAAACTTACCATGGGTCCCAGAGCATATGTCTTATTATTATATTTTGTTAGGGTAATCATGCAGGCCATATAGACCTCCCCCGATAGGGTGAGTAACAGGTATTAAAATGCTAAGAACAGTACTACTTAACACAACCTTACCATGGGTCCCAGACCCAGAGCAGATGTCTTATTATTATATTTTGTAAGGGTAATCATGCAGGCCGTATAGACCTCCCCCGATAGGGGGAGTTACAGAGATTAAAGTGCTAAGAATAGTACTACTTATAACACAACCTAGTTACCATGGGTCCCAGACCGCATGTCTTATTATTATATTTTGTCAGGGTAATCAGGCAGGCCATATAGACCTCCCCCGATAGGGGGGGGGGGGTAACAGGGATTAAAGTGCTAAGAAAAGTACTAATTAACACAAGCTAGTTACCATGGGTCCCACACCGCGTGTCTTGTTGTTATACTTTGTCAGGGTAATTATGCAGGCCATATAGACCTCCCCCGATAGGGGGAGTTACAGGAATTAAAGTGCTAAGAATAGTACTACTTAACACAACCTAGTTGCCATGGGTCCCAGACCGCATGTTTTGTTGTTGTACTTTGTTAGGCTAATCATGATGGCCATGTAGACCTCCCCCGAGAGGCCTGGAAGTAATAGGGATGAAAGTGCTAAGAATAGTACTACTTTAAACAACCGAGTTAGCCATGGGTCTTAGTCCAAGACCGCATGCCTTTTTTTTTATTTTGGTGCGGCTAATCATGCAGGCCATATAGACCTCCCACCATTAGGTGTTATAACAGGTATTAAACTAATAAGAACAGTACTACTTAACACAACCTAGTTACCATGGGTCCCAGACCGCATGTCTTGTTATTATATTTTGTTCGGGTAATCATGAAGGCCATATAGACCTCCCCTGATAGGGTGAGTAACAGGTATTAAAATGCTAAGAACAGTACTACTTAACACAAACTTACCATGGGTCCCAGAGCATATGTCTTATTATTATATTTTGTTAGGGTAATCATGCAGGCCATATAGACCTCCCCCGATAGGGTGAGTAACAGGTATTAAAATACTAAGAACAGTACTACTTAACACAACCTAGTTACCATGGGTCCCAGCCCGCATGTCTTGTTATTATATTTTGTAAGGGTAATCATGCAGGCCATATGGACCTCCCCTGATAGGGTGAGTAACAGGTATTAAAATGCTAAGAACAGTACTACTTAACACAACCTTACCATGGGTCCCAGAGCATATGTCTTATTATTATATTTTGTTCGGGTAATCATGAAGGCCATATAGACCTCCCCCGATAGGGTGAGTAACAGGTATTAAAATGCTAAGAACAGTACTACTTAACACAAACTTACCATGGGTCCCAGAGCATATGTCTTATTATTATATTTTGTTAGGGTAATCATGCAGGCCATATAGACCTCCCCCGATAGGGTGAGTAACAGGTATTAAAATGCTAAGAACAGTACTACTTAACACAACCTTACCATGGGTCCCAGACCCAGAGCAGATGTCTTATTATTAGGTGTTATAACAGGTATTAAACTAATAAGAACAGTACTACTTAACACAACCTAGTTACCATGGGTCCCAGACCGCATGTCTTGTTATTATATTTTGTTCGGGTAATCATGAAGGCCATATAGACCTCCCCTGATAGGGTGAGTAACAGGTATTAAAATGCTAAGAACAGTACTACTTAACACAAACTTACCATGGGTCCCAGAGCATATGTCTTATTATTATATTTTGTTAGGGTAATCATGCAGGCCATATAGACCTCCCCCGATAGGGTGAGTAACAGGTATTAAAATACTAAGAACAGTACTACTTAACACAACCTAGTTACCATGGGTCCCAGCCCGCATGTCTTGTTATTATATTTTGTAAGGGTAATCATGCAGGCCATATGGACCTCCCCTGATAGGGTGAGTAACAGGTATTAAAATGCTAAGAACAGTACTACTTAACACAACCTTACCATGGGTCCCAGAGCATATGTCTTATTATTATATTTTGTTCGGGTAATCATGAAGGCCATATAGACCTCCCCCGATAGGGTGAGTAACAGGTATTAAAATGCTAAGAACAGTACTACTTAACACAAACTTACCATGGGTCCCAGAGCATATGTCTTATTATTATATTTTGTTAGGGTAATCATGCAGGCCATATAGACCTCCCCCGATAGGGTGAGTAACAGGTATTAAAATGCTAAGAACAGTACTACTTAACACAACCTTACCATGGGTCCCAGACCCAGAGCAGATGTCTTATTATTATATTTTGTAAGGGTAATCATGCAGGCCGTATAGACCTCCCCCGATAGGGGGAGTTACAGAGATTAAAGTGCTAAGAATAGTACTACTTATAACACAACCTAGTTACCATGGGTCCCAGACCGCATGTCTTATTATTATATTTTGTCAGGGTAATCAGGCAGGCCATATAGACCTCCCCCGATAGGGGGGGGGGGGGTAACAGGGATTAAAGTGCTAAGAAAAGTACTAATTAACACAAGCTAGTTACCCTGGGTCCCACACCGCGTGTCTTGTTGTTATACTTTGTCAGGGTAATTATGCAGGCCATATAGACCTCCCCCGATAGGGGGAGTTACAGGAATTAAAGTGCTAAAAATAGTACTACTTAACACAACCTAGTTACCATGGGTCCCAGACCGCATGTTTATTTATTATACTTTGTCAGGGTAATTATATATCTAACAAATCTATCTATTTCTCTTCTATCGATTCTATCTAACTATCAATCTATGTATATCTATCTATCTATCCTATCTATCTATCTTCTGTCCGTACTGTTTTGAGACAGCCACTTGTGTTTTGGACAAATTTGAAGTAGGAGGACAGACCAATCACAGGGATTAAACTGGGAAGAATAGTAATACTTAAGAAAACCTAATTATACCAGAACCACCATGGGTTCCAGACCGCATGTTTGGTTGTTAAACTTTGTCAGGGTAATCATGCAGGCCATATAGACCTCTCCCGATAGGGGGAGTTACAGGGATGGAAGTGCTAAGAATAGTACTACTTAACACAACCTAGTTACCATGGGTCCCAGACCACATGTTTAATTATTATACTTTGTCAGGGTAGTTATATATTTAACAAATCTATCTATTTCTCTTCTATCGATTCTATCTAACTATCAATCTATGTATATCTATCTATCCTATCTATCTATCTTCTATCCAGACTGTTTTGGACAAATTTGAAGTAGGAGGACAGACCAATCACAGGGATTAAACTGCGAAGAATAGTAATACTTAAGAAAACCTAGTTATACCAGTACCACCATGGGTCCCAGACTGCATGTTTTGTTGTTATACTTTGTCAGGGTAATCATGCAGGCCATATAGACCTCCCTTGATAGGGGAAGTAACAGGGATTAAAGTGCAAAGAATAGTACAACTTAACACAACCTAGTTAACATCAACAGTGGTTCCCAGACCGCATGTCTTGTTATTAGATTTTGCCAGGATAATCAGCCAGGCCATATAGACCGCCCCCGATAGGGGGAGTAACAGGGATTAAAGTGCTAAGAATAGTAAAAATTAACACAACCTAGTTAACAGTGGTTCCCAGACCGCATGTCTTGTTGTTATATTTTGCCAGGATAATCAGGCACGCCGTATAGACCTCTCCCGATAGGGGGAGTAACAGGGATTAAAGTGCTAAGAATAGTACTACTTAACACAACCTAGTTACCATGGGTCCATGACCGCATGTTTTGTTATTATACTTTGTCAGGGTAATCATGCAGGCCATATAGACCTCCCTTGATAGGGGGAGTAACAGGGATTACAGTTCTAAGAATAGTACTACTTAATACAACCTTGTTACCATGGGTCCCACACCGCATGTTTTGTTGTTATACTTTGTCAGGGTAATCATGCAGGCCATATAGAACTCCACCGAAAGGGGGAGTAAGAGGGATTAAAGTGCTAAGAAAAGTTTTACTTAACACAACCTAGTTACCATGGGTCCCAGACCGCGTGTCTTGTTGTTATACTTTGTCATGGTAATCATGCAGGCCATATAGACCTCCACCGATAGGAGGAGTTACAGGGCTGAAAGTGCTAAGAATAGTACTACTTAACACAACCTAGTTACCATGGGTCCCAGCCGCATGTTTAATTATTATACTTTGTCAGGGTAATTATATATCTAACAAATCTATCTATTTATCTTCTATCGATTCTATCTAACTATCAATCTATGTATATCTATCCTATCTATCTATCTTGTGTCCGGACTGTTTTGAGACAGCCACTTGTGTTTTTGACAAATTTGAAGTAGGGGGACAGACCAATCATCTTCTTCCATCTCCCGGTTCCAAAAATGCAGGCCATATAGACCTCCCCCGATAGGGGGAGTTACAGGTTGTAGTAAACTGCTAAGAATAGTACTACTTAACACACTACGGGTCACAGACCGCATGTCTTATTGTTATACTCTGTCAGGGAAATTATATATCTTTCAAATCTATCTATTTATCTATCAAATCAATCTAACTATCAAAGGTATCTATCAAGTGTATATTGCATCTATTGATCGATGTAATTCATATCTATAGAATGTATATTACATATTTTGGTTGCTGTAATTCGTATCTATCAAATGTATATTGCATCTTTGGATCGATAACATTCGTATCTATCAAATGGATATTGCATCTATTGATCGATGTAATTCGTATCTATCAAATGTATATTGCATCTATTGATCTATGTAATTTGTATCAATCATATGTATATTGCATCGATTGAGCTATGTAATCTATGTATCTATCAAATCTATCTCGTGGTTGTGCAAATGGACTGTTTGCGGTTGTTTGCGGTGCGTTACACTTGGAGTTTGCTCTGTCACTGTGAAGCGGCCGTAACCCTTACACTACCTGATAGATACGACATCATAACTGATGTTTTAAAGCACGTTATTGCAAACAATTTGGGAATGTTAGGTGATTTAGGCCCTTTATGGGTTGAAAGCAGACTCTGCATCAACTATGTAATTTTCCATGGGAGTTTTGACATGGATCCCCCTCCAGCATGCCACAGTCCAGGTGTTAGTCCCCTTGAAACAACTTTTCCATCACTATTGTGGCCAGAAAGAGTCCTTGTAGGTTTTAAAGTTCGCCTGCCTATTGAAGTCAATGGCGGTTTGCGCGGTTGGCCGGTTCGCGAACAATACCGGAAGTTCGAGTCCGCCGTTCACAAACCGAAATTTTTAAGTTTGCAACATCACTAATCAAGAGCAATTCAGTGCACCGTGCAGTACAGTGGCATTTCAATTGTATGATATTTGCTATTAGTGTCTAACAAACATGCCAATCTGCTTCTTTTAACTTTATCTGTGATGTAACAGATACGATTGAGCTTTTCTGTTAATGCAACTGTTATGATCTTACCTTTATTTTTGTATTCGTATGCCAAATGCCTTATTGCTTGTGTACTGTACCGCAATAAAAATTATTTTAAAAAAAAAAACACAAAAAAAAACAATTAAGTATGGGTAAGAGAATGAGTTTATTCTTAACAATACTGTATCACAATAAAATATTACAATAAAATAATTATATGGATCTGGATCCTCTACACATAAAAAAATGACACTATTGCAATAGTCTATGATGGACCAAGTGGTATAAAATATATAAGATCTAAAAAAATATATATACAATATCTAAAAAATATGATATATATATATATATATATATATATATATATATATATATATAAACAATGGGAAAATATTGATAAAGGCTCTTTGCAGCTGAAACCGGTAGATGTACCCTGATTAGCTCACATTTTTTTTAATCTACAACAGCTCACTGAGCTGACTGAACAGACACCTGTAACAGCTACATCTCAAGGAACCAAGTAAAGAAGAAGAAATATTCAGCAATACTCTGGAAACAGGCTTACCACAAAGCCATTGAGTGACTGCACTCTCTTATTTAGAGACTTATCACAAGATCCATTAACAGCTGCCTTGTGGAGCAAGGCAGAGAGTTCCACAAAGTAGGGGTCAGTCCGGAGAGATCCTGTAGACAGAAATGTGAGGAGGTAACAACAGAGGAGGAGGTCATGAGCAGAGTCTGGGGACAAGGGGGCTCATTTATTAAGCTCTGTATGGAGCTTGTAGGGCCGTGTTTCTGGCAAGCCTTCAGACTCCCAGAAACACCAGTTATGAAGCAGCGGTCTAAAGACCGCTGCTACATAGCCTGTCTGTCTGCTCTGAGGAGGCGGACAGAGATTGCGTGAAATCAACCCGATCCAATACGATCGGGTTGATTGACACCCCCTGCTGGCAGCTGATTGGCCGCAAATCTGCAGGGGACAGCATTGCACCAGCAGTTCACAAGAGCTGCTGGTGCAAGGCTGAATGCGAAGAGCGTATTGGTCTCCTCATTCAGCGATGTCTGTCAGACATGATCCGCTGATCGGATCATGTCGGACAGGCATTTAATAAATAGGCCCAAAGGTCTGATATATAGGGGGAGCAGTGCAACTGAGGGCCTTGTATGTCAGAGTCAGAATTTTGTGTTTAAATCTGGGAGGCTAGAGGAAGCCAGTAAAGGGATTGTCAGAGAGGTGCAGCAGATGTAAAACAATGTGTAAGGAAGATGAGCCTGGCAGAGGCATTCATTATGGATTGTAAAGGAGCTAGATGGCAGCTAAGGATACCAGAGGGGATGGGGTTGCAGTAGTCAAGGTGGGAAAGGATGAGAGAGGGGATTAAAATCTTAGTTGTGTCTTGTGTAAGAAAATGTCAAATTTGAGAGATTTTTTTAAGGTGGAAGCAGCAGGAATTGGCCAATGACTGAATGTGAGGAGTGAAAGAATGATCTCAAGTGTGACCCCAAGACATTGGGCATGCAGGGTTGGGGTAATGATGGAGTTATCTACAGTTATAGAAAAATGGTGGGTGGAGATTTTAGAAAAAGGGGGGATAAGGTGCTCAGTTTTGGAGAGATTTAGCTTAAGGTAGTGAGAGGACATCCAGGATGATATGAGAAAGACATTTAGTGACACACATTAGCAAAGAAGGAGATAGTTCTGGTGCAGAGAGGTAGATGATGTATAGATTGAGAAGAGAAGGAGACCAAGGACAGAGCCTTGTGGTACCCCAACAGAAAGTGGTAAAGAGGCATAGGATACACCTGAGAAGACTGCACTAAAGGTATGGTTAGACAGGTAGGAAGAGAACCACAAGGGCTGTGACACAAATGCCAAAGGATTGGAGGGTTTGGAGCAAAAGAGGGTGATCAACGGTATCAAAAGCTGCAGACAAATCGAGGATGACTAGCCGAGAGAATGGCCATTCAAATTTGCTGTATGTAGGTTGTTGGTAACCTTAATGATTGCTGGCTCTGTGGAGTGTTGGGGACGAAATCCAGATTGCAGTGGGTCAAGGAGGGAGTTTAATGTAAAGAAATGTGATAGATGTGTATATACTAGCTTTTCAAGAAGTTTTGAGGCAAGGGAGAATATGGCAATAGGGCGATAGTTGTATGGGGAGGTTGGATCGAGAGAACGTTTTTGAGGATAGGTGTGACCAGTGCATGTTTTAGAGATAAGGTAAATATACTAGTGCTGAGGGAGAGGTTGAAAATGTCTGTGAGTATATGGGTTAAGGTATAAGAGAGGGAGGAGAGTAGCTGTGAGGGGATGGGATCACAGGAACAGGTAGTGAGGTGAGAGGGCAGTATAAGGGCAGAAACGTCTTCCTCAGTAACAGGGACAAAAGAGCTGAATTTATTTGTGGGTTTTGGATGATTGCAAGCTTTTCAGGGGATTGGAGACTGGTAGTATTTTGAGAGATGATTTAGTTTCTTATGGAATCAGTTTTGTTATTGAAGTGGCTAGCAAAATCTTGAGCTAAGAGAGAAGTTCTAATAGGAGTTGGGGTGAGTGGAGAAGAGTATTGAAACTATTGAAAGAACAAACATTTTGGGTTTGATGAAAGAGTAGAGATAAGAGTAGAGAAGTAATCTTGCTTAGAACAGTTAAGGACAGAATAGTAAGAGTTCAAGATGAACTTGTAGTGAAGAAAGTCAGTTGAACTCTGAGATTTTAATGTCGCTAAGCAGTGCAGGAACATCTGCTAGGTAGCATGTCAGAGGAGTATGCCAGGGCTAAAGATGAGTGTGTGACTTTCAAGCTATGGTAGGAGGGGCCAGATTGTCAAGGACCAATGTAAGGGTGGAATTGTAGTTTCAGATAGATTGGTCAGGGCAGGAAAATGAGGAGATGGAAAAGAGCAGAGGTTTGAGAGGGTTTTAGGGCTGTTGCTTATCCAACATTTAATGCTTCTGTGCATTTTGATGTGTACAAGGAGGAAGAGTGGAAGTAGGGAGTGATGTGATGTTGCAAGTAAGGAGATGATGGTCAGAAAGAGTAAAAGGGGAATTTGTGAAGTTTGAGAGAGTGCATCGATAGCTGAAAATTAGACCAAGGGAGTGACTATCCTTGTGATTGGGAGAGTCAGTCCATTGTGACAGACTGAAAGAGGAAGTGACTTGCAGAAGTTGTTTTGAAGAGGAGACAGTGAGATTGTCAACAGGGAGGTTGAAATCCCAAAGAATGAGGGGAGGGGTGTCTGAGGAAAGGAAATAATTTAGCCAGACAGCAAAATGATCTAGAAGTTGAGGAGCCAGGGGGCAGTATAGTATATGAGGAGAGAAAAAGCTAATCTTGTGGGTTTCAATGAAGAAAATGTGAGGGAAGAGATGGATTGTATTTGTTGAAAGGTGCAATGAGAAGAAGGTAAAATACCTACACAACCCCTTGTTTATTTCAATTTCAGGTGTGGCTGAATTGGAGACCCCCGTGTGACAATGCAGCAATGGATGCTGTGTCTGAAGGAGAGAGCCAGGTTTCTGTGAGAGCCAGAAGGTTGAAGGAGTGGGAGATGAAGAGGTCATGGATAGAAGTGAGCTTGTTGCAAACTAAGCAAAAGTTCCAAAGTGCACAAGTGAAGGGGGTGTTGGCTTTAGACACATGTGTAATTTGAGCAAGGTTACAAGAGTTTTGTTTTCTAGGTCTATGGAAAGGCACACATGGTTGTGCAAGGCTAGGAATATGTGGGGGACCAGGATTAGGGGAGATATTGCCAGCAACTAGTATGAGCAACAGCATTACAACAGCACTTATGTAGTGTCTTGTTTTTTGTTCAATCCTTGTTTTAATTCTTGTATAATTATTTTGCCTAATTCTTAATGCCTCACACTAAATGTTAACTTAAGATATGTGAACATATGATATTAAAATAATGCTAACTAAACCAGCAATGCTTCCCCATAGAAGTGTTAGATTTTTAGGACAGAGCATTGAGCCGAGTCTAGTAAATTAGTTAATTACATGATGAAACACAATCAAAAGGCCAATTATGAAAGTTTGATTCAGGGTAGGATAAGTTAAAATAAACAGACAATAGAATTTGGAGGGGGCTGAGGTTATACTGTTAGTGAACTTACAAATTTAGGAATTATAACACGTATTGACTGGGTTTGAACATCACATATCTAAAGACAAGACAATAAAAATGTCATCACAGTAAATGCAGCACTTGTTTCACAAACTACAAACACAAACCAAAGGAGAGAGTTATACAGAGTATAATAGCAACAGAAAGCAGTGAATTTAGCAGTCGATGATTCAGGACCCAATTTACAAGCAAACAGAGAGAGTTGCACATAGTATAATAGCAACAAAAAGCAGTGAATTTAGCAGGAGATGATTAAGGACCCAAATCCCATACCTGAAAGCAGAAAATAAAGAGTAGGGTTAACTAGCTGTAGTGTGTATTCCTTAGCAGATTTCAAAAGGCAATTTGTTAGCTTAATAAGCAGCAGTGTGGTGAGTATTGAGTATAATTTTTGTATAATTATTTTGACTAATTCTTAATGCCTCACTTATAAAGTGCTCACTTTAGGTATGTGAGCATATGATATTACACTAATGCTAACTAACCCAGAAATGCTTCCTAATAGAAGTGTTAGATTTATAGGACAGAGCATTCAGCTGAGTCGACTAAATTAGTTAATGACGTGATGAAAGTCAGTCAAAAGGCCAATTGGGAAAGTTTGATTCAGGATAGAATAAGTTAAACCAGCAATGCTAAACCCCAGCAATGCTTCCCCATATTTGGATAACGCTCATCAGGTTTCGTTCGCACAAACTTTCTACTTTCAACTTGTAAAATGAGCACATTCAGACACAAGCAAAAAGATTACTTCAAGCGAAGTTTACGCTCGAGTGAAAGTGCTAAATAGTGCGTCACTTGTACAACTTTGCAAGGCCCCTCCAGTGCTCCATAGTTATTTTAAAAAACATTTTCTTGTGCTTTTTTATACTTTTGGTGCATATTATTATCTATACTAGCTAGTGAGCAATTTATCTCATTGACCAGATGCGTACAAACATGCTTTTCCTGTTAGTTTCAAAATATACATTATAACATAACCTGCTTTCAAGAAAGAAAAATATATAACATTTTTAGAATGCTTTCATGTGTGTCATGTCTCTTTAAATAAATACAACACATACAAAGTTATTAGACACAGGTCTAACTGAACATTGCTACATTTAAACTGGGTACAATGTTTGAAGAAACTGTTACCAGAATATATGAAATAAATATTTTTTTTAGAGAAATGCAATACAAATAATGGCATATCTGGTTTGACTTCAATCAGCAGTTTTTTCATTAAATTCAATGATTGATATCTGAGATCCTGTATGAACTGTTGGATGAAAGGGTAATTGACTGACATTGACAGTAAAACAATCTGAGGCATAAAGAGATACTGAGCTTGCAGACAGATTCCACTGTGGTTTTTATTATACACAATAAAAATGCACAGCTGGGCCTCTTGAGGTTCTAGTCAGAAGCCTGAAGACAGATGTTTTGAATGTTAAAGTCCAGAAGAAATGCATTTAGGACACAAAAAAAGGTTACCAAGGGTAGTAACATGGGAAAAGTATAGGATATAAGAATTTCCGGTGACTTCACAGTCTTTTCCAAAACATTGCGAAAATGGTAAAATCTGTAAATATAAAAAGGAAAAAAGTATTTTCTTTTAGTGCAATAAAATAAACAACACGTTCATTGTATGTTGTATTTTTAATTATGCTGTAATAAATTATAATACCATCCTTGTATTATATCCTATGTTGGCATAACATCACATTTTTAAGATTGTGTTCCCAAACTTGCTATGAGTTTAAAAAAGTAAAAAAAAATATATATATATATATATATATATATATATATATATATACTCTATATGGAGTTGTACCCCCCCCCCCCCCCCCCACATGCATTATATCTTTGTAAGGCTTTCTATAAAAATTTTGAGTATTTCTGGGAATGTGTGCCTATTCATCCAAAAGAGCACTTGTGAAGTCAGGCACTGATGTAGGACACAAGAAGGTATGGCTCTCAATTCATCCCAAATGTGTTAAATGGGTTTGAGGTCAGGGCTCTGTGAAGACCACTCGAGATCCTCCACACCACATTCCTCAAACCATTTATTTATGAACCTTGCTTTGTGTACAGGGGCACAGTTATGCTGGAACAAGATACAGCCTTCCCCAAACTGTTTCCATAAAGTTGAAAACACCCAATTGTCTAAAATGTCTGTATCCTGTACCATTACTGGAACAAAGGGGCCTAGCTTAAACCTTGAAAAAAAAACTCAGACCATTATCCTTCTTCCATCAAACTTCACAGTAGTCATTATGCATTATGGTAGATAGCGTTCTCCTGGCCCTTCACTGGAACAAAGGGGCCTAGCTTAAACCTTGAAAAACAGACTCAGACCATTATCCTTCTTCCATCAAACATCACAGTAGTCACTATGCATTATGGTAGATAGCACCACCAGATTGCCAGATAGTGAAGTGGGATTTACCCCACCAGAGAACACATTTCCACTGCTCCAGAGTCCAGTAGTGATGTGCTTTAAACCACTGCAGCCAACAATAGGAATTGCACAAGTTGATTTGATGCTTATTTACAGCTGCTCAGAAATGGAAACCCATTTCATGAAGTTCCAATGCCCAGTTCTTGTGCTGATGTTGCTTCCAGAGGCAGTTTGGAACTCTGTAGTTAGTAACAGATGATAGGCAGATCTAGTAGGGCAGACATTTCATGAACTAACTTGTGGCAAAGGTGGGATTCTATGACAGTGCCAAATTTAAATTCACTGAGTTCTTCAGTACAACCCATTATGAAGCAAATGTTGGTCTATAGAGCCATTTTTTTATTTTGTATCATTGTTTGATATATTTGTAATGTGCTTTTATTATTATTCTGATGGATTTCAATGTTTCTACTAAACCTCATATTTTATATAAAAATATAAAATAAAAAAAAAGCAAGTTAATACTCTTTTTTTTAATCTGGCATATATAATATTACCTAACTGATAAAGTACTAGTATTTGACCATTCAGTCTTATCTATGTGCACAATAGATTAGAAGAGGGTACAGAGTGAACAAAAACCTTAAATGTTTAAAGTACTATGAAATAAGTAGATATCCATAATCCAACATATGCATAATAAAAAATGCAATAACACTTACTTTAAATTTCACATGAGAAATATATTTTTTTCTGACAAATTTCAAAGTTTGCTTCCATTTCCTTTTCCCCTGTATCTCATGACAGCCATCAGCCAATCACAGACTGATATATGTATTTACTGTGAACTCTTGCATGTGCTTAGTAGACACTGGTGCCCTAGAAAGTAACAATTTGATAATGGAAATACATTTGAAAGTTTTTTGTTTTTTTTAATTAGATGCAAAATTGCAATGGATAATCATGAAAGTTTAATTTCCCTTTAAGATGGAAACAGCAAAGCCAAGCTAGGTGCAAGAGTCTCAGAATATATTGAAACCATTCACTTTCTCTATAAGACTTTGTATACTTTGTAAGGCCCTTTATATCTTTCAAAGTTCAATAGTAATAGATGCTACTGTAGTTAAAGGGACATAAAATACCTTGGGCCAGATTACAAGTGGAGCGCTAAATATCACTTTGATGATAGCGATATTTATACTCTACTGTGTAATACCAGCGCACGATAATGTGCACTGGTATTACACGTTTTCAGCAATGCCACGGGCCGAAACATGTTAGCTGATACAGTGTTTCGTGATGCTGCTTGATGTGCCCCATGGATTTACATTGTTTTAACTTAATTTGTTAAATAAAGACTTTGATTTTATGGAAGACCGCTTACCGCACCCCTTTTGTAATTGCCTATAAAAGCATATACATATATATTTACTGGGAACACACAGTTCCCCATAGACAGCAATGTAAAGGCACTTTTTAGTGCCGTTTTTTTTTTTTCTAACACCCCAGTCCCACCAATTTTAAACCCAAAATACTGCATAGTGCAGTAATTTTATTAAAAAATAAAGATTCTGCCATCTTTATTTTTTAATAAACTACACTAGACAGTGTTTTGGGGCAGATTTATAAAATTAACCAGAGATCTGATCTCTGGTTAATTTTATAAGCGCTAATTGTTTAATTATTTTGCTCTCGCAAAATGGCAAATTTATTTACAATACTTGTAGTGTTGGCATAAATTAACATAAAAAATGAATGTAAAAGCTTTCTGAAAGGTTTAACACCTTATTTGATGTATTATTTTAAATGGCCAAACTGCTCCCAATGTTCCCTCTAACTTTTTGAGCAGTGTGCGAAAATTTTTGACCCGTGCAACTTTTGGCCAAGTGACTAAAATGTGCGCGCACTATTCTTAAGTGTAGTAAAAGTACTAAAACTCTCACATACACAGATTCTCTCTTGCGCTCCCTCTCTTTCTCACACACACACAGAAACACACTCAGACATAGATACACTCTAACATAGATGTAAGTCAGAATAAACAATTTTAAGTCCATTTTACAAATGATCAGTCTACATTGGTCTGGGATGACTGGCAAGTCCTGCTCTCACGTAACCAATTGCAACAACGCACTCTAAAATTTCATCAGCTTATGCATGGCTGGAGCCTGAGAAGGAGTGTGAATAGATTCTCTGGAACCTCGTCCGCATGCAGTGTGATAAACAGGGTCTATTGTCTAAATGAGTTATGCCATGTCTCTTTGAAATAAGATTTTTGGCTAGTTTAAATTGTAATTGTAGAAAAACCAGCGAGACCTCCAGGCGTTAAATCAAAATTGACTTTATTGGAGAAAACAATAAAACAGCATAAAAGCTTAATGCCCTTGCATAAGGGGTATACTGAACGGGTCCTACGCGTTTCGGCAGCCCTCTGCCTTATTCATGGACCATGAATAAGGCAGAGGGCTGCCGAAATGCGTAGGACCCGTTCAGTATACCCCTTATGCAAGGGCATTAAGCTTTTATGCTGTTTTATTGTTTTCTCCAATAAAGTCAATTTTGATTTAACGCCTGGAGGTCTCGCTGGTTTTTCTACAATTACGTCTATATACCTTTCCCAGCTTGAGCCTTGGCGTACACCGGAGCAGCAGTGGTTGGATTAGTGTTGTTGATGTGACGTCATTACGCAAAGCAGAGAAGACCGCATCAGGAAGACAGCGTGTGCCACGGTTGGTAGCGAGAAACACGCTAACGCTGATACTCACCCGGCACTTGCATTGAAGAGGTTAGTGCACAGGAGGCCGGCGGAGATGGGATCCTCAGTACAGCTGGGAAAAACCGGATGATTACTCCGCAACCGCATAGTGGGGCCACGATTACGGCACGACCTGTACGCTGCCGGGTGAGTCACTTTACACATTCTTCCATCTTACCCACAACATTAAATAGCCTGGAGCTGCAAAGGGAGACGCTACTGTGTATTAGTTTAAATTGTATCTAATATTGCAAGGTTGCATATTTTCACACTCATTTTCGCATAAATGATGAGTAAATAATACATTTTTCAATGAAAAAATTAGATATGTTGCACTGAGGGAAAAACAGATTAAAAGTTGACTTTTATTTTGCACAATTAAAAATTTTTTATCACACATGGTAGGGAAGCATGTTGATTTGATGCTTTCACACTAGAATAGTAGTGTCATACATGATAATAAAATATATCTTCTCATTTTAAATGAATGTTTTTATCAATAAATATAAGACTTGTTAACATTGAGCCATACATAGTTTTGTGCAAGGTTGCAAAGAAAAAAAAAAAAAAAAAGAAATGGCTGATCTTAATTTGAATAAATTCTTTTATTATTTATTAGGTGGCTTAATCACTCTAACTGGATTAAAAAATACCAAACTCCTAACACTGCAACTCCTCTCTATCTGATCACAGGTAAGGACCGCAGGCACTAAACGTAACTTTTATAATCGAAGGTTGGTTTACCATAACAACAAACTTGTTATTGCATGATTTTGGAGAAATCCAACAGCAGATGTGAGCTTTAACTTGCACATGCAGGAATATACTGACTGCACGCACTGCGTAAAATATTGCAGTGGAGACCTGGCAATAAAATGGAACCATAAACAACTTTTATCTGTCTGCAACTTCAGTAGCTTAAAGCTCCATTTTGAATGACTCAATGGAAACGAGCTATTGCTATATAATTAAAAATGCATGGTCTTCTGAAAAAACAAGCAAACAAAACAAAGAAAAAAAATGTACAATTTGTGTAATGAGTGAAAAAGACTAAGGGCCGGATGATCTAAAGTTATCTGCTCCTGCAAGATGATCTAAAATGATCCACAAGTGCTATGAAATCTATGATGAAATGATTTAAAAGCACATTTTACACTCTGAGCTGTGTATATCACTAAAGGATGTAATCTTCATTTCTGTATACAATGGCGGAATACATGCATACAGGAAAGTGCTCTATAATTTAAGCATTTTTTAAGCATATTTAAACAGTAGACATCCAAATAGGTGTTGAAAACCCGCTACAAAGTTCAATTTTATACTAATCCATACAAATCGTCCTTAAATTCATTTACACAGAATTTTTTTATGAAATGTAGATAGTTAAACATATACTTAAAGGGACATGAAACCCAAAATTTTTCTTTCATGATTTAGATAGAGCATACAATTTTAAACAACTTTCCAATTTACTTTTATTATTAAATTTGCATCCTTCTCTTGTTATCCTTTGCTGAAAGGTTTATCTTGGCAAGCTCAGAAGCAGCAGATAATCTAGGTTCTAGCTGTTGATTGGTGGCTGAATATATATATATATATATATATATATATTTATATATATATATCAATTGGCTGCTTCTTTAACAAATGATACCAAGAGAATGAAACAAATTAGATAATAGAAGTGAATTAGAAAGTTGTTTAAAATTGTATTTTCTATCTGAATCATGAGAGAAAAAAATTGGGTTTCATGTCCCTTTAAGAAAACAACATTGAAATCGTAAACAAGATGGTTTCTTATATTTCTGTTGTGAAATGAGTCTTGCTGCATTGGCTGAACAGGGGTGTTTCTTGGGTGTATATCAAGTTTCCTTCAATTGGAATGATCTAAGAATGTTATGTCTCTATAGTCTTGCAGATTCATTTCATCAAATGTAGGCTGGCAAGTTTGCTTCAAATAATGCATTGCGTCACATGGCACTCATACAAATTTATTTTTTTTGTAGCTAGAGCACCGATCAGAGAACAGATTAGAGATCATATTACAAGTTGAAAGTAAAAAGTTTTCAGTTGCGTGCTGATCCAATGCGCGCCAAAAGCCAAACTTAGAATATCGTGATTGTGTTAACATATTTCACCATAGAAGTTAATAGAGCCAAAAAAGTGTAAAATAAACCTAACATCCTAGTCGCATGCAAACCCGATTGCATATTCTCAAGTGAACTATAACCTGGCATGAAAATAGTAAAATGTCACATTGCAATGTTCTTCACATAACAGAATATGTATGTTCTATTTATTCATAAATACATATTTCTACATATATCTGATGGCTTTTTGGTACAATATATATATATATATATATATATATATATATATATATATATATATATATATATATATATATATATATATATAGATGATTATATATAGGTATAGATATATACAGATGTATATATATATTTATAAATACATTGAACATAATATGCTATGTGCAGAACATTGGAATGTGAAATATTTTCGGTAAATACACACTATAACACTTTATTAAATATAAACAGATACGCAACAGGCAAAAAGGCAAAACCGGAATGTCTGACCGGTATCTATAAGAGTCGCCAAAAATGAGCAATAGATGAATTATAAGATGAGTAGTAAATATAATAATATATCTTTAACATATATACAGTGATAAATAGAGTGATATACCTTTAACGGAAAATAAAATGATATTTCTTTGACGGTTATATAGCCTGTATCTTTTGTACTTTATTAAATATGAATATTGCATAAATATGATTTTAAATATGTTCCTATACTTGCCGGCAAAGGGCTCCAATGTACATATATACACATAAATAAACACACACACACACATATATATATATATATATATATATATATATATATATATATATATATATAGACATATTTAGACATGTGTATGCATGTATCTCAATGTTAAATCTCTATACCTTCCTTTTTTTTTCTAACACCTGAGACCTCAAATCTTTGAGCCCTTTTTGTGTATATTTTTTTGAATATTTTTTATTAGATAGTGTTATAATGAGTGTAACTGTACTGTTATATGTATTTTTGATTTGTGACACTTTTTTGTTTTGTGAAACAGTTAACCAGAACTCTGCAGACACGCTATTCTGACCCGTGTTGACTTCAATTGCGCTCAAATGATCACGTTTACTTTCAACTTGTAATATGAGCGTGCTACCAGACGCACGCAGATGCAATAAACCCCTTTTTGCTCACACGTAACTGTTAGCACACCACTCGTAATCTGGCCCTTAATAGACTACATTATAGTATAAACATAAGTTTTATATGTACTGGGAAACCAAAAAAATGTGTGACTTGCTTTATTGCAATATTCGCTTTATTGCCATGGTCTGGAACCAATCCTGCAACAATTCAGAGGTATGCCTGAATATAAAAATAGGAAACACATTTTTAAACTGGGTAAACATACAAAATATATAAGAAACAAGCTTTTCACAGACATTTCAAGTAGGCAGTTCTGGGCTTTTGTGCCCACTCAAAGAAAAAAAAATAAAACCATGTCAGGTTATTGACTCAAAAATTATGATGACTGTGTAATGTTTTGGAATGCAGATCTTCACTTCACCCTGAATATAAATGAATTATGTGTACAATGAACAATATCATATTACTTTGACCAATTTTACTTTTTTTTTTTAAATTTGGAAAAACACTTTGGAACAGCCAATATATGACTTTAAAAGAGGATCAAGAATTTTTCATGAGCTTAAAGCAGTTGAAATAGAAAGTGCACAACTCATGTGAACACGCTGCTTGATAATCTGCTGCCTGATGATCAAAAACTCGATGGTATGGAGAGAAATCAAAGTGTGAGAGAATACACAACACTTGAGGAAGAGGCATGGGGGCCGATTTAACAATGCCTGTCGGACATGATACACTGCAGCGCATCATGCCCGCCAGACATCGCTAAATGCGGACAGCATTCAGCATTCTAGTGAACTGCTTGTGCAATGCCGCCCCATGCAGATTTGCAGCCGCTAGCAGGGAGTGTCAATCAGCCCGATCGTACACTATCGGGCGGATTGCTGTCCAACGCCTCAGAAGCGGCGTTTGAGTCTTAAGACCACTGCTTCTTAACTTCTGTGCAGAAGGCTCATGCAGAAACAAGGAGAATATGGGACATTCAGCCCTTGTTAAATCGACCACATGGTCTTGCAGTGCATTGTGTGTGCAGTGTCTGGCTAGACTGTTGTGTGCTTTCATCACATCTGCCTCTAATAGTATAAGTAACAAAAATAATAATAAGATACAATTTATAACGTACACAAAATAAATAAAAGTAATACAAATATCTGCATAGAATGAGTACACTAAAATGAATACACTGTCTGGTAATCTTCTAATACCTTGTAGAAAAAACCTCCAATAGAAAGAAGAGCTGCAAATAGTGAAGTAATCACATTTACATTCACATATATGAAGATCCGTTCTCACATTCTATTGAGCTTATGACTTAGCTCTCAAGTGTAATTGCTCAAACGTAGCCTTCCGTTAACAGGCGCAAAGGCACACACAGAAACAACTGTTTAAGAGGAGCCCTTCATCACACAAGCACAGGAACCAAATAAGTTATATATACATTTATTAATAAAAATGACAAGTCATCACTCGGGTGGTCATCAAAACATATAATACATGCCATCTTTCAGTGTGAGTAAAACCGTTACAAGTAGTTCAAACAGTAAGCCCCCTCTGGGGGACATATGAATGTTACGGACTTATGTCACGCAGAGGGTGGAGCTTACTATTTGAGCTGCGTGTAATGGTTTTACGGTGAAAGGCGCAGTCTTTATATTACATGTGTAGTAGTTATATGTTTTACTGACCACCTGAGTGATGAATTGTCCTTTTTATTAATAAATGTATATATAACTTATTTGGTTCCTGTGCTTGTGTGATGAAGGGCTCCTCTTAAATGGTGGTTCCTGTGTGTGCCTTTGAGCCTGTGAAGGGAAGGCTACGTTTGAGCAATTACACTTGAGAGCTAAGTCATAATCTCAATAAGATGTGAGTACAGCTCTTCAAATACGTGAATGTAAATGTGATTATTTACTTCACCATTTGCAGCTCTTCTTTCTATTGGAGGTTTTTTCTACAAGGGAAAAGATAAATAGAAGGTGAATTAATTATCCTTCAGTGCACTCATTCTACACAGTTATTTGTATCTCTAATAGTATAAGTATACTTTTATATAATCATTTTATTTGCCAATTGTATTTTACTGTATTTGCGCTTGAATTTTCATAAAGTGAACAACAATCTATTTATAATGTGTGAGCACTGCTCAGTTTTATTATAGGATGTATGTATTATTGAAATGTACTTGGATTTAGTTAGGCCAGGACTCGACAAACCCAGGAGACAGGGAGCCACTGGATACTAGAATTTTACCCCTGGCTCCTAACTTTTTGGGTTATTCTCCATATATCTATATAGAAATACCACTGTCTGGCTCCTACAAGTATTTCTAGCTCATAAGGGCTTCATGTACGAATCAGCATAAGCTTCTCTGGAGCCCTTGCGGGGCATGTTTGCACAACCGTGAATGAAGGGGCAGGCATTGCACACTCATCGAAGTCTGTAATGATACATACGGGTCAGCGGATGAACAGATCTGCTGCCCAGATGAAGGAAGGCGGTCGGACAACTTTTCAAGTACATGGGGCCCTTAATATTCTTCCTGGCCCCTAAATTTTAAAAAGATTTTTCGACCACTGAGTTTGTCAGTAAATATTTTTCCTACTTTAAGTGAGGAACCAAATTGCTACGTAAATGTAACTCTTATGCAAAATAGTTTCATAATATTAAATTAGTAAAGTTGTTTGTTAGCAAATCTGTCTAATTTGCTTTACTTCAATATGCTGAAATTAAAATCTCTTAATATTCTCATGCAAAATAAACACCTTTTTTAATACAGTTATGAAAATCCAGTTACTAAAGATGCTGTTGCAACTTCCTAAGCTGAGTTAGACCTTGATAATACTGTGTGTTCAGAATTCTATAGCATGGGTTTATTTCATGAAAATCTTCACTCTTACTTTTAAATGAGTCCCACAGGCAACCCTTCTAACTTAAAAAAACATATTGCATTGATAGATAGCTGGAATAAAAGTGAATGTGTTTCTCTCTTAAGTTCAGACATTGTATTCTCTGAAGTCCCATTTCCCCAAAAAAATGTTTTCTATTTAAAATGCAGATTGTATGCAATAAAGTATTTGCAGATCGGTATCAACAATAGAGATTGACCTTGCACATTGCTGCTGTTATCTCAGTTAAAAGCTGGTAGTATTTGAACTGAATGTGCAGAGCTCTCTTAGAAATGCAGCTTGGTTTAATTCAAATTTTAAATTGTGTTGAGTCAGTACATATTAAAGGGACCAGTGATTCATAGTTTTATATGTGTTCCCACAAATTAATTATACAGGAAAGGTGTAATCACTAATCATGCAACTTGTGAAATGTATTTTAGTTCCTATTTCACAATTGTATAAAACAGGGTACAATACATCATTTTGTAGAGCTTTTTGTACATATATGGCGGCATTTATCAATGAACTTACTGCAATTCAATATATTATAGATTTAAAACCTGCAGAATATTACGGCTAGATTACGAGTTTTTGTCGGTAAGGCTTGCGGGGCTAACAAGCCTTTTTTTCCCCACCGCTCCCTTAAGACAATGCTGGTATTACAGGTTTTTTTAAACCTGGCGTTAGCCGCAAAAAGGTGAGCGTAGAACAGAATTTAGCTCCACATCTCACCTCAATACCAGCGTTGCTTAAGTCAGCGGTGAGCTGGCAAAACGTGCTTGTGCACGATTTCCCCATAGGAAACAATGGGGCTGAGCTGGCTGAAAAAAAAACTAACACCTGCAAAAATGCAGCGTTCAGCTCCTAACGCAGCCCCATTGTTTCCTATGGGGAAAGGAATTTTATGTCTGCACCTAACACCCTAACATGAACCCCGAGTCTAAACACCCCTAATCTTACACTTATTAACCCCTAATCTGCCGCCCGATATCACTGACACCTACATTATATTATTAACCCCTAATCTGCTGCTCCGGACACCGCCGCCACCTACATTATACTTATTAACCCCTAATCTACTGCCCCAACCTTGCCGCCACCTACATTATATTTATTAACCCCTAATCTGCCCCCCCCCAATGTCTCTGCAACTATATTAAATTTATTAACCCCTAAACCTAAGTCTAACCCTAAATCTAACCCCCCAACTTAAATATAATTAAACGAAATACATTTAACATAATTAAATAAATTAATCCTATTTAAAACTAAATACTTACCAATAAAATAAACCCTAAGCTAGCTACAATATAACTAATAGTTACATTGTATCTAGCTTAGGATTTATATTTATTTTACAGGCAACTTTGTATTTATTTTAACTAGGTACAATAGTTATTAAATATTTATTAACTATTTAATAACTACCTAGCTAAAATAAGTACTAAATTACCTGTAAAATAAACCCTAACCTAAGTTACAATTACACCTAACACTACACTATCATTAAATAAATTACCTAAACTACCTACAATGGGTTTTAGAGTAGGGTTGGGTGTGTGGGTGGTGGGTTTTAATGTTGGGGGGGTATTGTATTTTTTTTACAGGTGAAAGAGCTGATTTCTTTGGGGCAATGCCCCGCAAAAGGCCCTTTTAAGGGCTATTTGTAATTTAGTATAGGGTAGGGAATTTTATTATTTTGGGGGGCTTTTTTATTTTATTAAGGGGATTAGATTAGGTGTAATTAGTTTACAATTCTTGTAATTCTTTTTTTCTGCAATTTAGTGTTTTTTTCGTAATTTAGTTTATTTAATTTAATTGTAATTAATTGTAGGTAGTTTAGGTAATTTATTTAATGATAGTGTACTGTTAGGTGTAATTGTAACTTAGGTTAGGATTTATTTTACAGGTAATTTTGTACTTATTTTAGCTAGTTATTAAATAGTTAATAACTATTTAATAACTATTGTACCTAGTTAAAATAAATACAAAGTTGCCTGTAAAATAAATATAAATCCTAAGCTAGCTACAATGTAACTATTAGTTATATTGTATCTAGCTTAGGGTTTATTTTATAGGTAAGTATTTAGTTTTAAATAGGATTAATTTATTTAATTATGTTAAATTTATTTAGTTTAATTTAAATTATATTTAAGTTAGGGGGGTTAGACTTAGGGTTAGACTTGGGTTTAGGGGTTAATACCTTTAATATAGTAGTGGCGACGTTGGGGGTGGTAGATTAGGGGTCAATAAATGTAAGTAGGTGTTGGCGATGTTAGGGATGGCAGATTAGGGGTTAATAAAATTTAACTAGTGTTTGCGAGGCGGGAGTGCGGTGGTTTAGGGGTTAATATATTTATTAAAGTGGCAGCGATGTCCGATCAGCAAATTAGGGGTTAATATATTTATTAAAGTGTTTCCGATGTGGGGGCTCGGTTTAGGGGTTAATAGGTAGTTTATGGGTGTTAGTGTACTTTGTAGCACTTTAGTTAAGAGTTTTATGTTATGGCGTTAGCCCATAAAACTCTTAACTACTGACTTTTAAATGCGGTAGGAGTCTTGACAGGAGAGGGTCTACCGCTTACTTCTTCCAAGACTCGTAAAACCGGCGTTAGGCAAATCCCATTAAAAAGATAGGATACGCAATTGATGTAAGGGGATTTGCGGTAGCCTCGAGTCGCGGAAGAAAAGTGAGCGGTACACCTGTACCTGCTAGACTCGTAATACCAGCGGGAGTTAAAAAGCAGCGTTGGGACCTCTCAACGCTGCTTTTTAAGGCTAACGCCAAACTCGTAATCTAGGCGTTAGTCTTTAAATGTGTGTTAAATGTAATGTACTCTGAACTGCATCAGTATATACTAATAATATAATTCATGGTTCAATTTTAACCCACATGTGGTATTGCATTGCAACATATATCATTAGTTGTACTGAAGGTATTTTAAGCTGACTTCAATATTTTCTAAGTGTAATATAAAAATGTGAAGAATTCATTAGGTAGTTTATACCTTTTCAATAGGAGTAATAGTAGTAAAGCCGTAAGGCAAGTCCCTATGTCAGCACTGAGTGGTGGCTGTATAGCAAACAGGAGCTGTGCAAAATTACAATAGCTCAAGCATTGCAACAGATCCAAAGTGGGAGTAGCTATTATGCAAGGCTGGTGGAACACATGCCTATTAACCCCTACACCCCAACATCCCCCATTTCAAACTAACCTGCTACACTATTGAATATTAAACCACCATAACCCACCTTTGCTATTAACCCCTACACTTCTAACCCCTAAACCACCACAACTCCAACCAAAGTAAACCTATTAACCCTTAAATTTCCACAACCCCCACCACAATAACCTCTACACTACTTAACCCCCTAAAAGTTAACCACGCCAAACCACTAACATAAGACCTCCTAAGTTACAAAAAAACCCACTAAAATTAAAAAAATGGTTTGAAAATGAATTCAAAATTCAGTCAATTGAAATCCAAGAGCACCTCTATATAAGGGGAACCTTGCATTCAATCTTCAGAGTGCTGCGGTGACAGCATGAAGACAGATCGGTTGGAAGATTAGAAGAGGACCACCCAAGAGTGCTGAGGAGAGCCACCAGGGGACCATAGCTAGAGGACCACCAATGCCATGGAGTTGCCACTGCCCCGCAAAGAAGCTGGATTCAAGATGGTGGGTAAAAACGTTAGGGTTTAGAATTAGTTTTTTTTTGTTTGTTTTTTTAGGGGGTTAGGTTTAGTATAGGGGGGGTTGAAAAAGAGCTTAATCACTTTTTTTTTGCAAAAGAGCTTCAAAAGAGTTATACTCACCCTTTTCAGGGTGATTGTTAGATTAGTTTTTTTTAAAAAAGAGTTTTTTTTGGGGGAGGGGTATTTTAGTTTTAGTATAGTGTGGGGTTTTTTGTAACCTTTTTATTTTTTTTAATGGTAGTGTTTTCTTTTTTTTAAACTTAGGGGATCTTATGTTAGGGGTCTTTGGGAGTATAGCTGTAAGCGGTTAAGTAGTGTAGGGGTTATTACTTAGGGGGTTGTGATCGTTTAGGGGTTAATTGTTTAGGGGGTTTATTGTGGAGGGGGTTGTGATGGTTTAAGGGTTAATAGCATAGGGGGTTAATAGCAATGAGGTTATGGTGGTTTAGGGGTTAATATTGTATTGGGGTAAAAATTGTCAACATAGAAGTTGGGCAAAAGTATGCATCTATATAGCACTTCGCTCTCCCTTAATTAATTTTTGGAAACATCAGAATCGAAGGATATAGTGAGGTGATGTGTTTAAAATTTAACCTTTATTGGTTTTTATTAAAATTGCAAAACGAACACAACAAAGCATTTAAAAACACAATAAAATTTAGACCAGTAGAGAATTCACTCAGCTGCCCCACTGGAAATGATGTGGGGAGAGATATACTCGTCCTGAGATAGATTGAAATAAAGTTACCGTATGATATTAGTACTAATTCCACAATTATATATCATCAATTGTTTATCTTAGATATAATGAACCAATCTCATGAGGTCCAGCAAAAGGTGATATATCAGGGAAAAAAATTATGCAGGGGATATAAAATACCCGTCTAATATGTAGGTATAAGTGTACTTATGAGTAGTAGACACAAAGTCTATTTATTAATATTATAGATAGATCTGAAATATTTATTGTCTCTCATTTGTATATACACAGCAATAATTATAGTCCTGTGTTTCTTGTCACAGGCTCATATTGTTTATTGCTAGATACCTATCTAGGCAATTGGAGTGATAATAAAAATAATATGAGTTCCACACTGAAAAATTATTTGTCTCACACTCTGTATATATAGAGCAATAATTTTGGTCCTGTGTTTCTTGTCACAGGCTCATATTGTTTATTGCTGATTACCTATCTAGGCAATTGGAGTGATAATAAAAAAAAATATACGTTACACACTACTTCTGGAGGGTTAATGTAATATTAAGTGTAAGGTCCCACACCTGAATTAACCACCACGTCTTTTGTCAGTGGCTCTTATTATCACAGAGGAAGTAGATAATATCTATGAGTAATGTGGAACTGGATAGAATGATTTGGCAAAATTAAAAAACTTTTATTGATCTGCACACCTGGGCTGCCACATAGGCAGAATAGATAGTAACAATTATTGTTAAAGTATACATTGGTTTATAGTGTCCTATTCAGTTAATCTGATGATAAGGTGTATGATCAGCTACTGCTATTACAGCTCCTCGTGTTAATTCAGATGCATTAACTATTAGCAGTTATGAGAGAGTACTGTTGGGCAGCGTATTATATTATACCAAGTTATTTGTATTAATCTGCTGCAGTACTGATTAGATATATACTGTTACAATTGCTCTCATGGATTGTTACAGTAAATGTATACTTCGGATAGATATAGTTACATGAGGTTAGGTACTTAATGGAGGTAGCTAGCCCTTATCGATGGTCTACTGAATGTTAATTTTCCAACACTACCCAAGGTGCTTTAATCCCCAGGATTGAGCAGATAATATTGTTTATTTAAATAGATGCCGAATTGGCCAAATTATACTGGCATAAGGTAATCAAATTGTATACTCGTTGGATACACTAGTATCTGAATGAATTTAGACTGAGGACAGAGTGTATAATATACTCCCACATTGGTAGCTCCTAATGTACATTCAAGTATGTTAACAGTTAATTGTTGCGAGAGAGTTCTATTTTGAAGCTTGTTGTATTCTACAACATAATCAGCTTTAATTTGCTATAGTATTGATTTAATAACCCTGGTTGTAGTTACTCCCATAGATTGCTACAGTCAAAGTTTGCTACTGATGGATGAAATTAAAAAAATATATAGTTGGTTATCAGAGGCAATTGCTGAAGCGTGCCCTTTTCTATAGTCTACCAAATGTAGGCGTTGGAATAATATCCTTAGTACAGATGGTTATATGTAGCAATAGATTTTCAACAACTTTGCATGTAAATTCTATCCATGTTACAATGGAGCTAAAACGTTACTGTAAGTCACCAGAGAAATACTGTTATGGTGAAACTATTGAGGGTTAAAGGATATCTCTGATACTGTTACTTATATTCTATCATTCCCATTTCTATAGTTTTACCGAATTGGATTTAAATAGTCTCATATAGGTATAGGTAAGTTCGCCAATGCTTTAAACTAAGATAGAGAGGTAGCGGAGGATTTTGCTTATTCACAATATTGACTCAAATAGAAAAATGACATGGTCAAATTTTACTGCTAAGTTAAAAACTGTTGAGTGTTGAAAAGCATTCAACACCCTCCCCTGACATGTTTCGCCGACAAAGTGGCGGCTTTTTTTTTTTTTTTAATTGGGGTAGTTTGCAATGGGGGATGTGGTGCTTTAGGGGTTAAGTTTTGTAGGGGTTATTGTGGTGGGGGGTCATGGTGGATTAGGTGTTAATAGTGTAGCCAGGTAATTGGTGATTGGGAATGTGGCAAATTATGGGGTTAATAGTGTTGGTGTGGATAGTGTAGGTTTGTGTTTAGTGCAACTTTTTTTCTAGCGCAAACCCTTTATGCGAGCTATGAGCTTGAGTAAGAGTTTGAGCGTAAAATGTGATTGTGTTCAAGTGATCACATTTACTTTCAAACTGTAATATGAGCATAAGTTCATGCAATCACAATATATCATAATCTAGCGCTTAGTAGGAGAATTCAGTTTTGGAAAATAAATTGGAGTATTCTAGTTTACTTTTTACAATATAATTTTTTATTTTAATGGCCACTAGGTGTTAGTAAGCATATTCTTCCTTTACATTTCACTTATACAAGATTATAAAGTGCTAGGTGTTTAGTTTAGTTTAGGGAGTTTAGTTCAGTATATCAGGCAGCAACATACAAAACTCTTTACAAATTTTAAAAAGAAAAGTATATTTATAATGGGTATTTCTTAGTTTTTAATTGGAAGGGTAAAGAATACCATCTTAAATTAAAATCTATTCACTAAAAGTTAGCTTAATTTCAATACTTAGTACTCATCTTATGCATAGAATAAAGGATTAATCTAGACAAAAATGTCAGAAGACATAGTATAGTATATGAAGAATATATATGCAGATAATTAGAAAATAAAATTTCCATTCATATTTATACCAGAGTACATTTTCACCATCTATTTCTGAGATCTATGATCTACAGGCTGATTCAGTCTTTCATATTTGTTTCAGGTGGGTAAGATGCACCAACGGTTGCATAGTAAGACTAGAACTATAATACTTTTGCTTATTCCTTTCTTGAGGTCTTTTTTTTGAGGCCCTGATATTCAAAGGATTCTTTGGCTTTGAGAGGAATAGCAGTTCAGACTTTACAGGGGCTGAAACCACTGAATATTAAAAAACAAATTAAACGGTCAGATCTCTCCAGCACTTATTTCTATATGTGAAGAAGAGACAAGCCTAATGTAATATAGCATTGCATGATATGAGAATGTTATTATACTTACACTGTGCTTTGTATTTTAGTTAATTTTTTTAAAGTATTTTTTATTAAGAGACCTCATGCATGGATTACAAGTACATATAGACATCATAGAACACCAATAAAAATAAAAAAATAAATATTCTACAGATCTTGGTCAGTTATACAAAGAAAATAAATATACCCTTGTCATCAAGAATAAAGCTACAGGTTATCAAAATAGTAACTGCACAACAGTGGCAAAATAAAATATATAAGTACATGTACATACAGTGAAATATACATAATTCTACTATAGAGCCTAATCAGTTGAACAATAACATGTAAATATAAGGAACTTCTGGTGGGAGGGCGTTTGTGGTGGCAGCAGTGGAGAAGATCTCCAGCCAAGAATCAGCATCAAGGTCATTGTAGCACCCTAAAACTGCGTGTCTTGGCAGAAAGTCAGCGCCTGACAGTGAGCAGTGTTGAGTAAGACTAAACTTCCTCACCGAAGTCCCTTTGAAGCTACGGAAGGAGTGAGAGGAATCAGCAGGAGCTGCACGGCCGCCATCTTTAAGGCCCACTACACGGAACAAGCTCCGGACCCATACCATAACCGCAAGAGCAGAGAATAGGCTCATCTAGTAGGACCAGAGCATCTCAGGTTAGAAGGTCTGGGAAAGGGTTGAAAACACTCGCTAAAGCCTTTTAAAAGCCATCTCCACAGCCAGGCCTGCACACCCACGTGGCAGGTCCACTACAACATACAGTATTTACAGCAGACTGCTCAGCCACATACTAGCGACATTTCTGTCAAAGCAATTTACTTGGACTGGGGGTCGTTATTAGTTGTACAAGTGGACTATTGGTGGGGAGGTATAAGTACATCATGAACTATTACTGGTAAAGGAAACATGTGCGCATTTTCCTCCCCCCCCCCCCCCCCCGTCATGATTGATATATGAAAATTTGACCCAAAGTACTACGATACATTACACAGAAAAAATATAAGCCGTCAAGAGGAGAGCTGCATAGGGGAAATAGTTATAGGGATTATAAGTGAGAGATAAACTGCTGTACAGATGAGAGGGTGATGAAGAAACATCCGATACCACTACTCATAGTCTGTGTGATTCGTGCCACCCTGCATGCAGCAATACTACGCCAGCTTTCATAAAGCTACTAGCACCATGGCGGCAAAGTCTAAATCTGACAAGAAGCAAAAACAGCATGCGGAGGTACACCAAGTGTCAGCAACCGCAGAACTCCAGGAGGGGCCCTCAGTTAACATGGACACTCACCCAATAGTCTCACAGCTATCATCATTATTCCTCCCTAAAATTGAACAACTCCAGACAGGAGTGGATTCCCTTAACACAGAATTCAGGCAATTTTCACAGAGGCTACAACATGCGGAACACCGCATATCTGAACATGAGGACCACCATAGAGATCTGGCCTTCAGAGTTACCAATATGCAGAAACAAAACACACTGCTCCAAGCCCGCTTGGATGACCTGGAGAACAGGTCGAGGAGGAACAACCTCAGGGTGGTGGGCCTTCCCGAATCAGTACTAAGTGACTCTCTTATACAATTTGCAAATAAAATGCTACCGGAGCTCCTTAAGATCGAAAGTATGGAAGTGCCATGTGAGGCAGAGAGAGCACACCCGGTTGGGCAGGCTAGGGCGGCAGACAACAGCCAGATTTCCCCGAGACATGTACTTATCAAATACCTTAACTTCAAGGACAAAATAAAGTTGCTTAGAGTCTACAGACAACATGGTCCACCAGTTGTTGAGGGAAAGACGATACTCTTGTTCCAAGATTATTCTTTGAAGTATCTAAGAGACATAAAGAATTTTCCCCATATTGTCAACAATTAATGAAAAAGGGACGTTCTGTAGCACTCTTGTATCCAGCTAGATTAAGGCTGCAAACACCCCAAGGACCCAAGTTCTTTGACAACCCTACTCTGCTCCAAAAATTCCTGTAAAGGGAAGATAAAGATAGGATCCAAGCACCAGAGGGCCACGAGCCAGATACTTCAACTGATTCTGTATGCTCAGACGGGGGCAATGAGACTTTAAATATGCAGGTTGTCCTTAGCAGATAGCCGGATGGCATTTTATTAATAAGATGTCTGCCTTTCTTGTTGGTTTGTATGTGTATTATTGTTGAGTTTGTTCCTTATGTTGCAGTTCCCTGTTTGATTGATCAAGGCCTACTAAGTATTATTAGTTAATACATGCAGCTTAGGAGACATAGGTGGGGACAGTTAGAATTGACAGATGGGATAATGTTATACCTGTTTTCTTGAGATAAAGGAAGAGCAGAACCAGGAAAGTACTTCTTATTTGATGAGGGGGGATGTTTATGTTCAGGGTTAGAAACGTTAACTAAAGGCTTAGCTCAAGATTCTTTACAAATGCTGAATCTTTTGATGTTTATTGTGATTATTATTTTTTTTATTTTTGTTCTTTTCTTTTTTCCTGTTACTTGTCCTCACATGACTAGAGACTCTAGTATGGAAGCCTTGGGAGAGCTGGCGGCACCTCATCTATATCTTACCTTTGCTGCAAGAAAGGTGCGGGAGAAAAATACAGCAGAACATTATGGCAGAATCCCCAATAGTAAGATGTACTTGCACACACGCATGCACCTGATTATAGACTGGCTCACACCAGATTGTAGAATGGGGAGTGGGGGTCAGGAAAATTAGGGGACGAAGTTACACAACATACAGTGTTAGATAGCATTGAATCAGTTAAGAAAACAATGTTAGTGCAGGACATGAAAGATTCACATTTTAAATTGTTGCACCACTCTTACATAACACCCAGAGTATACCAGAGGTGAATGCCACAGACGCCTAACATTTGTCCTAAATGCAGAATCCCGGATCCAGGGATCTTGCACTTGCTGTGGCAGTGCCCGAGACTTACTAAGTTCTGGAAGTCTATATTATACTGGATTGCAGGCAGATGTGGGACTGAACTGACATTACACAGCAGATTAGTCATTTTCCTAGAGTTACCAGGAGTGGTAGGGCGTGATAGGCGCTTTATAGGTACAGCTTTGTTGATTGCGAGGAGAATGTTTTTTAAGCAGTGGATCATGGCTGCCCCTCCCACATTCCAAGAATTCAAAGTGGCTCTTATGCACTAACTCACGATAGAGCTATACGACACTGCAACAGACATTACCTCACATACCAATGCTTTCATGAAGAAGTGGGAGCGCCTGTTAATATCACTGCCACAGGGAGTGACAGCCCATCTCCTATTCCCACTCAAAAACACAGATTTCTTAATTCAGGCGCAGTTGAGGGGTGAATGGAACTTAGATTCAGGGCATTAGTTAAAACGAGTAAAACATAGGGTAAAGCCAAAAGAGATATAGAACAGGTGGTAATTCCTAGGAGGACTCGAAGATGGGTGCTGCCGCTCTCCGGGGACTACAGCAATAGTAACAGTAATTTGTTTTGTTTTTGATATGTTTTCTTTTGTTTTGTTTTAATTTGATTTTGCTCCATGAGAAAATGTAGAAAATGTATACTGACGACCTATATTGAAAATGTCTGTACATAAGTTCAATGACGTTTATTAATTGAAATTTTCTGTACATTTTGGAACGGTTCTCTGTCATGTTACACGTTCCTGTATGATATGTACAGTATGCGTCAGTATGGAGAAATAAAGAATTTAAAAAAACATTTAAGTATAACCTAAGGACAGACTAAAGGTTGTCAAAATGGTACCTGAAAACCAGTAACAAATATAAAGCACAATCTCTCATTTCTTTGACCTCCTAGACATATTAAGGTCACTCTTGGACCCTATGCACTAGCATTTCAGAACATTGGAGGCAGGGTAGCATAGTTTATTATAGCAAAACTATGTAAATTGAATAAGTAAAGAATAAACTTGGAATTAAATTTCAAGCCAAAGAAATTTAAGCTAAATATTTTTAACTAGCCTTAAGTACTCTAGCTAGTATAGACTCTAAGATATACTATATATTTGCCCTTTAAGTTATTCTGTAACAGTAATAATATAACTTTCTATTCATTTATTTTTGTTGCAATACACTATAGTAGATTTTAAGAAAGCCAATGAGAATATGTGAGCATACAGGACAAATAGGAGGATCCCTAAGAGGCAACTGACAAACCGTGCAAGTCCCAAAAAATAGTATAAAATTATCCCCTTTAATAGGAGATGATGGTATTTATTTAGAGATAGAGAATTAGCAACCAAATGCCCAGTCATCCTGGCCGCTGACAACAGGGCAAGGGGAGCATATGTATACATAATCAGCTTTTTAGAACACAGCACAGAATTCAATCAAATTCAACATTTATATAAACTATATCTCAAGCAATAGGGCAGTGATATACTAGTGACTTCATGCTCTACTAAAGTTTAGAGAAATTAGTATTCTTCTATACTTCATACTTAACTTTTGGTCAAAGAGGCTAACAACCTTCTCCTATAAAGGAGCCACGCAGAGTCTCAATATAAACTCCAGATAAGACATTACAAACATGCGGCGAGATTACGAGTTTTTGTCGGTAAGGCTTGCGTTGCTAATGAGCCTTTTTTTTTTCACCGCTCCCTTAAGACTGTGCTGGTATTACAGTTTTTTTTAAACCTGGCGTTAGCCGCAAAAAGGTGAGCGTAGAGCAAAATTTAGCTCCACATCTCACCTCAATACCAGCGTTGGTTACGGTAGCGGTGAGGTGGCAAAACGTGCTTGTGCACGATTTCCCATAGGAAACAATGGGGCTGAGCCGGCTGAAAAAAAAACTAACACCTGCAAAAAAGCAGCGTTCAGCTCCTAACGCAGCCCCATTGTTTCCTATGGGGAAAGGAATTTTATGTCTACACCTAACACCCTAACATGAACCCACAGTCTAAACACCCCTAATATTACACTTATTAACCCCTAATCTGATGTCCCCGACATCGTCGCCACCTACATTATAATTATTAATCCCTACTCTGCCGCTCCGGACAGCGCCGCAACCTACATTATCCCTATGAACCCCTAATCTGCTGCCCCCAACATCGCCGAACCCTACATTATATTTATTAACCCCTTATCTACCCTCCAACGGCGCCGCAACCTAACTACATTTAGTAACCCCTAATCTGCCGCCGCCAACGTCGCCGCCACTATAATACAGTTATTAACCCCTAAATCTAAGTCTAACCCTAACCCCCCCTAACTTAAATATAATTTTAAATAATCTAAATAAAATTACTACAATTAACTAAATTATTCTTATTTAAAACTAAATACTTACCTATAAAATAAACCCTAAGCTAGCTACAATATAACTAATAGTTACATTGTAGCTAGCTTAGGGTTTATTTTTATTTTACGGGCAAGTTTGTATTTATTTTAACTAGGTACAATAGTTATTAAATAGTTATTAACTATTTAATAACTACCTAGCTAAAATAAGTACAAATTTACCTGTAAAATAAACCCTAACCTAAGTTACAATTACACCTAACACTACACTATAATTAAATTAATTACCTAAACTAACTACAATTAATTACAATTAAATTAAATAAACTAAAGTACGACAAAAACAAACACTAAATTACAAAAAATAATAAAATAATTACAAGAATTTTAAACTAATTACACCTACTCTAATCCCCCTAATAAAATAAAAAATCCCCCCAAAATAAAAAAACCCTATCCTATACTAAATTAAAAGGGCCTTTTGCGGGACATTGCCCCAAAGTAATCAGCTCTTTTACCTGTAAAAAAAAAATACAATCCCCCCCCAACACTAAAACCCACCACCCACACACCCAACCCTACTCTAAAACTCACCCAATCCCCCCTTAATAAAACCTAACACTAACCCCTTGAAGATCACCCTACCTTGAGACGTCTTCACCCAACCGGGCAGAAGTGGTCCTCCAGAGGGGCAGAAGTCTTCATCCGATCTGGGCAGAAGAAGACCTCCAGATGGGCAGAAGTCTTCATCCAGGCGGCATCTTCTATCTTCATCCATCCGGAGCCAATAGGATTTTTCCTACCTTAATTCCGATTGGCTGATAGAATCCTATCAGCCAATCGGAATTCAAGCGATGCCATCTTGGATAATGTAATTTAAAGGAACCTTCATTCTTCAGTTGGATGTCGTTGGAAGAGGATGCTCCGCGTCGGCTGCCTTTAAGATGGACCCGCTCCGCTCCAGATGGATGAAGAAAGAAGATGCCGCCTGGATGAAGACTTCTGGTCGTCTGGAGGTCCTCTTCTGCCCGGATCGGATGAAGACTTCTGCCCCTCTGGAGGACCACTTCTGCCCGGTTGGGTGAAGACGTCTCAAGGTAGGGTGATCTTCAAGGGGTTAGTGTTGGGTTTTATTAATAGGGGATTGGGTGGGTTTTAGAGTAGGGTTGGGTGTGTGGGTTGTGGGTTTTAATGTTGGGGGGGTATTGTATTTTTTTTTTTTTACAGATAAAAGAGCTGATTACTTTGGGGCAATGCCCCGCAAAAGGCCCTTTTAAGGGCTATTTGTAATTTAGTATAGGGTAGGGATTTTTTTTATTTTGGGGGGATTTTTTATTTTATTAGGGGGATTAGAGTAGGTGTAATTAGTTTGAATTCTTGTAATTATTTTATTATTGTTTGTAATTTAGTGTTTGTTTGTTTTCGTACTTTAGTTTATTTAATTTAATTGTAATTAATTGTAGTTAGTTTAGGTAATTAATTTAATTATAGTGTAGTGTTAGGTGTAATTGTAACTTAGGTTAGGCTTTATTTTACAGGTAAATTTGTACTTATTTTAGCTAGGTAGTTATTAAATAGTTAATAACTATTTAATAACTTTTCTACCTAGTTAAAATAAATACAAACTTGCCTGTAAAATAAAAATAAATCCTAAGCTAGCTACAATGTAACTATTAGTTATATTGTAGCTATCTTAGGGTTTATTTTATAGGTAAGTATTTCATTTTAGATAGGAATAATTTAGTTAATTGTAGCAATTTTATTTAGATTTATTTAAATTATATTTAAGTTACGGGGGGTAAGGGTTAGACTTAGGTTTAGGGGTAAATACATTTAATATAGTGGCGGCGATGTTGGGGGTAGAAGATTAGGGGTTAATAAATGTAGGTAGGTGGCAGCGATATGAGGGCCAGCAGATTAGGGGTTAATAATATTTAACTAGTTTTTTTTTAGGCGGGAGTGCGGCGGTTTAGCGGTTAATATATTTATTACAGTGGAGGCGATGTCCGGTCGGCAGATTAGGGGTTAAAAAGTTTATTTTAGTGTTTGCGATGTGGGGGGGGGCTCAGTTTAGGGGTTAATAGGTAGTTTATGGGTGTTAGTGTACTTTTTAGCACTTTAGTTAAGAGTTTTATGTTACGGCGTTAGCCCATAAAACTCTTAACTACTGACTTTTAAATGCGGTACGAGTCTTGACAGGAGAGGGTCTACCGCTCACTTTTTCCAAGACTCGTAATACCGGCGTTAGGAAAATCCCATTGAAAAGACAGGATACGCAATTTACATAAGGGGATTTGCGGTATGCTCAAGTCGCGGAAAAAAAGTGAGCGATACACCTGTACCTGCCGACTCGTAATACCAGCGGGCATTAAAAAGCAGCGTTGGGACCTCTCAACGCTGCTTTTTAAGGCTAATGCAAGACTCGTAATCTAGGCGATAATTAGTCCAGGTCGTAGTGCAGGTCTTTTGGAACAGGTACAAGGCCTTAACATAGAACAAGTATCCAAAAAACGTTATTCCCCACAACACTCAAGAAAGTTCTAGTACCATCAGCTGCCCTGTCCCTTTGATCAAATTTATCATGGCTGGATAAACGGGCAACATCAGTGCATAAGAAACCCAGCCGATGCCCATTTTCCAGCATCTCAGTACCCATATATGACTCACAAAGAAACACAGTCACTTCTGCTTCGAGTCAGGTGTAAGACCCAGTATTAACTGCTCACCACACTCTTCAGAAAAATTTCTCCCATAGAGAATCTTGGAAAAGTCCACAGCCTGTCAGTATATGGCAGGGTTATAACACAATATATTTAATAATTATCCTTTAATCTGAACCCCAATAAAATATGCATATACTAGAAACCATAAAATTAATATAAATTCCTGAATTATTTTTATTAGTTGATATCTATAAACACATTGAAATATATTTGTAGGAACCAGAGTATGAGTCAATACTATACACGTTTAAGACTATTAAAATATGCTATGCAAAGTTTATAAACGTTTACCTTTAAAACTAGCCTTATTCACAATAGCCTTCCAAATCAGAGTTGCATTTAAAACAGCACAATGAGACTTAAGATAGCAGCTACTAACATTCAGCAATACAATTTTAACAGTGCTAAGTTAAAACTATAGGACAATATACACTCTAATTGAAATAGCAGAGATGATATATATATTCATATGTGAACAGTTAGTTTAAACTACACAGGCTATGAATACAAGGTTAAAATACAATTTATTTCTTTAAGTCTGCTACATACAGTAACAATGGATGTTTTTTTTAAATGTTTTGCATATAAAAAGGCAAGCTTAAAACTACACAGGACTATGAATGTAAGCAAAAATATAAATATGCTCTTTAAATTTATTTACTACAGCAACAAGGAATGCTTATCTTAAATGTTTACCTATATCTTTAGCAATCTTTATATATATATATATATATATACTTTACCAAAAAGATATTCAACTTCAAAATTTGTCCCACCTCATATAAAAATAAGTGTCTTTGCAATAGATAAGGAAGGTATAGCCAAAATTTGCTTAGAGTCTTGATTGTCTCCCACGCAACCAGTTATCAGTCAGTTTAGCAAAAATCAGCCCCAGTCCCATCCTGCATTCCAGCTTATATTGTTTAATCATAGGTGAGAAATATGGGCAGCCCTTCGGAACCTTGTCCCTTCTGATTGAACAACCTGGGATATATGGTTGCTAGGGAAAATGCATCTTTGTTAACAATTAAGTCTTTTGACTGTAATACCGGACCTTGGCCATCGGGGGCAGCAGACAAACAAACAGATTCATTTAACCATTTCTAACATTTTTAACAGTTTAATACATTTTTATAAAGTGATCATTTATCAGACCATAACTTTTTGCATCAATCACTTACAACCTAAATTCCAGACAGGGTAGCATCATGTCAATTTCTTGATTATTTTAATATGAAACATCAAATTCTTTGTAATATCATATTACATTAAAGTAATTTATGTTGCTAACTATTCCAAAATTAATAGTATTTAAAATCCTGATATATATATATATATATTCATACAAATACAGCATGTCTTATATTTAGTACTGCACTGTATCTCAACATGAATATAATATATTCCATATTTTTAATAAATCTTGAATGCATGAATCTTGTCTATGCAGATCTGAAATAAAAATAATAGGGTTATTAATTTTTATGTTAAAATATAAAATATCCATATGTCTGTTTTTATTGCTAAATATATCTTGTTTTCCTGAAAAAAAAAATAAAAGGGAAAAATTGTCAAATATGTATAAATCTATTTGCAGCATTTATCTACAATGTTCCTATTAATCATTGCTGTTTAGGTCCACTAAATATCCATTCCTATGCTGTATTTTAACAAGGGGTTTCAGAGTATAATTTAGAACATGTGTTTTTAGCTGGTCAAATTTTTACTGCCTCAATACACAGGCAGGAACTAATTAACAAGTCTATGTTAATCATTATGTAGTCATAATTTCACTTGTTTTCTGATTTTAGGCCCAGAATGTTGTCTCCAACATTCCAGGATGTGTGCTGATTTGGTTGACCAACAGCCCTTATTTGCTACCCCCTACAGGGCTGTGAGCTTTAAAGCTATGTTATCTTTTAATTTAAGTTATAAAACTCTGCTCTTTCTCAAAATCACTTTTACAACATTACTTTTTAAATAACTTTGTGACCTATCCTGTGTGATCACAGCAGTGGGGGAGGATTGAATTTGGTCAGTCAAAGTATTCAATGTTTTATGAATGAATGAATCATTTGGTACTGATTAGCCAAATATTTAATAATATATACATATTAATCTTTACATATACCTTGACAAGCCAAATAGAGTTTTCTAACTCTGCTAATTAGGCATTAAGTTCTCTCATTAGGAGTCTGTTTCCTCTTAATTCCACCACAAGCTTCACCCACCATAAGCCTCTCTGCTTGTCCAGCCATATTGGAGTAGGAGATAGGTGTCAAGTTTGAATCCTCCAAGCTGAAACTCCTAAGTTGGGAGAATTGTACTATATCCAGTTGCAGATTGTCCATTCTATGGAGCTGTAATTTCTCCATTCCTGTAGTATATGGCATCAGTGTTCATCTAAAGTTGCTCAAGGCAACATTTGCCCAATGAAATATTCTAGTTGCTAGTGCAGGAACACCAATACATAAGTCTCCAATTTCTTACTCACACTCATCTATTCTTCTTGGATCTGTTTTGTGAGCTGACAAACACAGTCTTTGAAGACTCAAGTACTACATATAGGTTATCCGCCATCTTAAATGCAACTCTTGCATTGATAGACCAGGGTTCTCTTGCAACAATACTCCAAGTCTACTAGTATCTCACTGCAATGTAGATTAACTAGAATTTACTGCTCTACTGGAATCTCCCATTTTCCTGGGTGGGGTATGCGGCATCCTAAGCACCAAGTTCTGTCGAGTACATCAGATAAATAGCTGGGGCCTTAGTATTGGTATATCATACTGACATCCTCCTGGCTTCACTAGAGAACATAGGCTAGAGACATTGGGGCCTATCTATCAAGCTCTGAATGGAGCTTGAAGCAAAACACCAGTTATGAAGCAGCAGTTTAAAGACCGCTGCTCCATAACCCTGTTCGCCTGCTCTGATGAGGCGGACAGGAATCACCGGTATTCAATCCGATCGAGTACGATCGGGATGATTGACACCCCCCTGCTGGCGGCCGATCAGGTACGACAGACATTTGATAAATAGGCCTCAATGTCTTTTCAGGTGTGCCAAAGCTTATCAAAACCATCCTCAGACAAGTTATCTTACTGAGATTCTGGGTGTCAATTGAAAACAATACATAATTTTGTAAGAAAACTCAAAAAATCAAATTTATTTTAGGAACTCCTGCAGCACACATCCTGACACTCCAGTGGTCAACTCTACCCCCCTGTATTTTTATATAATTTTACTTTTCAAATTAGGTCCTTTCAGTATTATTGCATTTAGGCTTTCCACTTTCTCATTTATATTTTAATATATTTAGATTTAGCTCCAGCAGTGATTTTACAAATTATGATTATGTTTTGAAAGTTTGTGTTACTTTACTAAATTAGGATCATACTTTCTATATTTCTGTGTAGCTTTTACAAATTACATTACAATTTGTACTTGCTGCATTGCAAGCTAAAACTGACAGTTTCAGAAGGTGGGAAGGACAGGGCAGTTGCCTGGGCTGAACAGGAGAGTTCCCAGGGTATGTCTGAAGTCCTCTCACCAGTCTTGTGAACTTTTGTAAGCAGTTTACACAAGCTGGTTTCACTGATTTATCTCGCCAGCTGTATGCAGGTGAAGTTTGCTCAAAATTCACAATACACTTATTTTAACTAACAGAAGATTAATATATGCTAAAATATAGACAAAAACAAGTTAATTGTAGTGAAAACATTCAGTTAATTTGTAATGAATGCAAACTAAGCCTTTATATCAGCCCCAGGAGTTCTTCACTTACCTTCTCACTCCCATGTGAAAATGTGTATCCCAGAGAGCTTCATCACTTTCTATGGAAGGCATATCTCATCTCTCTGGGACTTTTAGATTCCTCCTTTTTTTTTAGAAATGTCAGTGAGTTTAGCCCCTGTGAAGTCTGCTCTCTCCAAACTAGATAATGTTTGATTATCTGGCCCACAGATAGCAATAGCACTTAGTCTGAACAGCCAATCCCAAAAGCATATACGTATAGTCTGTGAATTCTTGCACATGCTCAGTAGGATCTGGTGAATCAAAAATTGTAAATATAAAAGACTGTGCACGTTATTTTTTAATGGAAGTAAATTGGAAAGTTGTTTAAAATTACATGCTGTATCTGAATCATGAAAATTTAATTTAACCTGAGTGTCCCTTTATGCTCTCTGAGAAACTGAGTTTATTTTCCCTGTCTGTTTTCCTACTCTGGACACTGTCTGGCTCTGTCCTTTAAACCCCCTCATGATTTTTATGACACCCTCTCCTCTCCCTGCACTTAGACCTCTGTAACACTTTCTATCCTTTTTAGCCATTTTGCGTTTCAAGACATAATCTGTAAATTCTATTGAATTGGTCAGTATTGCTTCAGACTTGAGAAAAGAAGGAATATTTCCGAAAGCTTGTCAACTTATAAATGTATAGTTAGTCCAATAAAAAAGTATAATTTCTCAATGCAATATTTTTGTTATTTTATTACCTAAATCACTGGATGAACAATCATTGCACATATATATATATGAATCTACCTATACCTGTATATCTATTCCTATAGATATACAGGTATAGATATTTATTTTACATTTAATGTATATATATATAAGTGTAGATGAAAATCACCACAATTTATTATAGTATCAAAAATGAACACTCACTCTCAATAACCTCAATGCACAGGGGTGTGTGCATTGGTAACAGGGCTGTGTACTTTTTAACAATAGTATATGTTCACATTTTCAAAGTGAACATTTTATAAGTGAGGCATTAATTTTTAAGAATTATACAAGAATTACACTAAATACTCTCCACACTGCTGGTTACTAACTATCAAACTGCCTACTGACATCTGGTAAGGAATGCTGAGTTAACCTACTGTCTCTTCTGCTTTCAGGTACGTGAACTCAGGCCCTGCACTGAAATCTTGCTATTCCCTGCTTTTCTGTCATTTTACAACAAATCCCTCTTTTTGGTACGTGAATTCAGGCCCTGCACTGAAATCTTGCTATTCCCTGCTTTTCTGTCATTTTACAACAAATCCCTCTTTTTGGTACGTGAACTCAGGCCCTGCACTGAAATCTTGCTATTCCCTGCTTTTCTGTCATTTTACAACAAATCCCTCTTTTTGGTACGTGAACTCAGGCCCTGCACTGAAATCTTGCTATTCCCTGCTTTTCTGTCATTTTACAACAAATCCCTCTTTTTGGTATGTGAACTCAGGCCCTGCACTGAAATCTTGCTATTCCCTGCTTTTCTGTCATTTTACAACAAATCCCTCTTTTTGGTACGTGAACTCAGGCCCTGCACTGAAATCTTGCTTTCTTTCATGTAATTAGCAAGAGTCCATGAGCTAGGGACGTATGGGATATACATTCCTACCAGGAGGGGCAAAGTTTCCCAAACCTCAAAATGCCTACAAATACACCCCTCACCACACCCACAAATCAGTTTTACAAACTTTGCCTCCCATGGAGGTGGTGAAGTAAGTTTGTGCTAGATTTTACGTTGATATGCGCTTCGCAGCAGGCTGGAGCCCGGTTTTCCTCTCAGTGTGCAGTGAATGTCAGAGGGATGTGAAGAGAGTATTGCCTATTTGAATTCAATGGTCCCTTCTACGGGATCTATTTCATAGGTTCTCTGTTATCGGTCGTAGAGATTCATCTCTTACCTCCCTTTTCAGATCGACGATATACTCTTATATTCCATTACCTCTACTGATTCTCGTTTCAGTACTGGTTTGGCTTTCTACTACATGTAGATGAGTGTCCTGGGGTAAGTAAGCCTTATTTTTTGTGACACTTTAAGCTATGGTTGGGCACTTTTATATAAAGTTCTAAATATATGTGTTTAAACATTTATTTGCCTTGATTCAGGATGTTCAATATTCCTTTTTTCAGACAGTCAGTTTCATTATTGGGATAATGCATATGAATTAAAACATTTTTTCTTACCTTAAAAATTGACTTTTTTCCCTGTGGGCTGTTAGGCTCGCGGGGGCTGAAAATGCTTCATTTTATTGCGTCATTCTTGACGCAGACTTTTTTGGCGCAAAAAATTTTCTTTGTCAAGTTGCGTCATGTTTTTGATGTTTTTTCGCACCAAAAATGTCGGCGTCACCGGATGTGGCATCATTTTTGGCGCCAAAGCATTTAGGCGCCAAATAATGTGGGCGTCTTTTTTGGCGCTAAAAAATTTGGGCGTCATTATTGTCTCCACATTATTTAAGTCTAGTTGTTTATTTGCTTCTGGTTGCTAGAAGCTTATTCATTGGCATTTTTTCCCATTCCTGAAACTGTCATTTAAGGAATTTGATAAATTTTGCTTTATATGTTGTTTTTTCTATTACATATTGAAAGATGTCTCAGATTGACCCTGAATCAGAAGCTACTTCTGGAAAATCGCTGCCTGATGCTGGATCTACCAAAGTTAAGTGTATTTGCTGTAAACTTGTGGTAACTGTTCCTCCGGCTGTTGTTTGTGATGAATGTCATGATAAACTTGCTAATGCAGATAATATTTCCTTTAGTAATGTTCCATTACCTGTTGCTGTTCAGTCAACATCTAATACTCAGGGTGTTCCTGTTAATATAAGAGATTTTGTTTCTAAATCTATTAGGAAGGCTATGTCTGTTATTCCTCCTTCCAGTAAACGTAAAAGGTCTTTTAAAACTTCTCATTTTCCAGATGAATTTTTAAATGAACAGCATCTTTCTGATTCTGTTTCTGATGAAGATTTGTCTGGTTCAGAGGATTCTGTTTCAGAGATTGACACTGATAAATCTTCATATTTATTTAAAATGGAATTTATTCGTTCTTTACTTAAAAAAGTCTTAATTGCATTAGAAATAGAGGATTCTGGTCCTCTTGATACTAAATCTAAACATTTAAATACAGTTTTTAAACCTCCTGTAGTTATTACGGAGGTTTTTCCCATCCCTGATGCTATTTCTGAAGTAATTTCCAGGGAATGGAATAATCTGGGTAATTAATTTACTCCTTCTAAAAGGTTTAAGAAATTATATCCTGTGCCATCTGACAGATTAGAGTTTTGGGACAAAATCCCTAAGGTTGATGGGGCTATCTCTACTCTTGCTAAACGTAATACTATTCCTACGGCAGATAGTACTTCCTTTAAGGATCCTTTAGATAGGAAAATTGAATCCTTTCAAAGAAAAGCTTATTTATGTTCAGGTAATATTCTTAGGCCTGCTATATCTTTGGCGGATGTTGCTGCAGCTTCAACTTTCTGGTTGGAGGCTTTAGCACAACAAGTGACAGACCATAATACTCATAGCATTGTTAATCTTCTTCAACATGCTAATAACTTTATTTGTGATGCCATCTTTGACATCATTAGGGTTGATGTCAGGTATATGTCTTTAGCTGTTTTAGCTAGAAGAGCTTTATGGCTTAAAACTTGGAATGCTGATATGTCTTCTAAGTCAACTTTGCTTTCCCTTTCTTTCCAAGGTAATAAATTGTTTGGTTCACAGTTGGATTCTATTATTTCAACTGTTACTGGGGGGAAAGGAACTTTTTTACCACAGGATAAAAAATCCAAAGGTAAATATAGGGCTGCTAATCGTTTTCGTTCCTTTCGTCACAATAAGGAACAAAAGCCTGATCCTTCCCCAACAGGAACGGTATCAGTTTGGAAACCATCTCCAATCTGGAATAAATCCAAGCCTTTTAGAAAGCCAAAGTCAGCTCCCAAGTCCACATGAAGGTGCGGCCCTCATTCCAGCGCAGCTGGTAGGGGGCAGATTACGATTTTTCAAAGAAATTTGGATCAATTCAATTCACAGTCTTTGGATTCAGAACATTGTTTCTCAAGGGTACAGAATGGGTTTCAAGATAAGGCCTCCTGCAAGAAGATTTTTTCTTTCTCGCGTTCCAATAAATCCAGTGAAGGCTTAAGCGTTTCTGAAATGTGTTTCAGATCTAGAGTTGGCTGGAGTAATTGTGCCTGTTCCAGTTCTGGAACAAGGTCTGGGGTTCTACTCAAATCTATTCATTGTGCCAAAGAAGGAGAATTCCTTCAGACCTGTACTGGATTTAAAGATATTGATTCGTTATGTAAGAATACCAACATTCAAAATGGTAACTATAAGTACTATTCTGCCTTTTGTTCAGCAAGGGCATTATATGTCCACAATAGATTTACAGGATGCATATCTGCATATTCCGATTCATCCAGATCATTTTCAGTTTCTGAGATTCTCTTTTCTAGACAAGCATTACCAGTTTGTGGCTCTGCTGTTTGGCCTAGCAACAGCTCCAAGGATTTTTTCAAAGGTTCTCTGTGCCCTACTATCTGTAATTAGAGAACAGGGTATTGTGGTATTTCCTTATTTGGACGATATCTTGGTACTTGCTAAGTCTTCACATTTAGCAGAATCTCATACGATTCGACTTGTATCGTTTCTTCAAGAACATGGTTGGAGGATCAATTTACATAAGAGTTTGTTGATTCCTCAGACAAGGGTAACCTTTTTAGGTTTCCAGATAGATTCAGTGTCCATGACTCTGTCGTTAATGGACAAGAGACGTCTGAAATTGGTTTCAGCTTGTCGAAACCTTCAGTCTCAATCATTCCCTTCGGTAGCCTTATGCATGGAAATTCTAGGTCTTATGACTGCTGCATCGGACGCGATTCCCTTTGCTCGTTTTCACATGCGACCTCTTCAGCTCTGTATGCTGAACCAGTGGTGCAGGGATTATACAAAGATATCACAATTAATATCTTTAAAACCGAATGTACGACACTCTCTGACGTGGTGGACAGACCACCATCGTTTAGTTCAGGGGGCTTCTTTTTTTCCTCCAACCTGGACTGTGATCTCAACAGATGCAAGTCTGACAGGTTGGGGAGCTGTATGGGGGTCTCTGACAGCACAGGGGGTTTGGGAATCTCAGGAGGCGAGATTACCAATCAACATTTTGGAACGATTTTCAGAGCTCTTTAGTCGTGGCCTCTTCTAAAGAGAGAGTCGTTCATTTGTTTTCAGACGGACAATGTCACAACCGTGGCATATGTCAATCATCAAGGAGGGACTCACAGTCCTCTGGCTATGAAAGAAGTATCTCGAATACTTGTATGGGCGGAATCCAGCTCCTGTCTAATTTCTGCGGTTCACATCCCAGGTATAGACAATTGGGAAGCGGATTATCTTAGTCGCCAAACATTACATCCGGGCGAATGGTCTCTTCACCCAGAAGTATTTCTTCAGATTGTTCAATTCTGGGGACTTCCAGAAATATATCTGATGGCTTCTCATCTAAACAAGAAGCTTCCCAGGTATCTGTCCAGATCCAGGGATCCTCAGGCGGAAGCTGTGGATGCATTGTCTCTTCCTTGGAAGTATCATCCTGCCTATATCTTTCCGCCTCTAGTTATTCTTCCAAGAGTGATTTCCAAGATTCTAAAGGAGCGTTCGTTTGTTCTGCTGGTGGCTCCAGCATGGCCTCACAGGTTTTGGTATGCGGATCTTGTTCAGATGGCTACTTGTCAACCATGCACTCTTCCGTTAAGACCAGACCTTCTATCGCAAGGTCCTTTTTTCCATCAGGATCTCAAATCCTTAAATTTGTAGGTATGGAGATTGAACGCTTGATTCTCAGTCATAGAGGCTTCTCTGACTCCGTAATTAATACTATGTTACAGGCTCATAAAACTGTATCTAGGAAGATATATTATCGAGTCTGGAAGACTTACATCTCTTGGTGCTCTTCTCATCATTTTTCCTGGCATTCTTTTAGAATTCCTAGAATTTTACAATTTCTTCAGGATGGTCTGGATAAAGGTTTGTCTGCAAGTTCTTTGAAAGGACAAATTTCTGCTCTTTCTGTGTTGTTTCACAGAAAGATTGCTAATCTTCCTGATATTCATTGTTTTGTTCAGGCTTTGGTTCGTATCAAACCTGTCATTAAGTTAATCTCTCGTCCTTGGAGTTTGAATTTGGTTCTGGGGGCTTTACAAGCTCCTCCGTTTGAACCTATGCATTCTCTGGACATTAAATTACTTTCTTGAAAAGTCCTGTTCCTTTTGGCAATCTCTTCTGCTAGAAGAGTTTCAGAGTTATCTGCTCTTTCTTGTGAATCTCCTTTTCTGATTTTTCATCAGGATAAGGCAGTGTTGCAAACTTCATTTAAATTTTTACCTAAGGTTGTGAACTCTAACAACATTAGTAGAGAAATTGTGGTTCCTTCATTATGTCCTAATCCTAAGAATTCTTCTGCATTCTTTGGATGTAGTTAGAGCTTTGAAATATTATGTTGAAGCTACTAAAGGTTTCCGAAAGACTTCTAGTCTATTTGTTATCTTTTCCGGTTCTAGGAAAGGTCAGAAGGCCTCTGCCATTTCTTTGGCATCTTGGTTAAAATCTTTAATTCATCATGCTTATGTCGAGTCGGGTAAAACTCCGCCTCAAAGGATTACAGCTCATTCTACTAGGTCAGTTTCTACTTCCTGGGCGTTTAGGAATGAAGCTTCCGTTGATCAGATTTGCAAAGCAGCCACTTGGTCTTCTTTGCATACTTTTACTAGATTCTACCATTTTGATGTGTTTTCTTCTTCTGAAGCAGATTTTTGGTAGAAAAGTACTTCAGGCAGCTGTTTCAGTTTGATTCTTCTGCTTATAATTTCAGTTTTTTTCATTATAAGATTAAAACTTTATTTTGGGTTGTGGATTATTTTTTCAGCGGAATTGGCTGTCTTTATTTTATCCCTCCCTCTCTAGTGACTCTTGCGTGGAAATTCCACATCTTGGGTATTTATTATCCCATACGTCACTAGCTCATGGACTCTTGCTAATTACATGAAAGAAAACATAATTTATGTAAGAACTTACCTGATAAATTCATTTCTTTCATATTAGCAAGAGTCCATGAGGCCCACCCTTTTTTTGTGGTGGTTATGATTTTTTTGTATAAAGCACAATTATTCCAATTCCTTATTTTTTATGCTTTCGCACTTTTTTCTTATCACCCCACTTCTTGGCTATTCGTTAAACTGATTTGTGGGTGTGGTGAGGGGTGTATTTGTAGGCATTTTGAGGTTTGGGAAACTTTGCCCCTCCTGGTAGGAATGTATATCCCATACGTCACTAGCTCATGGACTCTTGCTAATATGAAAGAAATGAATTTATCAGGTAAGTTCTTATATAAATTATGTTATTCCCTGCTTTTCTGTCATTTTACAACCAATCCCTCTTTTTGGTACGTGAACTCAGGCCCTGCACTGAAATCTTGCTATTCCCTGCTTTTCTGTCATTTTACAACAAATCCCTCTTTTTGGTACGTGAACTCAGGCCCTGCACTGAAATCTTGCTATTCCCTGCTTTTCTGTCATTTTACAAAAAATCCCTCTGTGTGTGTGTGTGTGTATATATATAGAGAGAGCAATTGAATTTAGTCTGTTAAAATTAAATCCTGCATTTTTTGTAATGATTTTTCCCAATGTCTCAATTCTAATGTCTAGTTAATTGCCATGTGATGCTCACTCCTTATCAATACTTGCTATAACTCTAAAATTTATAGTTTTCTTATGTCACAGTTTTAACCCCCTCCAAATTTTATTGTCTGTTTACTTAACTCATCTCACCCTGACCAGATTCTAACATTCCAATTGGCCTTACCAACTGTCTTTGATTAGCAATTAAGTAAATTTAGTGGACTCAGCTGACTACCCTACCTGTATATATTTCAGACTAGCTTGGGGAAGTGCATTGCACAGGGGTGTGTGCATTGGTAACAGGACTGTGTACTTTTTAACAATAGCATATGTTCACATTTTCAAAGTGAACATTTTATAAGTGAGGCATTAATTTTTAAGAATTATATAAGAATTACACTCAATACTCTCCACACTGCTGGTTACTAACTATCAAACTGCCTACTGACATCTGCTAAGGAATGCTGCGTTAACCTACTGTCTCTTCTGCTTTCAGGTATGTGAACTCAGGCCCTGCACTGAAATCTTGCTATTCCCTGCTTTTCTGTCATTTTACAACAAATCCCTCTTTTTGGTACGTGAACTCAGGCCCTGCACTGAAATCTTGCTATTCCCTGCTTTTCTGTCATTTTACAACAAATCCCTCTTTTTGGTACGTGAACTCAGGCCCTGCACTGAAATCTTGCTATTCCCTGCTTTTCTGTCATTTTACAACAAATCCCTCTTTTTGGTACGTGAACTCAGGCCCTGCACTGAAATCTTGCTATTCCCTGCTTTTCTGTCATTTTACAACAAATCCCTCTTTTTGGTACGTGAACTCAGGCCCTGCACTGAAATCTTGCTATTCCCTGCTTTTCTGTCATTTTACAACAAATCCCTCTTTTTGGTACGTGAACTCAGGCCCTGCACTGAAATCTTGCTATTCCCTGCTTTTCTGTCATTTTACAACAAATCCCTCTTTTTGGTACATGAACTCAGGCCCTGCACTGAAATCTTGCTATTCCCTGCTTTTCTGTCATTTTACAACAAATCCCTCTTTTTGGTACGTGAACTCAGGCCCTGCACTGAAATCTTGCTATTCCCTGCTTTTCTGTCATTTTACAACAAATCCCTCTTTTTGGTACGTGAACTCAGGCCCTGCACTGAAATCTTGCTATTCCCTGCTTTTCTGTAATTTTATAACAAATCCCTCTTTTTGGTACGTGAACTCAGGCCCTGCACTGAAATCTTGCTATTCCCTGCTTTTCTGTCATTTTACCACAAATCCCTCTTTTTGGTACGTGAACTCAGGCCCTGCACTGAAATCTTGCAATTCCCTGCTTTTCTGTCATTTTACAACAAATCCCTCTTTTTGATACGTGAACTCAGGCCCTGCACTGAAATCTTGCTATTCCCTGCTTTTCTGTCATTTTACAACAAATCCCTCTGTGTGTGTGTGTGTGTGTGTGTATGTATATATATATATATATATATATATATATATATATATATATATATATATATATATATATATAGAGAGAGAGAGAGAGAGAGAGAGAGAGAGAGAGAGAGAGAGATAGAGAGCAATTGAATTTAGTCTGTTAAAATTAAGTCCTGCATTTTTTGTAATAATTTTTACCAATGTCTCAATTCTAATGTCTAGTTAATTGCCATGTGGATGCTCACTCCTTATCAATACTTGCTATAACTCTAAAATTTATAGTTTTCTTATGTCACAGTTTTAACCCCCTCCAAATTTTATTGTCTGTTTACTTAACTCATCTCACCCTGACCAGATTCTAACATTCCAATTGGCCTTACCAACTGTCTTTGATTAGCAATTAAGTAAATTTAGGGGTGTGTGCATTGGTAACAGGGCTGTGTACTTTTTAACAATAGCATATGTTCACATTTTCCAAGTGAACATTTTATAAGTGAGGCATTAATTTTTAAGAATTATACAAGAATTACACAAGGATTGGGCAAGGGGCAAGACACAAGGCAAGTACTCTTATAATACTATGTTTTATGTATATCATTGTATCATTTTGCAAGTGCTGCTGTAACACTGTGTCTTATGTGTTTACTTGGCTCCCACTTTCATAATAATGCTCAATATCTTCATATTCCTTTTTGCTACCTCTTGTCTCTATAACAAACTACATTACTCACTTACTCCTTCTCCCTCTCCACCTGCACTGTTCATTAGCCCATCTCTCTTATACTCACCTTACTTTTGTACTCATGAACTCTACTTATTCCTAAATACTCTCTCTCCCCCCTGCACTTCAGTTAAACAACATTACTGCAAATCTGCTTCTCATCTCATGTCACTCTCCCTCTTGCTCATACTAGCTGCTGGCGACATCTCCCCTAATCCTGGTCCCTCACAACCTCCTAACCTTTCACATCCTTGTGTGCCTTTCAATAGACTTCATAAACTAAACTCTGGTAGCCTTAATTGCATTCCTCTTACATCTAAAAACCCCTCCCCCTTTACTTGTGCACACTGGAACTCTCGCTCTGTTTGCAACAAGCTAACTTCTATCCATGATCTCTTTATCTCCAACTCTCTTAACCTTCTAGCTCTTACAGAAACCTGGCTCTCTACTTCAGACACAGCATCCACTGCTGCACTGTCACATGGGGGTCTCCATTTCAGCCACACTCCTAGGTCTGGCAATAGACAAGGAGGTGGTGTCAGTATTTTACTTTCCTCTCGTTGCACCTTCCAACAAATACAGCCCTTCTCTTCATTAACATTTTCTTCATTTGAAGCACACATGATTCGGTTATTCTCTCCCCTCTCTATACGTGTTGCAGTCATATACCGCCCCCCTGGCTCCCCAACTTAATTTTTAGATCACTTTGCTGCCTGGCTTCCTTATTTCCTTTCCTCAGACACCCCTGCCCTCATTCTTGGCGACTTCAACATCCCCCTTAACAATCCCACTGCCTCATCTGCTAAACAACTTCTGCAACTCACTTCCTCTTTCGGTCTGTCACAATGGACTGATTCTCCCACTCACAAAGACGGTCACTCCCTTGACCTGATCTTTAGCTATCGATGCACTCTCTCAAACTTCTCAAACTCCCCTTTTCCTCTTTCTGACCACCATCTCCTTACCTGCAACATATCATCCCTTCCTACAACTCTCCCACCTTCTACTCCTCACACCAAACTTCACAGAAGCATTAGGTCTTTAGATTAGCAACAACTTGCTAATTCCCTTCAACCACACTTCTCATACTTCTTCTCCTTTTCCTGCCCTGAACAATCTATCTGCCACTATAATTCCACCCTTATATCCGTCCTTGACAATCTCGCCCCTCTTACCACTGCTAGGAAATCACACACTCATCCCCAGCCCTGGCATACTCCTCTGACACGGTACCTACGCAGATGTTCCCATACTGCTGAACGGCATTGGAGAAAATCACGGAGTTCAGCTGATTTTCTTCATTACAAATTCATCTTGAACTCCTACTACTCTGCCCTTAATCTCCACAAGCAACACTACTTCTCTACTCTTATCTCTAATCTTTCTTCAAACCCAAAACGTCTGTTCTCCACTTTCAATACCCTCCTCCGCCCTCCCCCACTTCCTAATACAACTTCTCTGTCAGCTCAAGACTTTGCCAGTCACTTCATTAACAAAATTGATTCCATCAGACATGAAATCAGCTCTCAACACAATTCCATTCTCTCCCCCCCTCAAATACTCTCACTCAACCACAACCCTCATAACCTGAAACTTAGTTCATTCTCCCCTGTTACTGAGGATGAAGTTTCAGCACTTATACTGCGCTCTCACCTCACTACCTGTCCCCTTGACCCTATCCCCTCACAGCTGCTCCCCTCTCTCTCTGCTACCCTTACCCCTATACTAACACACATTTTCAACCTCTCCCTCAGCACTGGTACATTTCCCTCATCAATGAAACATGCACTGGTCACACCTATCCTCAAAAAACCTTCCCTTGATCCTACCTCCCCATCCAACTACCGCCCAATTTCCCTCCTCCCTCTTGCTTCAAAGCTTCTCGAAAAACTAGTATATGCACGCCTATCCCATTTCCTTACGTTAAACTCCCTTCTTGACCCGCTGCAATCTGGATTTCGTCCCTATCACTCCACAGAGACAGCTATTGTTAAGGTCACCAACGACCTATTTACAGCTAAATCAAAAGGCCACTTCTCTCTGCTTATCCTCCTTGATCTGTCCGCAGCCTTTGACACTGTCAACCACCCTCTTTTGCTCCAAACCCTCCAATCCTTCGGCATCTGTGACACAGCCCTTTCGTGGCTCTCCTCCTACCTGTCAAACCGTACCTTCAGTGTAGCCTTCTCTGGGGCCTCCTCTGCCCCGTCACCACTTTCTGTCGGAGTACCGCAAGGCTCTGTCCTCGGCCCCCTTCTCTTCTCAATCTATACGTCATCACTAGGTTCCCTTATTAAGTCCCACGGTTTCCAATATCATTTGTATGCCGATGACACCCAAATCTACTTCTCTGCACCAGAACTATCTCCTTCCTTGCTAACCCATGTCACTAACTGTCTTTCTCACATCTCTTCCTGGATGTCCTCTCACTACCTCAAGCTAAATCTCTCCAAAACTGAGCTCCTCATTTTCCCCCCTTCTTCTAAAATCTCCACCCCCAATATCTCTATAACTGTCGACAACTCCACCATTACCCCTACCCCGCATGCCCGATGTCTCGGGGTCACATTTGACTCAGATCTTTCCTTCACTCCTCACATTCAGTCCTTGGCTACAGCCTGCCGCTTCCACCTTAAAAACATCTCTAAAATTAGACACTTCCTTACACAAGACACAACTAAGATTTTAATCCACTCTCTCATTCTTTCCCGCCTTGATTACTGCAACTCTGTCCTCTCTGGTCTCCCCACCTGCCGCCTAGCTCCTTTACAATCCATAATGAATGCCTCTGCCTGTCAGGCTACAAATATGAAGTTAACGATGGAACACAATTCACAGATCTTAATTTATTAATAATTGTTTTGTTTCACTATTGTAAAGGAATATCACTATGGCTTAGTGATATTCTCACCTAATAGTGATAGTTTAGTGGTTTATTTTGCCACACCCCAGATTATGCAGTTAGGGTTAAGCAAACTTGAATAGGATTTGTAGAAATTGTTCTCAATATTAAGTTAGCTTTAGTTCTTAAGTTGCAGGTGTAGTAATGGTTCTATTAACTCTCAGAGTCTTATGCAGTGTAACACATAAATATTTAACTAGTAACCAGGTTCTGTTAACAGTTATACATATGCTCATGCAGTATTGCTATTTTATTTGCAGAGATTACTTGTACCTTGTCTTGTGTTGCACTTGTAGTGTGGCAGAGCTGTAATGAATGCACAGCCTGTTCTGTGGAAGTTCCAGTTTCACTGTGGAAGCTGTGTTGTTTATTAATCTGCAGTCAGGATGTTTCAATAAGGGTTAAAGCCAGATTTTCAGTGACAAGTTCTGTGGTAACTCTCCTTTAAATACAAACTACACAGTGAAAGTTCTCCAAGTAACAAAGCATTAGAAGACATAGAATAATACTTGCAGTTTGGTTCAGGCAGTTCATTCAATTGATTGCATGTCAGCTCCTAAGTTAATGAACACTGCAGTTGTTTGGATGAATTCCAGTTAAAGTTGAACAAAGTATGAAAAAGTTCCTGTGAGGAAAAAAGTTCAGAAAACAAGTTATTCAAAGTAGTTAGGCTCAGGTAAATAGGGTAGCCTTGTACTCCAAATTACTAAGCAAAGAGAATTGATTTGGGGTGGTTTTTAAAGGCAAGCTGCAAGTTTGTTGCTTGAAGGATTCCGCTGGGTCCTAGAAGGAGCTAGGTTCCTGACATGACCCCCCACTCAGGGCAACGGTCCCACAGTTGCCGGTCTGGGACGATTTGGATTTCTGCGATGGAAGAGAGTGACCAGCCGTTGAGCTCTAAGATTGGTTGCAGGTTCCCATGTGTCGTCATCAGCTGAATAATTTTTCCAGCGTACCAGATATTGTAATTCACCTCTATGGAACCTGGAATCCAGCAGGGAATGCACTTCATATTCATCTGGATCCAGTGCCTGAGGAGGTGGTGGAAGAATGAGTTGAGAGTGACGAGTGGCTCTGTATGGTTTCAATAGTGACACATGAAATGTGGGGTGGACCTTAATACTATCAGGTAATTTAAGAGTCATTGCGTTTTCATTGACAATTCTAACTATAGGGAATGGTCCTATGAACAGACCCGAGAGTTTCTTACTCGGTATCTGTAATTTCATGTTTTTGGTGGATAGCCAAACGAGATCACCTATGGCGTATATAGGTGGTGGTCTTCTCTTGAGGTCGTAATAATGCTTTTGAGTGAGCTGAGCATTTTTTATGTTCTCCTCAATTAAGCGGAAATTGTCTTGTAAGGAATCATGTAGATCATCGATTAAGGGTGAATTTAAGGTGTCTGTTGCAATGAAAGATATTGTTGGATGGTAGGCATAATTTGCATAAAATGGTGTAGATTTTGTAGATGAGTTTACAGCATTGTTATAGGCAAATTCAGCCATGGAGAGGAAGTTCATCCAATGTTCTTGATGGTAGGAACAATAGCACCGAAGATATTGTTCCAGCCATTGATTCAGTCTCTCTGATTGACCATTGGTCTGAGGGTGAAATGATGTCGAGAAACGATGATCGATCTGTGTTAAGTCACAAAGTTTTGTCCAGAAATGTGAGGTGAATTGTGTTCCTCTATCGGTGGTTATTATCTTTGGTAACCCATGTAGCTTGAGTATGTTATCTATGAATAAATGTGCTGTCTCAGAGGATGTGGGTACTTTGTGATACGGCACAAAATGGGCCATCTTAGTAAATATATCTATGACCACTAGGATTGTTGTCTGTTTATTTGATTCAGGTAAATCCACTATGAAATCCATCGATAGATGGTACCAGGGTCTCTTCGGTACTGGTAATGGAGTTAATAATCCATACGGAGCTCTTCTCTCGGATTTCGAAGTGGCACAAATGGCACAAGTTAAGATATAGTCTCGGATGGATTCTTTCATTTTTGGCCACCAACAATCCCGTGAAAGCTGTTCCAAGGTTCGGTAAATTCCTGGGTGTCCGGCTAATGGAGAGTCATGGTATAACTTGAGCAAATTTATTCGCAATGCTTTGGGAATGTATAATTTCCCTTCATGGTAGTACAGGTCATCAATCTTATGCACAGAAGAGTGAGGTAGCTCCGGCTCCTTGAGACAATGACGTTTGATTTCGGTTATCACATCGGTGGTTAGACCTACAAAACATTCGGTAGGTAAGATAGTGGTATTTTGGGTTGTTGTTTTAGGTTTCTCAGGTAGGCGAGACAGAGCATCTGCTTTACCATTCCTGGAGGCAGGTCTATATACAATATTGAAGTTGAAGCGCGAGAAGAATAAACTCCAACGGACCTGTCTTGCTGAAAGAGTTTTGTTGTTTTCTAAATAAAGTAGGTTCCTGTGATCTGTGAAAATGGTAATAGGAAACTTGGTACCTTCGAGAAGATGCCTCCAGTGTTCCAGTGATCTTTTTATTGCGAGGAGTTCTTTATCTCCTATGGAATAATTTCTTTCAGCTGTTGACATCATCTGTGAGAAGTAAGAAACTGGATGGATGGGATCGTTTGGTGTTTCCTGTTGAGAGAGAACTGAGCCTAAGGCAAAATCAGAGGAATCAACTTCCAACACATAGTGGTGTTCGGGGTTCGGAAATCTTAGAATGGGTGCTGATGTAAAACTATCCTTTAAATATTCAAAAGCTGAATTAGCGTCTGGATCCCAGTTATAAGATGAGTTAATGCTGGTTAATTTCGTCAGTGGTTTTGCTATCTTGGAAAAGTTTCTAATGAATTTCCTGTAGTAGTTTGCAAAACCTAGGAATTTTTGGAGTTCCTTTCTGGACTTGGGTATTAACCAATTTTTGACAGCGTCTACTTTTTGTTTTTGCATAGTGATACCTGTTGGTGAGATATCATATCCAAGGAATGACACATGCTTGGTATGGAATATGCATTTCTCCAACTTAGCATACAGTTTATGCTCTCGGAGCCTAGACAGTACCCATCGCACGTGTGTTTTGTGTTCTGTTTCATTTTTAGAATAAATCAAAATATCGTCTAGGTATATCACAAGACAGATGTCTAAGAGATCTCTGAACACATCGTTTATGAAGTGTTGAAAAGTGGCGGGTGCGTTGCACAGTCCAAACGGCATGACAAGGTACTCATAAAGGCCATACCTTGTCCTGAATGCGGTCAACCATTCGTGTCCTTCTTTTATCCTCACTAAGTTATAGGCTCCCCTTAAATCGAGTTTCGTGTATATAGTTGCCTCAGATAACCTTTCGATTAGTTCTGGGATTAATGGGAGTGGGTAACGATTTTTTATTGTGCGTTTGTTGAGTTCTCTGTAATCGATTATGGGACGTAATGATGAATCCTTATTCCGCACAAAAAAAATTCCGGCACCTGCTGGTGATGTTGATGCTCTGATAAATCCTTTCCGTAAATTTTCTTCGAGATACTCCTTTAAATGATCCAATTCTGGCTTGCAGAGAGGGTACAAGTGTCCATAAGGGATGGAAGAACCAGGTTGAAGTTGTATTGGACAATCGTATGCACGATGAGGAGGCAAGTTCTCAGCTTCTACTTTACTGAATACATCCTTGAAATCTGCATAAGGTGAAGGAATTTGCAACTCAGGTTTTTCTGTAGCTATTTCGGTCTGGAGTAGAACATGTTTGTGGAAACATGTTGTTTTACAATAGACTGAATCAAATTTTATGGAAGATAGTGACCAGTGGATAACTGGATTATGTAATTTGAGCCAACTAATACCCAAAACCACTGGGAAATGTGGTGACGAGACAACATCAAATGAGAGGTGTTCTGTGTGTCCTGCTGTAGTAACTGTTAACGGTGTGGTATGGTGTGTGATAGGGCCAGTTTTAGGTTCTGAACCGTCAATCATATGAAAAGAAAATGGAGTATGCTTTTTTATAAGGGGTATTTTATTTTGCTTTACAACATTATAATCAATAAAGCATCCATAAGCTCCCGAGTCTATGATGGCTTCAGTAGTCAGCTGATCTTGGTCCCACTGTATGGAGAGAGTTAACATGCAATAAGTTTTAGTTTTAGTGGTGTTTAATAAATAACTTGTAACTTTGAACTTACATTTCTTGTTTTTCTGTAAAATGGGACACTCCTGGACTGAATGTGTAGGATTGGCGCAATACATGCACAGATTATTACTCTTCCTGCGGTATCTTTCTTCTGTTGTTAAAGGACCACGGGCTATTCCGATATCCATGGGAACAGCTGTTTGTTTACTATGTTGGGTTGGTTGAGGTGGGGAATAGATAGAAGGTTTTGGTCGGACATCTGCAGAAAACCTTTCTGCCTTCCTTTCTCGCAGTCTGCGATCCAATTGTTTTGCAGCATTCATCATTCCTTCTAGGGTTTTTGGGAGTTCTATCCTGGCGATTTCATCTTTCAAGCTCTCCGAGAGGCCTAAACGGAACTGGTTTCGAAGTGCAATCTGACTCCATTCCGAATCAGCTGCGTATAATTTGAATTCCGTGATGTACTCCTCCACGGGTCTCTTGGCTTGCTTAAGGTTCCTCATGGAGGCTTCAGCGGACATTTGTACATCAGTGTCGTGAAAAAGATCATCCATACATGTGAAAAAATCAGAAAGGGATCCTAGCACTGGGTCATTATGTTTGCACAGATTGTCAGCCCAGATTCTTGGCTCACCCCTCAGGAATGAAATAGTACTGAATACCTTGATCCTCTCTGTGGGATAACTGTGAGGTCGTAGATTATAAAGTAAATGACATGAATTCTTAAACTGCCTATACTGCTTCCTGTTTCCAGAAAAGAGCTCTGGTAGTGAAACTGAAGGTTCAGGTGTTTGCTGAGGTGGTGCAGTATGAGTAGTAAGTGAGTCTCTTATAATTCCCCTTAAAGACTGATTTTCAATTTGTAAATCATGAACCGCCTGAGCAAGCTGATCAACCTTTTGGGAGAGGTTGTAAACTATCTGTGGTAGATCTGGTGGCTCCATTTTTATGGCTTAGTAATATGTCAGGCTACAAATATGAAGTTAACGATGGAACACAATTCACAGATCTTAATTTATTAATAATTGTTTTGTTTCACTATTGTAAAGGAATATCACTATGGCTTAGTGATATTCTCACCTAATAGTGATAGTTTAGTGGTTTATTTTGCCACACCCCAGATTATGCAGTTAGGGTTAAGCAAACTTGAATAGGATTTGTAGAAATTGTTCTCAATATTAAGTTAGCTTTAGTTCTTAAGTTGCAGGTGTAGTAATGGTTCTATTAACTCTCAGAGTCTTATGCAGTGTAACACATAAATATTTAACTAGTAACCAGGTTCTGTTAACAGTTATACATATGCTCATGCAGTATTGCTATTTTATTTGCAGAGATTACTTGTACCTTGTCTTGTGTTGCACTTGTAGTGTGGCAGAGCTGTAATGAATGCACAGCCTGTTCTGTGGAAGTTCCAGTTTCACTGTGGAAGCTGTGTTGTTTATTAATCTGCAGTCAGGATGTTTCAATAAGGGTTAAAGCCAGATTTTCAGTGACAAGTTCTGTGGTAACTCTCCTTTAAATACAAACTACACAGTGAAAGTTCTCCAAGTAACAAAGCATTAGAAGACATAGAATAATACTTGCAGTTTGGTTCAGGCAGTTCATTCAATTGATTGCATGTCAGCTCCTAAGTTAATGAACACTGCAGTTGTTTGGATGAATTCCAGTTAAAGTTGAACAAAGTATGAAAAAGTTCCTGTGAGGAAAAAAGTTCAGAAAACAAGTTATTCAAAGTAGTTAGGCTCAGGTAAATAGGGTAGCCTTGTACTCCAAATTACTAAGCAAAGAGAATTGATTTGGGGTGGTTTTTAAAGGCAAGCTGCAAGTTTGTTGCTTGAAGGATTCCGCTGGGTCCTAGAAGGAGCTAGGTTCCTGACACTGCCAGACTCATCTTCCTTACACGTCGCTCTTCCTCTGCTGCGCCTCTCTGCCATTCCCTTCACTGGCTTCCTCTTGCCTCTAGGATCAAACACAAAACTCTCACTCTTACATACAAAGCCCTCAACTGCACTGCTCCCACCTACATCTCAGACCTTGTCTCCAGATACTCTCCCTCCCGTTCCCTTCGCTCTGCTCATGACCTCCTACTCTCCTCTTCTCTTGTCACCTCATCACACTCCCGTTTACAGGACTTCTCCAGACTGGCTCCCATCTTGTGGAACTCTCTGCCTCGCTCCACAAGACTCTCTTCTAGTTTTAAAAGCTTCAAGTGCTCCCTAAAGACTCTACTGTTCAGGGATGCATACAACCTACGCTAACCTTTCCTAATACCGGTTCCTCTCCTTCACTGCAATCCCCTGAATCCTCTTAGCATGTAAGCCTAAAAGTCCAGCTGTTTGTAGATCACCTTCTTAAGAGCTGACTACAACAGTGCAACTCTTGGCAGGGCCCTCTACCCTATAATTGTTTTGTTGTACTCCCCCTTTGTTTATAGCGCTGTAGAATCTGTTGGCGCTCTACAAATAATCGATAATAATAATAAATGAAGAAATGAGGTATGAAATACACATAACATAAGCATATTCCTTTGTAAGTGAAACCGGTGAAGTACTGTACAACTCTTCCTCTGCAGCTAGGTATTTGCAAAATAGGTGCTGCACATCCAAGGCTCAGTCTAGTGTCCCTTCTACCGCTCTGCACCATAGAATTCAGTACCACCCCCACAAACTATCCGTGTCTTGGTTTGCCGCCTCGTGAGACTGCATTTGTGTTGTGGCTACATTTGTGTTGTGTGGCCTTACGTGTTTCGTAGGGTACCTCCCTACGTAATCAGAAGCTGCCCACTTCTAGACTAGCCCAACCTTAAAACTGCTCCAAAGTGATCACATGATTCTTACATCATCAGCTTGTCATATATGTCAGTTGTAACACAAAAACAGAGATGCATCAGTATATGAGTCCTCCTATCTGAGTAAGGATAGTAAGTCTATGTTGCTATAAAGTTCTATTCAAATATTATGAGGAGGTGAACCAAGTACTAAGTGTGACAATAAATAAGCACATCAGTTTGTGTGATATTTACATTTATCATAAGACTATACATTACTGAAATGGCACAAACTTACTATTATTGTAACCAACATTCAATCTACATGTATATAAAAAAGCTAAATGTATGTGAAAAAGCTGAATGTATGTAAAAATTACTGTATATATAAAAAAATCACTGCATATATAAAATATATAAATATATATTATATTAAAAAGTAAAAAAAAAACCTTTGTGAAGAACATAGGAATGTAAAATATGCGTAATGCACTTCAGGTTTCACACTTTAGGTCTGACACAGTGTTGGGTTAGCGCACATGAAAACTTACATATATTAATGATGTTATGGAAATATAAAATATTAAATCCCAACAACAGTATTCCAACATCTATTGGAAAGTCTTATGAAGAAGATTGAAAGGTTTTATAGCATCAAAGAGTGGACAAAAAAAGGATAGATATGGCTGCTTCCTGTCTCCGCTATTATTTGTGCCCTCTCCAGCTCCACCTCCCTACATCTTACACCAACCACACGCACACAGGTGAGACAATGGGCACTCCTACATGCCTTTGGATAATGCCTTGTCTCACCCACCACCCCCCCCTTTAACCTGTTTGTCCCCACCAGCCAATCCCTTAGTGTTCTCCCTTCATATTCATTCAATTTGCTTCTTATTCCAAAATCTAGGGGAAAGTCTCATGAAGAAGATTAAAAGCTTTTACATCATCAAAGAGTGTACAAAATTCATATTATTGCTTAGAATTTTAAATTGAGATACTCAAGGTAATGGTGCTCACAAACATTAATGTGTGCATGGGAATGACCCCTTTATACAGTATAGTTTACCCCCTCTTTCAAATGAGGAGCATCAACTACAAATATTAAAAGCAGGAGAGGAATGTGGAGTCTAATATCTACCATTCATCTTCCATGAAAAGGCAATTGGTGGCAAGTGAGCAGGGGATTCCTTTTTTTTTAACAGTGATCACTTGCATCCTAGTGAAACAACTGATGATTAATTTAAATGAAGAGGGGGATTAAAGGCTGATACAGTTTATTGGATTTTTTAGCAATCACCTGTATATTTTAAGGACATGTGAATGGCAAAATGCCCCTCATTTAAATAAGGGGTCTCATGTTTCACTAGGGACTGCAATATGGCCTAAGAATGCCCCAAATGCACCCCTCACAATGATGAAGTGTTTTTGCCCATAGGCACTTACTAATTCCTTGCAACATTATCACTCAAAATCATCTGCCCTGTACTGAAGGATGACTCATAGCCCTTGCAAAGGGGAACAAATACAGAAAATGCCAATGTTTGTTCTTTATATTCTAGTAGTTAAAGTGGTTTAAGTTTCTTAAACTAACAAAAAGTACACATGTGCTGTAAATGCAGACTGGCTAAACACTGCCACAGTTCTGTTGGCGAAAATAGCACAAAAAAGGTATATTTCTTAGCACATGAACATTAATAATCTATTTGAAAAAAAATAATACATTTTGTAATGCCTTCTTTTAGACCCAACAAAGAAAAAACACAACTTTGATGTTTTTTATGATTCTTTCCTAATTGATCAATGTATAAAAATATAATATCCCCTGCCTAACCAAACTAAACTATTGTGACCAATTTAGCAAAACGGAGAAGAGGACGGTGAACCTGATTCATAGACAATTATTCATACCTCTAAATAATATTGCCCCATTATTTAATTAAAGATTCTCCAGCTGCATTAAATTATTTTATAAGTATTATAAAGTGAAGTTTAAATGTAATCATTTGTTGAAAGTAGTCTTTGTTATGTAATAGATATAATTTATTTCACAATGCTTTTGGGTAAAATACTAATAATTTGGTGTTAAAAATGTTACAGGACGTTATGTAGGAGAAAGCTATTTTATTTTATTGACAGAGAATATGACAATCCCCAAAGTAGGTGGAAGTTCTTACCTAGGAAAGTAAATAATTAAGGCACCAATTCTCTTCTGGAGATATAAACTAAGTTGGTCAATTGAGTAAACATTTTAATATTGCAAAAAATATAGTTGGAGAGTTATAATTTGGGGGTACTGAATGTGTACTTTAGAAGCTGCTTTAAATTAAAAAGATAGTAGCTGTGCAGAAAATATTATTTATTAAGAGGAATGTCACAGTATTTCTCATTTTGTGTGCATATTTTAAAGCTTGTTCATTTTCAGTGTATTGATTTCATCTCTAGTGGCCCAATAATACTCACAAATAATGATATGGTAATAAGCTTATAACAATTATGGTCATTTTTACCAGTGTCTATATCCACATGATCAAATCCTTTTATCGATTATGGTACTTCAAGTAGTACAATATGCCAATATAAAAAGAAATTATGCTGCAGTTTTATCAACACATAGTTTTGCTCCTAAACTTAAATTTTAATCACATTACATGATTATTGTTATTTCTATCAGCTATATTTCCACAAATCCTATAGCTTTAACTAGGAATTTATATATACAGGTTTAGATATATACTCTTTGTGTGTGTGTATATACCACACCAAATGTTTGGTTAAAATATACTACTGAGAAACAATTTTACCTTCATTTGGAGATGTTGCTGCAATTGACTTGTTTAAAATGTGTAGTAGAATATATTCTCATGCAGCCACTCCCTATGTTTGAAATTAAACACTTGCTTAATTGATTTTAAAAAAAAATTTGTATTTATATGTTGACTGTTTAGTCAAAGCTTTATATATTCTGTTTTCATGACACATATTTTGCATAAATACATAACTGATCTGGCTACACTCAGAGGTGCTAAAAAATGCTAAATTATATAGGAAGCTAAAACGAGGCTTTTCCCATAACATTACCTTTCAATTTGGGATTAAATACTTTTAGCCTATTTTGTCAAAGTTTTTGCTCATAACATAATACAATAAACTTTATATTTAATTGTAAGGGATTTTAAAGTGAGCAATCAGATATTTTTACATCATAAATGTAATGCAAAGGTTTAAATTTTGACTTAATTTATGAAGCTGTGTAAAGTTAAGCTGAGGGTCTACAAAAAAAACTTAAAAAGTGACCACTGTTAATTAACGTGTTTGCAATCTCAGAGGTTATTTGTCTGGGACGACTAACACAATTGTGCAATGTTAATTCCAGCACCTGATGCTGCACCATAGGCTACCAAATGTGTGCAGACCGTTTGTTTGGGGATTCCTGCCCCGTGCACCTTAATAAATGAGTGCCATGGCTGTACATCATGGATTAGCAGTGCCATAAATTAAGTAATATTATACTTATGATTACATCCTCCACTATAAATGTATCCTACATATTAACCAGATACAAATGTCACTGCCTCATATCTCGCAGATCACTTCAGGAGAAAAACCTATAACATTTGAAACAGCTACCCGTGTCATTTCCTATAAATATACCTCTAGCTCCTCCCACTCCCACTGAAACACACTACAGTTTCTCTAATGTGAAAGAGAATGAGGTACCAAATATTGTATCTTCCTTTCATCTTGCCACTTGACCCCTTGATCTAATTCCTAAGTCCTTTCACCTCAGTCTCTTCTACTCTGATCTGAAACCTAAATCATCTTTATATTATCTTTCACCACAGTGCAATTATCCACCATCCTAAAGAATCCCTCTATTGAATTAACCTAACCATCTATAGCCATCTTCTTACTACTTTTTGCCTTTAAATTATTAAAATAGTTGATCTTCTCCAATCTCAAAACCTTTCCTGTGCTTCAACTACCATAAATACTTCTCTGTGTCCCTCTCTGTCAGATTGTCTTGCAGGTTTTAAAGTCTCACTCTTTGAAAACTGACCATTTGCAGAGGCCACTATCCCTCATAAGCGCTTGCCATCATCATAAGCCACAAATATATATGTACAGCCGCATCTCCTCACTGCTGCTACAAACACGTTTGCAAGATCAGGCAAGTGACGTCTACACCGCTTGTATCATTAACTATTTGACCTTTAGTTTATAAATTCTTCAGAAACAAAGATATTCTCATCCTGTATTAGTTAGAGTCAAGTATAATATCTAGAACATATCTAGAGTAATATTTATATGACACGATGATAAAAAAATATTGTTATCCACTGCTTCCTAATAAAATAACGATTTAAAAAATAATAAAAACATAAGGCACATTTAGGTTAATACAAAAACAAGAAAAGAGAAAGGGAGGCGCAAACACCTCTAAATGCAGACTGTATGTACAAGGTATAATTTATTAGGGTATTAACGATGTAACACTCACACTCAGAACCCTCAAACATATGAGGTATGTAAAATCACAGCAAATACAAGGCACTCAAATGTTCCATAACGATGTGTACGTTCCAGCGAAAACAATCCTCCCTCAGTGATCAAATGTTCATTAAGCCACAAAGGATAATGATAAGTTCACTGTAGAAGTACATATATGAGTCTTATAACCATGTGTTAAAAATATCGCCAAAAGCTCATACTGCACCAAACTGTCAGGATGAAAAAAGCCGGCTCTCCTACAGCTGGTGTGTACGGCGTGGCGTGAAGACGGTGGGCGGGGCCTAATGCGTTTCGTAGGACGTCTTCCTACTTCGTCAGAGGCTGCCCACACTCAGTCTCCGCCGTCTTTTATTTACCATATCAGTCCTTCATTCAATCCTATTGGATCTCTGCAAGCGGTAGTTAAGGTGAAACATGACAACACACGAAATACACTATATAATGTGTGAGTCATTAATGTTCAACATATAAGAGAAACTCTTGCTATAACTCAAGCAATATAATTTTATTTTCACAAAATCTTAGATGATTCACTTTAAATACACACACATGCATTACCCAATCAGGAAATGATAATTCTATGTGTCAATCTCATTTCATAATGCGCTTTGTATTGACCACAGTTTGGGCTATTATCATGCTTGGTAGATAAGCTAATCTGTTCCAACAATTATTTTATTCATTAAATGCAATTTTCTAAAAAATGTTATTAAAACGATATTTAATTTATATAAACACCATGGTTTATATATCCAGCCTCCAGTGCTGTGTCTAGTGGGAAGCTGCAACTCCTATCTGATGTACTAAATACCTGAAGCAAGCATATCCTTTTGTTTGTGTTCATTGGCTTATATCATCTGTGGTATATAACGTTATATGCACTTTATCTGTGTTATATGCACTCTCTATATTATTTGATTTTGATATCGTTTCCACTCACTGAGCGCTCCTATATTTGCACAAGCATTGTGTATTGTTGTTATTGCACATTTAGGTTAGTTGCACTTTTTTCATCTAATAAAACATTCTTTGAAATTAATTTTACCTTCACTGATTACTATTTTTGTTGACTAACTGCCTAGCTTTCACTTTCCGAAGGGACACAAAACGTTTAGGTTACAATGCATATTATTTCACACTTGAGGTTTAATAAAGAGCAATGCCCCTCATTTCAAATAAATCTATAGACTGAAGTAAAATTTGGATCCATAAAGAAAAAAAAACAACTTTTTTTTTTCTTTCTTTTTTTTAACAAGGAAGGTAACAATTTTTTTTTCTAATAAATAACTATTTGTGCAAAGATTGTGCGGTGACTAGACAGCAAGCTGTAAATATCAAGGTTAACAAAAGTCACAGAGGAACCTTTAAAATAATTTAGAGTGCTGTTTTCTAGAATAGTACACTGATTGTGTATTGATATCATAATCATTAACCCTTGATCTTAACCTTTTTTTGTGTCAGTAAAGCGATATAACCAAGTTGATACTGGCTGTGACCATTTCTTATTTGTGTTTTTTTCTATTCTGTTTATTTTACAAAGACAGTAGGCAATATGCTGTTTGCAGTTAGAAGGTTTGTCAGAAAAAAAAGTTTATATAAGTCTGAAAGAAATTCACAAAACAATACTTTGATTTTATATATCATTGACAATCGGTAGCAGAACATGATAAAACTAAGTAATTTATTTCTAAGAGGTATTATTTTGACTTGGTCATGAATGCATATTATATATAGTACTGTAGGTCAGATTATTTTGATCTACTTAGATACAACTCTTGCACCATTACATTAGTATGCTTAATACAAGAGAATGCATCCACTGGTAGTGAAGACTAGAGCGTAAAATGCAGCAGATTGTGCAGTGTTCCTTGAATTTCTTCATACTAACATCCTGTGGATTATACATACATACATATACATTTCATTTCGGTATGGGAGAAAAACCTAGGACTTCTATTATGTTTCATTAATTTTTGTTCATACCAGGAAATATGTTTGAACAGAAGGTCCTTAGAGACTCTAATTTCTCTTTTTTTAGGTGGTTGCAATAAAACTGTACTGTAGAAGCATGTGACCTCTTTGTCTATTATTGCCACAGCAAGTCAAAAGTGAGGGGTATGTTGAAGATTTATATTTCATGGACATTAAACACTATCATTTTCAATTATGAACTTTTTGTTGTTTTTTTTTTTTGCATGAAAACATTAGATTGTAATATAAGCTATTTAATTTTGCGTAGTAAAATAACACTTGCATTAATATTTAAGCATTTATTTTGATAGTTTTGAAATTCTTAGTATTGAAATTCACAAGCCTAACCCTGCTACATAACTGTCCGCAACTTGCCTCAGCATATTTGATCAGCTAAACTGCAAAACAAAGTAGTGTTTGCAAATATAGTCACTATGGCTATCCTTGTTTACTCTAGTAAAAAGTCTAGTAAAAAGTCCAAGTAAGGCAAATGGTGGGTAGAATTTTGCTGTTGAGACACGAGCAAACAAGGTGTTAAAGCATTAGGTTTTTCACACTCATCTAATAAGCTCATTTATTGCAAGCAGAAATATATTGGAAGTGCATACTTGTGTACAGTTCATCTCTACAGTCATATTGGTCACAGGCTGAAAACGCCCATATTTCCACTAACATAACCAACAAATGGTATTGTATTCTGGACAGAAGATACTTTTAAAATTAAAATAAAAAAACTATCTTTGATACATTATTTATAATATTTTCACAAAACACATTGTGGCACTTGAGAAAGCTTTCATGATTCAGACAGATCAAACAATATAAAAAAAAGTTTTCAATCTACTCCTATCATCAAATGTGTTTTGTTCATATTATTCTTTGTTGAAGACGTATCTAGGTAGGTTAGCGTGCACATGCCTGTATCATTACATGACATGAAACAGTGCTGCCATCTAGTGCTCATGCTATCATGTAATATTATTGCAAAACTGCTGCCATAGAATGCTCATGAGCTTACCTTCTTGTTAACAAGAACATTTGATAACATAATTAAATTGGAAAGTCGTTTAAAATTGTATGCTCTATCTGTATCATGAAAATAAATCTTGGGGTTTAGCTCTACTACACATTTACCATTACCATCTGGTAAAGTTAATAATTAACTAATTAACTATGTATGGATCCCACAGTTGCAGTCCATGCACAGATCCCTGCAGAGAGGATTGCTGACAGAGGCTGAGCATAGAGGATGATGGTTTTTTATCATGGATTAAAGTTGTGCATTTGCTTTGGGAGGGGTCTTTTTGCCTTATGGTTTGGAAGAGGTTCCTTGAGCTTAGGGTTTTCTTGAAGTGGGGGTCATAGAGGGAAGCCCCTTTGGAAGCTAAGGCTATATTAAAGATTGGAGAGGTCCCTTATGTTTTTCATTAAAGGTTGTTAGAGTCCCTTGGGGATTAGTAATAGGTGCTTAGTGTCTCTTTGTGGAGATAAATGGCTATTAGTGGTGTAGATTTCATTAGAGTGTTAGAATCATTAAAGGGACCTTAAATAGTAATTACAGTTCATGCACCTCTCTAATCTTGGGTGCTACCATTATAGAACCTAGGTTACACTGCAGGTATCTAAAGGAGAGTCGCTGCAAACAGATCAGCAATGGAATGTAGTGAAGGATAGATTTTAACATGGAGGTAATGAAGTAAGTAAGAAGATAGCCACTTGATGGACTGAACTTTTCCACTTAAAGAAGCAATAAAAATACAAAACTGCTATATTATTAAAGGGACAGTCAACACCAGAATTGTTGTTGTATAAAAAGACAGATATCCCCTTAATTACCCATTTCCCAGTTTTGCATAATCAACACAGTTATAATTATACACATTTTACCTCGGCAATTACCTTGTATCTAAGCCTCTGCAGACTGCCCCCTTATTTCAGTTCATTTGACAGACTTGCATTTCAGCCAATCAGTGCTCACTCCTCGGTAAATTCACGTGCATGAGCTCAATGTTATCTATATGAAACACATGAACTAACGCCCTCTAGTGGTGACAAACTGTCAAAATGCATTTAGATTAGAGGCGGCCTTCAAGGTCTAAGAAATTAGCATATGAACCTCTTAGGTTTAGCTTTCAACTAAGAATACCAAGAGAACAAAGCAAAATTGGTGATAAAAGTAAATTGGAAAGTTGTTTAAAATTACATGCTCAATTTGAATCATGAAAGTTTTTTGTGGACTTGAATGTCCCTTTAAGCTTTACTGACAATCATACAGGAGTAGCTTTATTCATTATAAAAAAAAATTAAACTGATTTCTGTTTAAATAGTTTAAGCCGAAGTGGACAAAAGTAGGTTAACTAATTGCCAGAAATAAGAGCCCTGAATATAATTAAGCTATAATACTGAATACATTTTATAAATATGAGTATCTTTTCTTTTTAGTTGACAATATAGTATTATACTGTGTTGTTCTGCATAAGTAGCACAGACTATGGACTGGTCTTGTTAGGTGTCTTTTAGCGATGACTCTAACCTTCTGAAAGATCAGCATCCTGCCATTGTGTTTCCTTTTTGCCTTTGCATTGATTAAAACAAAGAAAACAAGTTATCCTTCATTTTCTCCAGAGAAACTTCTATCACTGATAAAGAGAGCACTTCTGGTAGAGAAGGTATGTTAAGTACATTGAATATAGGTCATCAGAATCCATGAATTAATTGTTGCCTGAAGACCAAATAGAAACATCACTTATTTTAATTATGTCCCACAAACTAAACTTAATTTCTTATCTTGCTCTGTTCCACTGTGGGCTTTGATTTTTTATCTTGCCGAACCATTATATACTCATGTTTTTTTAAATCTTCTGATTATTTCCTTAGAATAATTAATTAAATAAATAAAAGGATATTATTACTACTAGTAATAGTAGTGTCTTTTATTTATTAAGTGCCAATATTTTTTTATTGTACTTCAAGAAAAATGAGAACAAGTGAGGGTTTTACATGAGAGAGCTTAGTAAACCTTGAAAACAATTAAATGAAAATTAATACGAATACTAAAATTAATAGAGTTTGTGCACAACTTACTTGTCCTGCTGATAAAGATAATTCCCCACAATGCATCTGGTGGGCAAAGACTCTCCTTGAACATAAAAAAACATGTTGTTGGGTTGTTGTATTTTTTTTGGGGGGGGGCTGCATAGCAATATCTGTTGTTAAATAAGCTATGTCTTTTAATATTAATGTTCCTTTAATATATTTTTCAAAGTGAAAAAATAATTTTCCTTGGACCTTAAAATGGCTACAACAATTTTTAATCATATTTTTTTTTTAACATAAACATTTATAGTTTTAACCTTAGTATTGTTTTTCAAATGTATGCAGTTACCATATGTGCCTTTGATCACCCCCATGTTACTGAATTTCACAATTTGACTGTTTTTATTGTCAACTCTCTTGCACAATAACTTTGTTTCATTCAAACGAAAATGAGAAAAAATAAGACGTTGCTTATCTTACCTCTAGGATTGTTACAAGGGATCAAAACTAAGAGCTTTAGATGAGAAAATCAAAAGTAAAATGATTACGGTGATTTAGAGTATACTACTGGGTATGACCAAAGTCTCTGCACACCAAACGGAGAATCTTGTTTGCTTAAATTATTTGTTTCTTCTGTCTAATGAATGTAATTCTAATATACAAGTGATAACACTGGCATTTCTTTGAAATGTTGATTTAGTTTAATTATGAAAATCACCAAGGTATTTTCTGGCTGCTACATCACTCCCTGTACTATGATTAATCAGATCAGTATCATTCATTTAATCTTCAAAAAGCAAGCACTTGTCCACATGAGCTTTCAAATAGCTTCATTAGTGCAATTTCTCAGACTCAAATACGTAGCTGGCAGAGCAGGACTGAGAATATGGAGGGACATTGTATTATTCTATTCAATGTTCTAATTAATCTTTGAATGCTGATACAATCTTATATAATTTTGCATATGTTCATATACCCAGGTTTCCTAAACTAGCATACTAGAATATGAGTAAACTCAACAAAAATATAAAGTGTAGTTCTTAATTCCCTTCTGCAAAGTGGTAACTTTCTAGAAAAAGCTATATCTTTATCTCTAGTACTTTTATACTAAAGTATTTAGGGAATATCTGTCCAGAAAAAAAAAAACATTGCCAATTAAATTTGTGAAATTAACATACAGTTTACCCGTTGCAGCTGGTGAAACAAATTTGTTTTTGTTTATATTTTACTATATGATGAATATGTGAAACATAGTTATTATTCAGAGTGTTGTATAGCAGAGTAAATATTATGTTGGGATTTGGGATGTATAAAATCATTCAAGATTTTTCTTATAATATGCTGCACATCTGCTAGGTCTGAAATAGTGCAAATCTGTCTGAGTAACGACATGCAATTAAAAACATTAGAATCTTATATTATAGATTCATATCAAACAGGATTTTTTTAATAAAAATTAAGTTTATTAAAGGGATATAAAGCATTGCTCCTTTAGATAAAAAAATATGTTAAATCAAATTAAACAAATATAAACAGATTATGGTAAAAAAAAAAACACACAGCCAACAACTTATTTATTTTCTTGTGAAATGAACACAAATATTCTCAGTGTAGCAACTACCTGTAGCTAGATAAGACATTGCATAATTTAAGTTCTACTGTCACATGATGTATGTAGTAGCATTCATGAGCGTGGCCAATACATTGACTGCAGCTATTATAGGTGTCTCCTAGCAACACTTCAAAGTAAGGTTGCTCCTTTTCGTTTCTGTAGAGACAACAGCTAACTTGTGGGGTTGTGACTGGAAGTAATGGACCGTTTACAAATTAAGGTAAAAAAAAAATCAAATAAAAAGGTAAAATATTTTAAATAGGATGAATAATACAAATTGCAATGATTTCTGTATTGTATAACACACTGATTAGTGTTTTTTATTACAATAATGAAAAAGGCTGTTTTTTATCCCTTTAAATTCAGTTATATTCAAAAGTCAGCACTGCATGAGCTGTCAAGTTTGCTAGTCACATACCTATAAAAATGTTGGACGATCTTCTACATTTCACTTATAAATATATAATATTTATCTCTACCAATCAAATTGCAAACTTACTTGTGGATGAGGAACTAAAATAGCCCATATGTTTTGTTTGTTTTCTGTCATTCTGTCTTTTTCCTAAAAAAGCTCTTTGGAAATGTGCTGGTGTTTATCAAATAAAGAATGATAACATTTATTAAAAATATAAAGATTTCTTGAATTCTGGATATTAGAAATATACATTAGATTCCAGACACGTAAAAAAAAAATCCATATTCACTGCATTTGTACGTTAATGATAACTGAATGCCCTTTAAAAAAAAGATGAACTAACCTAACACATGTAAGAAAAAAATGTAGTTGCTTTAAAAATTCAAATTTACACTGTTCAATATGGATTTAGCAATGTCCTTGTCAGTTAAATGATTCAGTTTTAACCAATAATTATGTAAGTTTAATTTTTTTCTTACCTAGTGCTGACCCCATTAAAAGTAAATAAATAAAAAATAAATACAATATTTTTGCTGCTGCTGGCTTGTAGCAGTAGTACTTGCAGTTACTTTACGTGTAAGCTGCTGTCCAGCTGCTCCTCTGTGCAATCAATGTATTTCCTATAGGAAATTGCAGAAAAATGGATTTTCATTAACAAACGATTGCCGAATGACCCTGTTAACAAATATTGGATGGGGAAAAAAAAATAATGAAAAAAGGGACATGAATATATGTTTCCTCATTAAATACTTTACTTTTCAACCATAATTTTCCGTTGAGTAATTTGGATTATAAGAAGTAAATCTGATTTGCTGTATTTTCCCTATTCTTTGTCGAGAAATGAAAACTGCATTCATGTTTCCTATCCAACATTACAAAAAATAGAAGAGCTATTCAAACAGACTTTGTAGTATGATAACACATTTTTAATATTTATGCCATTCCAATCAAATGGAAAATCAGATTTCTATTTTTTTTAATTGCTTTGCAATTTGGAAACTTACCAGATACATTGCATAAGAAACCCGAACAGTATCCCAAATCTTCAACAACAACAAAAAAACAAACTTTTCATATGCAGTTTCATATGATTTTTTTATATAACTGATTCAGTATGTTTTATCTCTAAAAAAATATATTTGTCACATCTTTTAGCATACATCCTTAGTTTAACAAATACTTTTTTTCCTTGATAAATTTTTAAAAATGCTAGTTCAAATGTCAATAAACATAATTTAAGGTTATTAAAAACAAAACAAAAAAACAATGCAATTAGTTGTTTATTAATAAAACTAGTCCTAAAGCCCGTGTACACAGGCCAATTTTTTTAAGTACCGCTGTCCCACCCCTTGCTCTCTCTCTCTCCCCCCTCTTTTTGTGCTCTCTCTCTCCCCCCTCTTTTTTGCGCTCTCTATCCCCCTCTTTTGCTCTCTCTCTCTCCCCCTCTCTTTTGCTCTCTTTCTCTCTCTTCCCTTTCTTTTGCTCTCTTTCTCTCTCCCCCTCTCTTTTGCTCTCTTTTTCTCCCCCCTCTCTTTTGCTCTCTCCCCTCCTTTTTGATCTCTCTCCCTTCTTTTTTGCTCTCTCTCTCTCCCCCCTCTTTTGCTCTCACTCTCCCGCTCTTTTGCTCTCTCTCTCCCTTTCTTTTGCTCACTCTCTCACTCTCTTTTGCTCTCTCTCCCCTCTCTATTTTGTTCTCTCTTCCCTCTCTCTTTTGCTCTCTCTCTCCCCCTCTATTTTTCTCTCTCTCCCTCTCTCTTTTGCTCTCTCTTCCCTATTTTGCTCTCTTTCTCTCCCCTCTCTTTTGCTCTCTCACCCTCTTTTGCTCTCTCTCTCCTCTCTCTTTTGCTCTCTCTATCCCCCTCTCTTTAGCTCTCTCTCTTTCCCCCACACTTTTGCTCTCTCTCCCTACTCTCTTTTGCTCTGTCTCTCTCCTCTCTCTTTTGCTCTCTCTTTCCCCTTCTCTTTTGCGCTCTCTCCCTCCTCTCTTTTGCTCTCTCTCCTCTCTCTTTTACTCTCCCTCTTTCCCCCTCTCTTTTGCTCTCTCTCTCCTCTCTTTTGCTCTCTCTCCCTATCTTTTGCTATATCTCGCCCCCCTCTATTTTGCTCTCTCTCTATCTCTTTGCCCCCTCTCTTTTAGTCTCTCTTTCCCCCCTCTTTTGCTCTCTCTTTCCCCCCTCTTTTGCTCTCTCTCTCGCCCCTCTTTTGCTCTCTCTCTCCCACTCTCTTTTCCTCTCTCTCCCTTTCTCTCTTTTGCTCTCTCTCACCCCCTCCTGTCTTTTGCTTTCTCCCCTCAGTTTTTCTCTCTCCCCTCTGTTGCTTTCTCCCCCACCCCGCCACACCCACTCATCACGCCTGCCAGCCATGCCCCCATCACGACACACACGCTCAGCCACATCCCAATCACGGAACATCCTTCCACGCCCCCTCCATGGCAGCTTCCGAAAAACACTTTCTCTACTGCTCAAGCCAGGTATTTTTGCCCTTGTGCAGTCTCTACTGCGCATGACTGCATCTGACAAACATACCTGGCCTTTAATTATATAGGATTATTTATCAAAAACTTATGTACAATAATACTTTAAACTCTTTTTTCTCAGCCTATGGTATGTTTAACCCTAAGTGTACCTGAAGCATTGGCAATGTGTACTTGCATTTCACAGAAATTAGTGTTTCTCACGTCTACTCTGAAGCACCCGCACCAGATTGTATTTCCATGGTTAGCTTCTCACACACAATGGCCTCTAGTTATCAATCTGTCTACTTACCTGCATTCACCGGCCCCAATACACTCGCCTAACATCGGCGCCGCAGACCTGAATATGTTCGCCAAATTTATCAACAGAGCTATCAATAAGCCGTGCATCAAGTATGGTGCAATGAGCAGCGGACTGTTGTTAACTGACAGTCATCGATCTCGCTGCTCATCAGCTTATTCGCAGCTTTCTTGCTAGCCTGTCACTAAGCACCCACACTATACTATATTGTTCACCCCCTAAACCGCCGCTCCGGGAGCCACCCGCACCAAAATAAACGTATTACCCCTAAACCGCCTCTCCTGGACCCTGCCGCAACTATAATAAATACATAAACCCCTAAACCGCCACTCCCGGACCCCATCGCCACTATAATAAATATATGAACCCTTAAACCGCCGCTTCCGGACCCCGCCGCCACCTACATTATACCTATTAACCCCTAATCTTCCGCCCCCTATACCGTCGCCACCTACATAAAGTTATTAACCCCTATCCTGACGATCCCGGACCCCGCTGCAAATAAATTAATTGTTTAACCCCTAAACCATCACACCCGGAGCCCGCCGCCACCTACATTACATTTATTAACCCCTATCCTGCCCCGCCTACACCATCGCCACCTACAGTACATTGATTAACCCCTAATCTACCCCCTACACCGCCACCACTATATTAAATGAATTAACCCCTAAACCTAAGTCTAACCCTAACACCCCCTAAGTTAAATATTATTTAAATTAATCTAAATAAATATTCCTAGAATTAAATAAATTAATCCTATTTAAAACTAAATACTTACCTATAAAATAAACCCTAAGATATCTACAATATAACTATTAGTTACATTGTAGCTATTATAGGGTTTATTTTTATATTACAGGCAACTTTGTATTTATTTTAACTAGGTACAATAGCTATTAAATAGTTATTAACTATTTAATAGCTACCTAGCTAAAATAAATTCAAAATTACCTGTAAAATAAATCCTAACCTAAGTTACAATTACACCTAACACTACACTATCATTAAATAAATTAAATTAATTAACTATAATTACCTAACATTAAATAAAATTAAATAAAAATAACTAAAGTACAAAAAAAACCTCTAAATTACAGAAAATAAAAAAATACAAGAAGTTTAAACTAATTACACCTAATCTAAGCCCCCTAATAAAATAAAAAAGTCCCCCAAAATAATAAAATTCCCAACCCTATACTAAATTACAAATAGCCCTTAAAAGGGGCATTGCCCCAAAGTAATCAGCTCTTTTACCTGTAAAAAAAAAGAAATACAACCCCCCCAACATTAAAACCCACCACCCACACACCCAACCCTACTCTAAAACCCACCCAAACCCCCCTTAAAAAAACCTAACACTACCCCCTTGAAGATCACCCTACCTTGAGACGTCTTTACCCAGCCAGGCACCAGTCTTCATCCGATACGGCCAGAAATCTTCCTTGAATCTGGGCAGAAGAGGTCCTCAAAGCGGCAGAAGTCTTTATCCAAGCGGCATCTTCTATCTTCAATCAACTGGAGCGGAGCGGGTCCATCTTCAATCCAGCCAACATGGAGACATCCTCTTCAAACGCCGTCCTAACACTGAATGAAGGTTCCTTTAAATGACGTCATCCAAGATGGCGTCCCTTGAATTCCGATTGGCTGATAGGATTCTATCAGCCAATCGGAATTAAGGTAGGAAAAATCCGATTGGCTGATGTAATCAGCCAATCGGATTGAAGTTCAATCCGATTGGCTGATCCAATCAGCCATAGAATGCAAGGTCATGTTCGGGTACATGTTAGGGTGTTAGGTGCAGACACTTCCCATAGAAATCAATGGGATATCGGGCAGCAGCGAACATGAGCTCTCGCTTCTGTCAGACTCCCATTGATTTCTATGGGATCTGCCGCCTCCAGGGCGGCGGATTGAACACCAGGTATGCTGGGCCGGAAAAGTGCCGAGCGTACCTGGTTGTTCTTTGATAACTTCCAAAAGTAGTCAGATTGTGCCGAACTTGCGTTCAGAACATCTGGAGTGACGTAACCATCGATCTGTGTCGGACTGAGTCAGACGGATCGTAGGTTACGTCACTAGATTCTACTTTTTCCGGTCTGTAGGGCTTGATAACTATGGTGAATCAGCCTCGCCACAAATACGCTGCTAACTAGAGGCCTATAACTGATTCCCTTGTACTAAGGTATGAAAATCCTTAGAATCTGTCTAGTTACAGACCTTTGAAGACTGAAGATAAAAAATGCTTATATGAAGTATATCACTGGGAAAATATCAGGTACAATGTATAGAACTGTAAACAGTTTCACAAAGACATGTGACAGATATAGGGCCATAGTGAAATAGCACAAGTTAAATATGGTATGGTAAAATGTGCCAGGGAAAGGGCCAGATTACGAGTGGAGCGCTATTTAGCACTTTCACCCGAGCACTAATTGCGCTCGAAGTAAACTTTTTAAGCGCATCAGGTTGCGCACATATTACAAGTTGAAAGTAAAAAATGATCACTCTCGCGCTAACCCAACATGCACAAAAAGCCAAACTTACAATATCATGCAAGTAATAACCTATTCCCCTATAGAAGTAAATTAAGCAAAAAAGTGGGGAAAAAACCTAACACCATACTCGCGTGCAAACATGATCGCACATTCTCATGTGCACTAACCCTACATGAAAATATTAATATTTCACATTCAAATGTTCTTCACATAGAAGAATATGTTCTGTTTATTCATTAATAAATATTTCTACAAATATCTGATGGTATTTTGGTACAATATATATATATATATATATATATATATATATACACAGTATCTCACAAGAGTGAGTACACCCCTCACATTTTTGTAAATATTGTATTATATTTTTTCATGTGACAACACTGAAGAAATGACACTTTGCTACAATGTAAATTAGTAAGTGTACAGCATGTATAACAGTGTAAATTTGCTATCACCTCAAAATAACTCAACACACAGCCATTAATGTCTAAACCGTTGGCAACAAAAGTGAGTAAACCCCTAAGTGGAAATGTCCAAATTGGACCCAAAGTGTCAATATTTTGTGTGGCCACCATTATTTTCAAGCACTGCCTTAACCCTCTTGGGCATGGAGTTCACCGGAGCTTCACAGGTTGCCACAGGAGTCTGGAGGTATGCTTGGGCAGTTCATCACCTTTACCCTCAGCTTCTTTAGCAAGGCAGTGATCATCTTGGAGGTGTGTTTGGGTCGTTATCATGTTGGAATACTGCCCTGTGGTCCAGTCTCCAAAGAGAGGGGGTTCATGCCCTGCTTCAGTACGTCACAGTACATGTTGGCATTCATGGTTCCCTCAATGAACTGTAGCTCCCCAGTGCCGGCAGCACTCATGCAGGCCCAGACCATGACACTGCCACCACCATGCTTGACTGTAGGCAAGACACACTTGTCTTTGTACTCCTCACCTGGTTGCCGGCACACACGCTTGACACCATCTGAACCAAATAAGTTTATCTTGGTCTTATCGAACCACAGGACATGGTTCCAGTAATCAATGTCTTTAGTCTGCTTGTCTTCAGCAAACTGCTGGATTTCTTGTGCATCATCTTTAGAAGAGGCTTCCTTCTGGGATGACAGCCATGCAGACCAATTTGATGCATTGTGTGGTGTATGGTCTGAACACTGACAGGCTGACCCCCCACCCCTTCAACCTATGCAGAAATGCTGGCAGCACTCATATGTCTATTTACCAAAGACAACCTCTGGATATGACGCTGAACATGTGCACTCAACTTCTTTGGCCGACCAGGACGATACCTGTTCTGAGTGGAACCTGTCCTGTGAAACCATTGTATAATCTTGCCCACCGTGCTGCAGCTCAGTTTCAGGGTCTTGACAATCTTCTTATAGCATAGGCCATCTTTATATAGAGCGATAACACCAAATTTAACACACCTGCTCCCCATTCACACCTGAGACCTTGTAACACTAACAAGTCACATGACACTGGGGAGGGAAAATGGCTAATTGGGCTCAATTTGGACATTTCTACTTAGGGGTGTACTCATTTTTGTTGCCAACAGTTTAGACATTAATGGCTGTGTGTTGAGGGGTGTACTCACTTTTGTGAGATACTGTATATATATATGTATATATATATATATATATATATATATATATATATATATAATCATGATTACATATCTGTAAATATATATATATATATATATATATATATATATACAGATATATATAGAAATATGTATAACATATTCTGCTATGTGCAGAACATTGGAATGTGAAACATTTACAGTAAATACACAGTATAACACTTTATTAAATATGAATATTGCATAAATTTTCTTTTACATGTTTTCATCTAATTAACTGCAAAGGGCTCCAATGCACTTATATATATACTGTTTATTTATAAAGTCCCAAAAGATATTGCACTCCTGTTCACCAAATGTAGCAGCTACCGGGGTGCATATGTCAAAACTGATACAAAGTACAAAAAAGTCAGCACTCAACGGGATTTTGAAAAAAGTAAAAATGAACTTTTAATAAAGCATTTAAAAAAACAAAAGGAGATTGCATGACGTTTCGGTGCTGTACTGGCACGTTTATCAAATGATCCCAAATTAGAGACAGTCCCAAAGCCCGTTCATCCTTAATGTGATGTCTGTGGAACATCACATTGAGGATGAACGGACTTTAGGACTGTCTCTAATTTGGGATCATTTGATAAAGGTGCCAGTACAGTCCCGAAACGTCATGCAACAATCTCCCTTTGTTTTTTAAATGTTTTTTAAAAAGTTAATTTTTACTTTTTTCAAAATCCCGGTGAGTGTTTCCTTTTTTGTACTTTATATATATATACATATATATACAGTATATATAAAAGTCTCCAAGGTAAAGCATTCTCACCAAATCCAAAATGTATCCTAACATACTGTACATATACATTCCTAATACAAGAGATGTGCTGATAAATATCTTATTTCCACACTGATACTAATACTGTCAAAATGAGTGTGTAGTGATAGCTGTCTTTACAACGTGTATAGTGCTGTGTGTACATGGTGAAATAGATATATGGCAAGGTGTATTCAGGGAAATGGATACTCAAGTATTATCATCTCCCTGCTAGCGTGTGAAAAGAACATACACAATAATCAGCTAAAGTCTATCTTTAAAGCTAATCTAGCTCAATTCAGATTAGCTTTAAAACTTTAAAATTGAGCTAGAATTTAGCTGATTATTGTGTATGATCCGTTTCACCATGTACATACAGCACTACACAAGCTGTAAAGACAGCTATCACTGCACACTCATTTTGACAGTATTAGTATCTGTGTGGAAATAAGATATTTATCAGCACATCTCTTGTATTAGGTATATATATGTATGTTGGGATACATTTTGGATTTGTGGAATTGATGGGATCACATATGTTTACATAGATAAGATTATGTCACTTATTGTTTATAATATCCCAACAATCAGGTGGGAATGCTATGAGTGGCTCCACTTTTGGAGGGGAGTGGTCTTATGATAAGTCTAAATTTGTTTATTGTTCACTTTAACTTTGTCTGAGGAAGGGGTGAATACCCCGAAACATTACGCTAGTAAACTTTTATGTTTGTTTCAAATCCAGTGAGTGCAATTTCTTCTTTGATATATATATATATATATATATATATATATATATATATATATATATATATTTATATTTATTTTATTTATATTTATTTATATTGATATATATATATATGTGTGTGTGTGTCTATATATGTATACATGTGTGTTTATATGTGTATAAACATCTGTAATTACATATGTACAAAATATCTTTAGAGATGTTTCGCCTGAATCCTCATATCTTTGAGCCCTTATAACTTTTATATGCAATATTTTGTAATCATTTTTATTAGATGGTGTTATTATGAGTGTAACTGTACTTTGAAATGTATTTTTGATATGTTTTGTGAGACTTTTTTGTTTTGCAAAACAGTTAACCGCAGCTCTGAGGATGCGTTAACCTTACGAGCATTAACTTGAATTGCACTAAACTGATTGTGTTTACTTTCAACTTGTAATACCAGTGCAATTTAACCTGCATGCAAACAATTGCAAAAGCCTGATACCGCTTGCGCACAAATGTTTGCACTCAACTCGTAATCAAGCCCAATGTGTTTTATACACAAGTATGCCATGATAATATGAGCCTGAGTTGAGCTGTGTACGTGATAGAGTTTGATGCAGAAATGTGCTAATATGAAGGTTACTTCCCTCATTAAAACAGTTTTTCTAATGTAAGTGTCACAATATTAAAGAACTATAAGTGTGTGTGTGTTTGCTCTATAAGTGTATTTATTATTTTTTACTCAAATATTTCCAAAGATTTGCTGTATTTGCTTTGAGTAAAACTAGATTAAAGAATGCATTCCTGAAAAGAGACAATTATATTGATTCTAGTTTGTCAAATTCTGGGACAGGAACGCTTGTTGCTTTTATAGTTATCTTTTGCTTAACCTAGTAATAGTTACATGTTGCAGCTAAGTTACTTAGGGCAACAATTTATGTTTTTAGGGATGCACGGTACAAAAAGGTTGAGAAACACTCATTTAAACTACTGTGCACTAAGATTAATTATTCCCAGCATTATTCTATATTAGTACATTTTTACAACAAATACATGACATTTTTAAGCATGCACAGTGATGCATGTAAATTTAAGATTGGTGCTCATAAGAGTTAACATTTTAAGAAAGGTAATAGGTGGATTTAGCGTTCAGGTAAAATTACAACACTTTTCTTTACCTTTCTTCGGTGAAATAAATCCTGTTTTTCAAAATGAGTTAATATATATCGAGCTAAATAGCCCCTGTTTAGTATTATTGTGAGATATTTAGTCTAAATATCTCACAATATTTCTGAGGGTCATGCACATATGTATAAAATTATATTGCTTTTGATTCATGTATAGCACATGTATGTGTATTGGTAGATGATGCTTAAAGGGACATGAAACCCAAGTTTTTTTCATTCATGAATTAGAAAGAGCATGCACTTTTAAAAAAAACTTTCCAATGTACTTCTATTATCTTATTTGTTTCATTCTCCTGATATCTTTTGTTGAAAAGCATATCTAAATAGGCTCAGTAGCTGCTGATTGGCGGCTGCACATAGATGCCTTGTGTGATTGGCTCACCCATATGCATTGCTATTTCATGAACAAAAGATATCTAATGAATTAAGCAAATTAGATAATAGAAGTAAATTGGAATGTTGTTTAAAATTGTATTCTCTATGTGAATCATGAAATAAACATTTTTGGGTTTATGTCCCTTTAATTATGTTTGTCATTGCACATGCCTTATGCATATTAGATGTAGCATTGCTTAATTACTTTTAATGATACTGAAGTTTAATATGTTCCATTATAAAATGAGTAATTCATTATTGTATAGTGTTATCTTAACAATAGTACTGTTTTCATGTGTAGTGCATTTGAATGTTGTGATAATACAGTTCAATATCTTCAATAAAGTAGATAATTATAAATAATTAAAAAAAAGAAGAGAAAAACTAATTGGACATTGAAGTCAATATGGTTCTTTGCTTATCTGAGAGTATTTCATAGTTTCCAAAGTAGATTATTTTATATTTATTATTCCCAAGAGGTATTAACAAATCCAAATTTTAGACATGTTGTTTTTAAATAAAGAGGTCCTTGGTAAATAAATGTAGTCGTCCTCTACATGGATGCAACACCTAGGAAAGAGCAGAATTTAATTTAAAAAAACAAAAAAAAAAACATTAAATTAGGAATTAATGTTTAATCAGACATTCACACAAATTATGTGTGTCTATGTGTTTGTGTGTTAAATTGTGATTAAAATATTAATAATGTACACAAGTGTATAGATTTGCCAGTATAACTATGCTAAATATTACAGAGATTAAACACTTTTTTGAAACTTTTTTTTAAGTGGATTGTTACACTATATATATTGGGGGGTTCTACTGAATTAAACATATTACATAATATATTATAATATTAAATGCTCTGTGCAACATGATAAAAAAAAATACTTACACTATTTTAAATATTCTCACATTCTATTACAGTAAAAGGAATATAATTAAACAAATGAACAATTTACAGGCTTTTTTGTTAATACATTTAATTTAATAACACTTTACCTTATGTGAACATTTCTAAAAAAAAAAAAAGAGTCATCTAATTAAAGCTGAGAAACATTTAAAAGTACCATACACAATATAAATGACTTCTCTATTACTAAAACAGCAAAACAAATCTATAAATTTCATGTACTGCAGTTGTAATTAAAGAAAATATAATTTAGCAAAGAAAATATCTTTAAAATATGTTAACAGCAACTAAAAAATGTCTAGAAGAAATGAATAGACAACAAAACAATATGCAAATAGTTATGTAAATTGATATAAGGAGATGTGTGACTGGCTTCTACTTTAAATAAGATTGCTCAAGTGGATTTCTAACTAGTGTAAGAGAATAGGGTTCTTCACAGAACAGCGAGCACTATAATTTCACCTTTCTGACCACTTCTTTCCTCCTTTCCATATATCCTCATAAAATATTTACTAGTTTTCTGAATGACCACTCAGATTATACTAAGACTGTCTTGCAGACTCCCTGATGATGTCATGGAAATGTTAAACCTATTATGCTAAGTTAGGACCTCCATCTATGCTGACCTATTGGCATATACACAGAAGGCAGCACAATATTTTCACATATGAGTTAGTCTAAATTCAAATCTGGAACATATGCTTCTACTCTCAGCTATCAGCTCAATCAGCATTAATAAATATTTAACAATGACCAAAACTCTATTTCCATAAATCTGTTTTGCTGCAAATCTGTGCTAAAATATTATAATTTCCACATTTGATAACAAAATAAAAATATAATTTATTTCAACATAATTAATAGACTTATAACACATATGCTGGCTAATGATTACATTCATTAAGCTCTTAGCATTTTTTACCATTTATAATTATAACTAATAGAAATTCAATATTAGTATTTGTTTCTTACACAATCAGCTTACAGATATACAAGTATATATATATATTAAAAGCATAATGCAGTTATATTAAATATTAAATATATTAAATAAATATTAGTCTACAAATGCCCCCATTGTAATATATCAAAAGTCTATGTGAAAACACTGCATGCAGGCTCAGGTGATTTTTGGCTTTATTAAAAGTCATTTCAGTTGCTGTTTAAATTACTATAACTACCTGAGATATGAATTTAACAGGAGCATCAGGTTAAATTAAAGGAACAGTAAACACCTTGAGATTTTATATAAAAATGTTTAGCTATGTGTAATTAAACAACTTTGCAATATAATTGCATTATTTATTTTGCCCTCCTTTTGTGAACTTTAGCTCTGAAATTTTTTAAATATCTAATTATTCGAACCTGAAATGCACCTGCTGACTTTTTAAGACTTATTCTGCTACATTTCTGTCTCTAACTGGCTTTATCTCATGCCCCTCCCCTCTAGGTTGTAGGTTATGACCAAAAGAATTGCCATCACCTTTTAACTAGGTTCAAGCACAAGCACAAAATGGAGAAATGTACGCCTCTTTTGATTCAGGACAAATCCCTCTTTTAATGACCTGCCCTGTTAAATTAAAATGTATAAATTTATACCCAGCATAACATTACTAAACATTAGACATGTGCATTATCTTTTTAGATGAATGCTAAAATTAATGATGTTTTGCTGTTTTTTGCATTTGTGAGAAATAGAATAAATCCCCTTAATGAATCAGTAAACAAACAAATGCATATAACATAAGAAACAGTTACCCTAAAGGTATGAAGGTTTTTCTTCGTGGAGGAAAAGCTTCCAATTTACATTATTCAATAACAATCCAGCAAAGTCCCTCTCAGTTAATTGATCCCTGTGTCAACCAATAAGTATGTTAGCTTCCCTTTTTTATTGGCCAATCCTTACCCCATTTTATAAAAAGCTATTACTTTATGTAATCTGCTGCCCAGCTATATCTCTGCTGCCCCTATAGGTGTTTTTCATAGCAAATAGACAGTGAGAGGATTTTCATTAAAGGGCCATAATACCCAAATGTTTAAATACTTGAAAGTGATGCAGTATAGCTGTAAAAAGCTGACTAGAAAATATCACCTGAACATCTCTATGTAAAAAAGAAAGATATTTTACCTCAAAAGTTTCTCAGTAGCAACATCCCATTGTAAAGGACTTCTAAGAAACAAATCAGTATGTCTGTCCCGGGACAGCGGAAGGAGCGAGCTTACATGCACACTCATCTTATTTCCCTATTCAGTGAAAGGAAGTTTACTATGAAATTTCATGAGAGTTAAGTCAAATCTCATGAGATCACAGTAAAAGAGTTCATGACCTCAGCACTGTTGATGCTGATTGGCTGCTATTCATTTCTTCATTTTATTTTTTACCTGCAGCTGGGAGCAGCTGAGTATAACTTTTTACACAGAACTTACTCTGCTGAGCTGATGAAATTGTGAGGTAAAATATCTTCCTTTTTTTACATAGAGATGCTCAGGTGATATTTTCCTGTCAGCTTTTTACAGTTATAATGCATCAGTTTCAAGTGATTTAGCATATGAGTATTATGTCCCTTTAAGAAACTCTGCATGACTCATGAGCAAAAATATTTATAATAGTATTGTCTCATCCCTGAATATATAACAATAGCATATGTCATCAATTGCTTTTCCCTCTAAAAGAATAGGAATATATATTTTTATTCAATACAAATTCCTATACAATTGGGATTTATTGAAATGAACAATGGGGAAATCGCAAAAGTGGTAAATGGTTTGGTTTTTATATTTAATCAAATTTATACTAGGTGTTTTACAATTCTTTGATTCTGTTCTTCATGTACACTTTGTGAAAAATAGCATTTTTCTTTCATGTATGATCATTGAGAACATTTAATACGTTTTGTTCAGTTATGTAAGCTAACCAATACTGTTGTATTTCCTTTTGTCCTTCTTCCATTTATTAATAAAACTTGCTGGCTCCAGAGGGAGTCACATGATATATTGAAGTTATGATTAAAGTGGTGCAAGCTGATAAGCACTTTACTAATTAAAATTAATAATATGAGTATAGTCCCTGGTGGAAATACAAAATTGTAGTCAACACTCTTTATAGTACAACATAGCTACCATATCACAGCTTAAAGACACAAACACATTCTTTAATAAGTGTAAAGAGAAATTTAAGTAAAAATTGAATACTCCATAAAATATTTAAATAAACAATGGTGAAAAACATGCAAAATTCTTTCATTGTTTATTTTACTTTGTTTTCCTGTAATATATCTCTAAAAATTCAGTTGTGCAGAAGCACATTTGTATTTGTCCCTAATAGGGCACAACAAAGGAGATACAGTAAAGAATACTAAGGGGCATTTCAATGCTTCTTGGGTGGTAACTAGCCATAGAACAAGCTTTTATGCTATTGTTAGTTTCCAGGTTGAGCAGTTCTCTCTTTTTATTTAGGCATTCCAATGAGGTTGTCCCATGGATTGCAAAACAGTCCACAATATGCTAGCAAATGCTTAAATGAATTGAAAACATATACAGTATTTTGTTTTTAAAATCATGCCAAAATTCTTTTTATTTTGAAGAATGCCACTTATAGAACAAGTAGTCCGCGAAGAGAAAAGAGAAGAAAACCCATTTTCATAGAGTAAAACTGTATCAATTTGTACTCTTTATTTATGAGCTGATCAGCAATATTCACACGTCCCAGAGCCACTACAGTTAATAGTGCAGATATACATGTAGATACCCCCCCCCCACCCCTGGAAAACGAAATTCTTGAAAAAGCTGCACTCAGTGGAGAAATGTACGTTGGAGTTGCAGGAGGAGTTATGAGGAGCGGAGACAGCTGGTTGTGAGAAGCAGCACATAGAGATAGTTGCTCTAATACATATTGGAACTGTGTTGACCCTCATTTGGTGTTTATCAAACTACTGAAGCATAGTCTTACAGTCTTACATGTTTTCTAACCCCTGAATGTGGCCAGTAAACTCCCCTTTTTATGTCTTTATTTGTTCTTAATTGTTTATATACAATAAATAATCCAAGAAGAAGAATTATACTATGAAAGTTTTAAAATGGTCTTAAAATGGTCTTTCTCTTTGAGGATTGCTTGTTCTATATGTGGCTTTCTTTGGGCCAGATTTTGAAGACCAATATTTTTGATGATTGTTTAATATTTTATTTTATTGTTATTTGTGCACTGTGTTTACTTTGTACACACTTTTTGTTTTCTTAAATATTGGAGGTTGTTCCACTTTGAGTGTTGTAATAACGTTTGTCATACTATTTTTTATTTTCAAATATTTTGTGTACAATTACTCTGCAAGGCAGAAATTAATTGTAGATATGCTAGGCACATATTAGATATCACTTAAATGTGCCTTTAATGTTCAGAGAGATAACATTTGATATTGTGTTAAACAAACATCGACAACTGAATGATTGCTAAAAGAAATGTACAACTCGTAAGAGACTTCAGATGGCCTGTCTAAATTAATACTTTGTAATTATAACGATATGCAGTGTCTAGTTTATACAATAAAAACAAACATTAAAACAGCAGAAAAATCGCTAATATAAAATCTGCAAATATAGAGCGAAAACTGAAAACACTTGCCTGACCAGACTTGTGTATACGTTACACTACGCATTTCAGAGTCACGCCCTTCCTCAGGTGTAACTAACAGTCCTCATTCACTCTCTTTTAAATGACGTCTAGCTTTGTTTTAGCCTATAGGCTATTGAGATTTGTTTGCGTCACAGTCATATTCAATCTAATACTTTTAGTATATCCAAAGTCAAAGCTTATGTACCCATTGTATACTAATTAATTTCTAGTTCTATTCCTATGGTAGTTTACATTAATTTTTTAAATATATTTTACGCATACAATACTATATATATATTATACGAGTGGATTATATGTGCTATTAATTTTAAACATTGTGCATTTTTTTACTTTTTATGCGTACGTGGTTGAATTAAAGTGAACCTACTATTCATATATAGTGGTATATTTATAACCTAAAATAAAAATATTTTTATCCTAATGTGTTTTATTTATATTCTTTAGGAAAAAACTCCTTTAACAAATGCCTTTCTTCCAAAAATATGTGTTAATATAATATACGTTACTTTCGGCATATACGCTCAAAATATATAGAGACATAGTTCTATTTTCTAGCTTTATGGATTTTATAAAATACGTTTTATTTAAAGTAGACAAATGTCTACCAGACTCTGATAATAAATTAGTCTGGGAATGTGTTGTTTATCTGACTGCCCAGCCGGCTTGGACAGTGAGACATGCAAGGCATAATAATAGTTTCTATAATTAGTTTTACATCACTCATTTTTCTATATACTGTATATACCAAAAAGAACATACATACATACATTTGATGGTTTTGGTGTATGACAAAAATATATACTTTATATACTTTTAAGTCCTTCCTAGTCAAACACCTTGTCATTTAAAATATCAATTGTATCAATCTCTAACTATTGAACTCCCACTCCCTGTTACCCTTACCTTGGGCATTCCAATTATTCCAATTATTTCAGAAACTTTTTAAAACTTTGCAACTCTCGCCTGATGATTCCCATCGTGGTGTTAGGCCCTCAGGACTCATGTCAGTCTCCTGAATTGCCCCATCTACTAAGCCAGATAGTAATTATAATTTTGACTTTAAACTAGAAGAGGTTTTTACTGGTAATCAGGATGAATAATTTGCCCATATAGATCTTGCATCTCTGCATTCCCAAGCACAATTTCCTAGGGCCTAAAATGGGGAATTATAGGTTATTGACACCAAATTTGCTGGGAACTTGATTAATAGTATGTCTTTAACAAGCAAGTTTCAGTACTGACTTTAATATCTTATGATGTTTTGTGTTACATTTTCGTTGATGCTAACCAAACTATGTAACCCTTTTTGGTTGTGAAGTGTGTTATATTGATTGATAATTTGAAATAAGAAATAAAAATTCTTTAAAATAAAAAAAAAAAAAAAAAATATCAATTGTAAAAAAAACTGATTTTTTTTTAATGCAGAAATACTTCAAATACCTATCGGCTAGATTACGAGTTTTGCGGTATGAGTGAAAAAGCAGCGTTAAGGCTCTTTTTCACTACCGCTGGTATTACGAGTCTTGCAGGTTTAGCACACTTTTTTGGCCGGAACGCAACGTAACTGCCGCAGCTTTCAAAAAGTCCTTTTTCAATGGGACTTCCACAGCGCCGGTATTACGAATTTTCTTGGGAGGCCAAAAAGTGAGCTGTACAGCCAATACCGTCAAGATCCATACCATAAACTGAAAGTCAGTAGTTATGGGTTTTATGCTACAACGCCGTAACATAAAACTCATAACTAAAATGCTAAAAAGTACACTAACACCCATAAACTACCTGTTAACCCCTAAACCGAGGCCCTCCAAAAACAGTAAAATAGAATTATTAACCCCTAATCTGCCACTCTGGACATCGCCGCCACTATAATAAACATATTAACCCCTAAACCACCATACTCCCACATCGCAAACACTAGTTAAATATTATTAACCCCTAATCTGCTGCCCCCAATGTCGTCGCTACATACCTACACTTATTAACCTCTAATCTGCCGCCTCCAACATCGCCATAACTATACTAAAGTTATAAACCCCTAAACCTAACCCCAAGTCTAACCCTAACACCCCCTACTTTAATATAATTAAAATAAAATAAAAAAATAAAAAAATCGGAATTAAAGGTGAAAACATTCTATTGGCTGTTCCAATCAGCCAAAAGAATGCGAGCTCAATCCTATTGGCTGATTGTATCAGCCAATAGAATTTTTTCACCTTTAAATCCGATTGGCTGATAGAATTCTATCAGCCAATCGGAATTCAAGGGACGCCATCTTTGATGACGTCCCTTAAAGGAACCTTCATTCTTCAGTCACCGTGGAAAGAAGAGGATGCTTTGCGCCAGATGTCTTGAAGATGGAGTCGCTCCGCGCCGGATGGATGAAGATAGAAGATGCCATCTGGATGAAGACTTCTGCCGGATTGGATGAAGACTTCGGCCCGCTTGGATGAAGACTTCTGCCTGCTTCGATGAGGACTTCAGCCGCTTCGTTGAGCATAGATGTCGGGTCTTCAAAAACTGTAAATTGATCTTTGGGGGTTAGTGTTTTTTTAAGGGTTTATTGGGTGGGTTTTATTTTTAGATTAGGGGTTTTGGGCACCGAAAAAGAGCTAAATGCCCTTTTAAGGGCAATGCCCATCCAAATGCCCTTTTCAGGGTAATGGGGAGCTTAGGTTTTTTAGTTAGGATTGTATTTGGGGGGTTGGTTGTGTGGGTGGTGGGTTTTACTGTTGGGGGTTGTTTGTATTTTTTTTTAAAGGTAAAAGAGCTGATTTCTTTGGGGCAATGCCCCGCAAAAGGCCCTTTTAAGGGCTATTGGTAGTTTATTGTAGGCTAGGGGTTTTTTTTATTTTGGGGGGGGCTTTTTTATTTTGATAGGGCTATTAGATTAGGTGTAATTAGTTTAAATATTTGATCATTTCTTTTTTTATTTTGTGTAATTTAATCGGGGGGTTTTGTAATTTAGTTAATTTTATTTAATTAATGTAATTTATTTAATTGTAGTGTAAGGTTAGGTGTTAGTGTAAGACAGGTTAGATTTTATTTTACAGTGTGAAGGTACGGGGAGGTACCGCCCCACCAGAACGGACTGTGCTTTGGTTATAATAATTGCAGGAAGAGTACTCATAGGAAAAATTAAATTAATCCCAATAAACACTCATCCTGCAATTATAGGACTAGATTTAGATTACATTTGATTGGTAAGATTTACCAATGCTATGTTCACATTTCCAACTCCATAGCTTTTAATGGAGTAGGATGTGTAATGAGAGCATTGGTAAAGCTTACCAGTCAAATGTAATCTAGCCCATAGTGTTGTTCACCATGATTAAACAGTATTCTGTTCTTTTTTTTACTGTATGGCACTTTTGGTTGGTTGCAATTTTATATTTGTTATTTATTGTTGTTGTTAATATATTTTATTGTAATATTTTTATTTCTAAACATGTTCTGTCATCTTTGTGACAAATAAAACCTGTTGTATTATTTCATAATGTCTTTTGAGCTACAGTCCTTCATAATTATAAAGAAGGAATCTTAAATAATTAGTCTGCTTGGTAAACTGGTCAGTCCACAAAAAAAAGAAAGAAATGGCAGGCAGTACCAAGATTAGATAGTGTAAAAATCCAAAAATATTTTATTTAAACATGATTAAAAACTTCTTTCAAAAAAGGCACACTTTAACTTGTTTCGTACAACCTCAGCACACAGGTGCCCCAACCGCTGCAAAATATAACAAGTCAGTCCACAAAAAAAGAAAGAAATTGCAGGCAGTACCAAGATTAGATAGTGTAAAAATCCAAAAATATTTTATTTAAACATGATTAAAAACTTCTTTCAAAAAAGGGACACTTTAACTTGTTTCGTACAACCTCAGCACACAGGTGCTTGGTAAACTGTCACATGACATTAAAAAAAAAGTATCGGTAATTGGTATCGGCGAGTATTTGAAAACAGGTATCGGTACTTGTACTCGGTCTTAAAAAAATGGTATCGGTGCAACTCTAACCTTAACACATCTGTATATATTTCAAAACAAATAACCTTTTGCTCATGTGGAAAAGTACGGTCTCAGGTATAAACGGATAGAACCACTGACTAATTAATCACTGTAATGCTAAATGCCCAGGTACAAACCGTATGACATCCATCATAATCCCACAGGAGCAATACCTCTATCCCTGCAACAGGCAGGTACTAGATGTAATACAGATGTCACATTATAGATGAATCATTAACTCAGATATCATGCAGAATATAAATGAGTGGCATGACAATGCACAGTACAGCAACCTATGTTAACTGGTAACCCATGATAATAGGAACCACTAATACAGGACAATACATTGTCTTCCTTACATCTGGGAATATGTGTAGAAACAAAACAATCAGTGAGTACCCATTAAAGCATATCTGCATATCACTCGTCCAGTAAGGATCCATCGTATGAATCAATAAAAAGGACTAAAGTCCACAGGTGTTGAGGCCCCCAGTAGCCGAGTGTCCCTCCTGTAATATAGCTATAAATGTATGTTTTAAATATATATATATATACATAATATTTATATATATATTTATAATTAAAAATAACATTTTTCTAAGTGAAGCATATGGGTATTTAAAGTATTTCTTAATGCATCTTCAGCTTTAGTGCAGTTGTCCTAGCACACATTTGGGTTAGGGCATAAGCAAAGCCAGAAGAGGCATTTGTAGGGTACCCAATTGAAGTGTATGGGGAAATGGAGATAGCACAGTCAAACTGTCTGACCTCCAGATTTTAGTGTGCCAGAGGCTAAAATTTACTTGCAACTTGTAATACGAGGGCAAGAATAGGAGTGCTATGGATTTAACTTGTGCAATGTTCACGCTCAATAGTGCTAACATTTTTGCACTCCATCAGTAATGGCCAATGTGTTTAAAAAAATAATGCTGTTTCATCTGCATTGTAGCTATTTTTATTTTAATATTTCAGACTTTACAATAAAGAAACAGAAGAAGTCGAAGAGCAAAGTACATTTTTACCAAGTTGATGGGTTCATCAAATATCAGCATTTTGATTGTAAAAAAAGTAAATTTCTAACATAATAATAATAGACCATGATAAAATAAAGTCCAAGTAAAAGTCTTAAAATAAAATAATTATATTTTAGGGCCCAATGATCTAAAGGTCTCTGGGCTGGTACGATTATAAGATTAAGAATTCTTGCTAGTACTTCTATTTCCCTTCCCACAAAAATAAACAGAAAAAGAATTGTATTGTTAAAGGGACACTGTACCCAAAAATTTAATTTCGTGATTCAGATTGAGCATGAAATTTCAAGCAAATTTCGAATTCACTCCTATTATCAAATTATCTTCATTCTCTTGGTATCTTTATTTGAAATGCAAGAATGTAAGTTTAGATGCCAGCCCATTTTTGGTGAACAACCTCGGTTGTCCTTGCTGATTGGTGGATAAATTCATCCACCATTAAAAAAGTGCTGTCCAGAGTACTGAAATAAAAAAAAAGCTTAGATGCCTTATTTTAAAAAAAATTATAGCAAGAGAACGAGGAAAAATTGATAATAGGAGTAAATTAGAAAGTTGCTTAAAATTGCATGCTCTTTCTGAATTACAAATGAACAAATTTGGGTTCAGTGTCCCTTTAAGGTGCATCAAAAATCGTAACAAATTCTTCACCAAAAATTTAATTTTTATCAAAAATATAAAATGTGTACGTAAATTTACAAAATAATATATTGTAATAAATATACACAGCGTAAATCATAATTTAAGTACACTAGATGCACAACAAACACACAAAAATCCCTACAAAAAAATACAAAGCATAATTGTTGTTTTTATGTAAAATGGGCTTAACATCGGTGTTCAATGGGCGTATATGAATTTGTCTCTCTAATCCCAGTGTGTTTCGCACTGCAGCTCTCATTTTTTTCTCGCAAACTAAAAGGTGGCGCGCTTTTCTCAAAACACTCAAATGCTTATAACCCTAATAGAAAAGCACATGCATATGGAAACAAAAGGTGATTGTAAAATACGATATGCAGAAAGCAGCATGATGTGATTTATAATGGCTGAAGGATTTAATATATAAACTGAGCCCCCTGCTCACTGCTAACAAAGTGCGGTATCCCATTCCAGTAAGCTATATTACTTTGATTTGGTGGCACCTTGCCACTAGCAGGGACTGCCCCTTTTTATGATAATTCCACGAGGTCAGTCCCTGTGAGGGTCAGCATGAAAAACCACATCTGATCTGGCGAAGTTTACATCATTGGGCCCCTAGCAAGAAATGAAAGTAGAAGACAAATTAGCAGTTGTTTGAAGACATTGGACATGTATTGGTTACTAATAAGTGCCATAATATTGTAGTGGTCTTTCTAAAGTTCTCTGATATTCTCGAAAAGTAGCAATATACAAAAGCTCAGTGTGATGAAGGATTTTAGGATCTGCCATAACAAAGGAAATGGTGAGACAAATATCAGGATGCAAAAGTATTTGGAAATAAAATATTAGAAACATAATTACTGAAAAAGAATTAAGAATAGTTGTCAGGACAATAAACTGCATTATGCAAGGTAAAAAGAAAAGCAACCTTTCTGTTTAACAAATATAAAAATCTCTTTACTTTACATAAAATGTGCCACCCACACCATACTTAAATAGTGAGCATTGCATTGGGTTTTAATGTTTTGTCTGAAATTGTTAAAATGATTACAGTTATAAAAAGGTAAATATGTACATCCCATCTAAGGAGTGTAAATTGAATGTTCTATAACTGCATTTTGCATTTAGAGATTAGAACGTATTTTATATAAAATAATTCAGACTGTATGTTTCAATACAATTGTTTGGATCCCAGAAATGACTAATGATGATCCTCCCACCTAAAGTGCTTGTTCTACTATACAAAACACTTGATCACTATCAGCAATTTTTTTAAAGATTCTATTTCTACACCTGGATCACTATTATTTTATGTTATGACCAGCCAGGTTGGGAACTTTTGACTCCAGCTATTATAACTCTAAAAAGTTATGTTACTGACATAACAGTACCATGTCCCTCAATCAAAATAAACCCTAATCTCAATCCTGCTCTCTCCAGTTTGAAAACAGATTAATCTCATTACCATGTGTTTGTGCTTGATTGTCCATGTGAATGTTTGTGTGTGTGCATGCGGATGTCTATGGGTGCCTGAGTATGTGCTCATTGACCTCTTTGCATGCTACATTTAAAACTAAATGAATTTGAAACATGGAAGCTTGCACTTTAGTATTTGGACAGGGGAGCACAATTTACAATTTGGTCCTGGGAACCATATTCCTTAGAAACTGCCCTGAAAGTTTATTTGCTACTTTTACTAAAGCCCGTGTACACGGGACATTTTTTGCAGTACAGCGGTCCCACCCCTTGCTCTCTCCCCCATCTCTTTTGCTCTCTCTTCCCCCTCTCTTTTGCTTTCTCTCCCCCCTCTCTTTTGCTTTCTCTCCCCCACTCTCCTTTGCTCTCTCTCTCCCCTCTTTGGCTCTCTCCCTCCTTTCTTTTGCTCTCTCTCCCCCCTCTTTGGCTCTCTCCCCCCCCCCTCTTTGGCTCTCCCCCCCCCCCTCTTTGGCTCTCTCCCCCCACCTCTTTGGCTCTCTCTCCCCCCTCTTTGGCTCTCTCCCCTCTTTTGCTCTCTCTCCTCTTTGGCTCTCTCTCTCCCCCCTCTTTGGCTCTCCCCCCCTTTGGCTCTCTCCCCCCCCTTTGGCTCTCCCCCCCTCTTTGGCTCTCTCTCCCCTCTCTTTGGCTCTCTCCCCTCTTTTGCTCTCTCTCCTCTTTGGCTCTCTCTCCTCTTTGGCTCTCTTTCCTCTTTGGCTCTCCCCCCCCTTTGTCTCCCCCCCCTCTTTGGCTCTCTCCCCCCCTCCCTCTTTGGCTCTCTCCCCCCCTTTTGCTCTCTCTCTCCCCTCTTTGGCTCTCTCCCCGCTCTTTTGTTCTCTCCCCCCTCTTTGGCTCTCTCCCCCCCTCTTTGGCTCTCTCTTCCCCCCCTCTTTGGCTCTCCCCCCCCCCTTTGGCTCTCTTTCCCCCCTCTTTGGCTCTCTCCCCTCTTTGGCTCTCTCCCCTCTTTGGCTCTCTCTCCTCTTTGGCTCTCTCTCTTCTTTGGCTCTCTTTCCTCTTTGGCTCTCTCTCCTCTTTGGCTCTCTTTCCTCTTTGGCTCTCTCTCTCCCCCCTCTTTGGCTCTCTCCCCCCCTCTTTGGCCCTTCTCACACCCTCTCCTGCTCCCTCTCTGGCTCTGTCTTCATTGAAAGCCTTAGCCTCTCTGACCACGCCCCCATTGCGGCACCCCGCCCGACCACGCCCCATCGCGGTGACACCCGGCCATGCCCCTCGTCATGGCCAGTCACGCCCCTCACGACGCCCAGCCACGCCTCCATCGCAATGCTCCCTTTTTAGCACTTTAATTATGAGTTTTGTGCTACGGCATTGTACCATAAAACTCTTAACTACTGACTAGCCGGGCGCAGTGGTCCTCCAAAAGGGCAGAAGTTTTCATCCAGACGGCATCTTCTATCTTCATCCATCCGGCGCGGAGCGGGTCCATCTTCAAGACATCCAACGCGGATCCAATCAGCCAATAGGATTGAGCTTGCATTCTATTAGCTGTTCCAATCAGCCAATAGAATGCAAGCTCAAACCTATTGGCTGATTGGATCAGCCAATAGGATTGAACTTCAATCTTATTGGCTGATTGCATCAGCCAATAAGATATTTTCTACCTTAATTCCGATTGGCTGATAGAATTCTATCAGCCAATCCGAATCTAATGGACGCCATCTTGGATGAGGTCACTTAAAGGTACCTTCATTCGTTTTTAGTCGTTGGATGAAGAGGATGCTCCTCGTCGGATGTCTTGAAGATGGACCCGCTCCATGCCGGATGGATGAAGATAGAAGATGCCATCTGGAGGACCACTTCGCTTGGATGAAGACTTCTTCTGACTTCGTTGAGGACTTCGGCCCGGCTTGGATGAAGACTTCTCCCGGTAAGTCGGTCTTCAGGGGGTTAGTGTTAGGTTTTTTTTAAGGGTGTAGTGGGTGGGTTTATTTTTTAAATTAGGGGTTTGGGCTTGCAAAAGAGTTAACTGCCCTTTTAAGGGCAATGCCCATCCAAATGCCCTTTTCAGGACAATGGGGAGCTTAGGTTTTTTTTAGATAGTATTTTATTTGGGGGGTTGGTTGTGTGGGTGGTGGGTTTTACTGTTGGGAGGGTTGTTTGTATTTTTTTTACAGGTAAAAGAGCTGATTACTTTGGGGTAATGCCCCGCAAAAGGCCCTTTTAAGGGCTATTGATAGTTTAGTTTAGGCTAGGGTTTTTTTTTTATTTTGGGGGGGCTTTTTTATTTTGATAGGGCTATTAGATGAGGTGTAATTAGTTTAAATATCTTGTAATTTGTTTATTATTTTCTGTAATTTAGTGTTTGTTTGTTTTTGTACTTTAGCTAATTTAATTTAATTGATTTAATTGTTAATTTAGTTAATTTATTTAATTATAGTGTAGTGTTAGGTGTAAGTGTAACTTAGGTTAGGTTTTATTTTACAGGTAAATTTGTATTTATTTTAGCTAGGTAGTTATTAAATAGCTATTTAATAACTATTCTACCTAGTTAAAATAAATATAAACTTGCCTGTAAAATAAAAATAAACCCTAAGATAGCTACAATGTAACTATTAGTTATATTGTAGCTAGCTTAGGGTTTATTTTATAGGTAAGTATTTAGTTTTAAATAGGAATAATGTAGGTAATGATAGTAATTTTATTTAGATTTATTTAAATTATATTTAAGTTAGGGGGTGTTAGGGTTAGGGTTAAACTTAGGTTTAAAGGGTTAATACATTTAGTATAGTGGCGGCGACTTTGGGGGCAGCAGATTAGGAGTTAATAAGTGTAGGTAGGTGGCAGCGACATTGGGGGCAGCAGATTAAGGGTTAATAAATATAATGTAGGTGGCGGCGATGTTGGGGGCAGCAGATTAGGGGTTCATAAGTATAATGTAGGTGGCGGCGGTGTCCGGAGCGGCAGATTAGGGGTTAAAAAATATAATGCAGGTGTCTGCGATGTCGGGAGCGGCAGATTAGGGGTTAATAAGTGTAAGATTAGGGGTGTTTAGACTCGGGGTTCATGTTACGGTGTTAGGTGTAGACATAAATTTTATTTCCCCATAGGAATCAATGGGGCTGCGTTAAGGAGCTTTACGCTGCTTTTTTGCAGGTGTTAGACTTTTTCTCAGCCTGCTCTCCCCGTTGATTCCTATGGGGAAATCGTGCACGAGCACGTACGACCAGCTCACCGCTGACTTAAGCAGAGCTGGTATTGGAGTGCGGTAATTAGCAAAATTTTGCTCAACACTCACTTCTTGTAGGGAAGTGAGCGGTGAGGGAAAACTGCTCGTTAGCACCGCATAGCCTCTAACGCAAAACTCGTACATCTACATAGTATTCTAAGGCTAATCTTTGCTTTGAATGTATCACTATGCATAACATGTAGTTACTGTTTAACATCCCTTTAGGAAAATCATATACTGTATATATATTTGAGACAACTTTTACTCTTACACATGAGAGGCCTTTTAATGCTTTTGTCAGAAAATGATTGATGTTATAATAACATGTTGTTTATATAATCTTGTCCAGCATTGTCTTCTGGGGGAGTTCCTTTAGACCTTAATATTGAGGAGGAGCCAAACCATCCAGACAGGCAAGAGGAAATCCTGGGCCTGCCATGTTAAAGGCTAAATAATTTAATGTAAGTTCTATGGAGATAAAGCAAACAAGAGTAGATAAATACAGTAGAGTTACAAAGTAAATAAAAATGTTAAAGAGACAGGAAACGCCAACATTTTCTTTATTTCAATTGAACATAAAGTTTTAAAAAACTTTGCAATTTACTTCTATTATCAAATTTGCTTCATTATCTTGTTATCCTTTGCTGAAGAAACAGCATTCCACTACTGCAGCTAGCTGAACACATCTAGTTAACCAATCAGAAGAGACAAATTTGTGCAGGCACCAATCAGCAGCTAGTTCCCACTAGTGTAGGATATGTGCGTATTCAAGAGATACCAAGAGAATGAAACACATTTGAAAATAGAAGTGAATTTAAAAGTGTCTTAAAATGGCATGCTCTTTCTGAATCATGCAAGTTTAATTTAATTTTAATTTTCCTATACCTTTAATATTATTTATTTATTTATTTAAAATCAGCATTATTTTTTAAAAACATTTTTTTCTGTCAATTTCTGACAAAAACAGTGTCAAAATGTATTTACACATACTGCAATAAGTATATATAAATAACATAGCATCAAAAATTGATCATATAACAGAAGTACAATGGACATTTGTAAATACATGTTTAAAGGGTCACTATACCCAAACATTTTCTTTCATGATTAAGGTAGAGAATACAATTTTAAACAACATTCCAATTTACTTCTATTACCTAATTTGCTTCATTCTTTAGATATACTTTAATGAAGAAATAGCAATGCACACGGTGAACAAATCACAGGAGGCATCTATGTGCAGTCACCAATCAGCAGCTACTAAGCATATCTAGATATGCTTTTCAGCAAAGAATATCAAGAGAATGAAGCAAAATAGATAATAGAAGTAAATTAGAAAGTTGTTTATAATTGTATGCTCTTTCTAAATCATGAAAGAAAAAAATTGGGTTTCATGTCCCTTTAACCCCTTAACGACCAACGACGTATGGGGTACGTCCTGCAAAAAAATGCAGTTAATGACCAAGGACGTACCCCGTACGTCGTTGGTCTTTGAAAGCAGTGGAAGCGATCCTGATCACTTCCAACTGCTTTCATGTTATAGCAGTGATGCCTCGATATTGAGGCATCCTGCTATAACATTTTTTAGCCGTCCGATGCAGAGAGAGCCACCCTGTGGCCCTCTCTGCATCGGCCATTGATGGCCATGTTCGTTGGTGGGTGGGAGCTTACCAAGGGAGGCGGGTGGGCGGCCATCGGTGGGAAGGGGGGCGGGATCGAGTGCGGGCGTGCGCGCGGGTGCGCGCGCGTGAACTGGAGCGGGTGCGCGCGCGTGCATGGGAGCGGGCGCGCGCGCGCGCGGGCGGGTGGGAGCCCTACACTATGGAACAATGATGGTACTCGGTGGGAGTGAGGGTGGGCATCTCAAAACTGTTTAGCGATCTGGCAGGGGTTGGGGGGTTGGGGGTTGAGGGAGGGCAGCTACACTACAGAAAATAGTATTTTTTAAAAAAAAAACTAAAAAAAAACATATTTGATTTCAAACTGGGCACTGGCAGACAGCTGCCAGTACCCAATATGGCGCAATAAGGCAGAGAGAGGGGGGTTAGAGAGCTGTTTGGGGGGGGATCAGGGAGGTTGGGGGCTAAGGGAGGATACTACAGAACATAATTATTATTTTTTAAAAAAAAAACCCAAAAAAACTCTTATTTTAGTACTGGCAGACTTACTGCCAGTACTTAAGATGGCGGGGGACAATTGTGGGGTGTGGGAGGGAAGAGAGCTGTTTGGGAGGGATCTGGGGGTGTGATGTGTCATGTGGGAGGTTTATACCTACACTAAAGCTAAAATTAACCCTGCAAGCTCCCTAAAAGCTCCCTAATTAACCCCTTCACTGTTGGGCATTATACACGTATGGTGCGCAGCGGCATTTAGCTGCCTTCTAATTACCAAAAAGCAAAGCCAAAGCCATATATGTCTGCTATTTCTGAACAAAGGGGATCCCAGAGAAGCTTTTACAACCATTTATGCCATAATTGCACAAGCTGTTTGTAAATAATTTTAGTGAGAAACCTAAAATTGGGAAAATTTTACGTTTTATTTTTATTTGTTCGCATTTGGCGGTGAAATGGTAGCATGAAATATACCAAAATGGGCCTAGATCAATACTTTGGGTTGTCTACTACACTACACTAAAGCTAAAATTAAAACTACAAGCTCCCTACATGCTCCCTAATTAACCCCTTCACTGCTGGGCATAATACACGTGTGGTGCGCAGCGGCATTTAGCGGCCTTCTAAATACCAAAAAGCGATGCCAAAGCCATATATGTCTGCTATTTTTGAACAAAGGGGATCCCAGAGAAACATTTATAACCATGTATGCCATAATTGCACAAGTTGTTTGTAAATAATTTCAATGAGAAACCTAAAGTTTGTGAAAACATTTGTGAAAAAGTGAACATTTTTTTTTATTTGATCGCATTTTGTAGTGAAATGGTGGCATGAAATATACCAAAATGGGCCTAGATCAATACTTTGGGATGTCTTCTAAAAAAATATATATACATGTCAAGGGATATTCAGGGATTCCAGACAGATATCAGTGTCCCAATGTAACTAGCGCTAATTTTGAAAAAAAGTGGTTTGGAAATAGCAAAGTGCTACTTGTATTTATTGCCCTATAACTTGCAAAAAAAGCAAAGAACATGTAAACATTGGGTATTTCTAAACTCAGGACAAAATATAGAAACTATTTAGCATGGGTGTTTTTTAGTGGTTGTAGATGTGTAACAGATTTTGGGGGTCAAATTTCGAAAAACTGCGTTTTTTTCCATTTTTTCCTCATATTTTATAATTTTTTTATAGTAAATTATAAGATATGATGAAAATAATGGTATCTTTAGAAAGCCCATTTAATGGCGAGAAAAACGGTATATAATATGCATGGGTACAGTAAATGAGTATGAGGAAAATTACAGCTAAACACAAACACCGCAGAAATGTAAAAATAGCCTTGGTCCCAAACGGACAGAAAATGGAAAAGTGCTGTGGTCATTAAGGGGTTAACACATTTTTTTCAATTCAGTTGATATAAAAATAAATTAGTTTATTGTTCACAAAACATTTCTGCAATTTACTCTTTACTCCAAAAAGGAAATAATCATTCAATTATAAATTAATTTACCTAAATTACCAATATTTTAATTTTTACCTAAATTTCATAAAAACCCAATTAACCCCCCTGGATGCCCTATCATCAGTGGTATCGACTCACTTACCTCAAACCTTTCATCGTTTATAGATTACCATTTACAGAGTTATGCACAGCAAGCAAGATCATACCTTAAAGATACAAAGTACATACTACAGATTTTAAAAGATACATACACAAAAAAGGAGTAGAGGCAATAATATGTAGGTTGCTTAGAGATCCAGATCTAGATCCCCTGATGTTAGATTTGTTAGTTAAAGCGATATTAAAATTTACTTTAAAGCACAATTTCTTTTGGTTTGATGGGAACTATTATTTGAAAGTCTGTGGCACGGCGATGGGCATCAAGTTTGCACCGAGTTATGCAAACATTTTTATGAATTTTTTCAAATCTCATCATATTTGGGACAACAATCCTTTTGGTGCAAACTTAGGGCGCGATCCGATATAGGTCGTAGTTTTCGGCGCAAGCGAGGTAACCCGCGTCGCCCGCAGTTTCAGCTCGCAACTCGAGCTATCCAATATTCACCGCCGTCAGATGCTAAACTGGCGTAAGTCTGAAAAACCGACGAGCAGGCAAAATGTGCGCAAATACACCTTTTAGTCGTCGCAAGTACTTGCGCCTGTTTTTTGTTCACGTAAAGTCTCAATAAAGTGTAGTTTTATGCAAATTAGCCTACGACTCGTAAAAAATTACGCCAGTTCTAAGAGATGCGCCACGTAATGACGAGATTCAAAAATCATACTTAAACCCCTGCACAGCCGCAATTTCTTTAGTGTGTTTGGTTGGTTCTTGGAGCTACAGCACACTACAGCGAGTATAGAGATTAGTGGTAAGAGTAGTGAGAAAGGAGCATCATCAAGTTAGTTAGGTCGGATTGTTGGTTGGATTGTTAAGCCAGTACATTTACTTACACTTTTTTTCATATTGCACACATTTTGCATACACACATATACAAAATACACAACACTTTTTTTTTATAACACCCAACACTCTTTATTTATCTTTTACAGTTTGAAAGGCTGAGTGTCTGGTTGTGATTGTGTGTGATTGAAGTGGGAGTGAGTGTGTGAGTGTGTGTAGTGTGAGGATGTCAGGGAGAGATAGGGCTGGGGGGAGGAGGGAAGGGGAGTCGCAGGGAGAGGATTATGTACAGGAGGAGCAGCAGGGTCCCCGTCAGGGAGTGAGCGGAGTGGGGAGAGGGAGAGCCAGAAGGGAGGATGGGAGTGGGGTTGCCCAAAGGCCAGGCACACTGAGAAGAGGGATAGAGGGTGCACATGGGGATAGAAGGGGGGAGGAGGGAGAGGATAGGGAGGAACCCACACCAGGGACATCCCAGGGAGGGAGCCAGGCAGCCCAGGACGAGGAGCGTATGAGGTGTCCCAATTTCAGTTTTGCCGAAAACCTCGCTCTCGTCCAGGCTGTCCTGGAGAACCATAATGCCCTCTTTGGACAAGAGAAGGGCAAAGGAGTTGCCCGGAGGCGTAAGGATGCTTGGCAGAAGGTGGTGGATGCCGTCAATGGAGTGTCCCAACAGAGGAGGAATGTTGACGGGCTTAAGAAGAGATGGAATGATTGCAAGAGGAGAGTCAAGGAGAGGATGGGCCAGGAAGCAATCTCCCAGAGGGCAACAGGAGGTGGGCCTCACTATGAGGCCGAATACAATGAGTGGCAGGAGCTCATTCGTCGGTCCCTGAGCCTCACAGCAGTCCGTGGACTTCCAGGGGCTCGTGACTCAGGGACTGCAACATCAGCACAGCATGCTGGTGAGTAACATCCCACACACTAGTATAATATGTATTTGAGTTATAACATCCTATATTGTTACACATTCATGTACACAATGAGGATCATGGTATTTTGATTACTAACAACTAAATATACAATGATATTTAACATTAAAGGGACATGAAACACAAAGATATTTTTTCATTATTCAGATAGAGAATATAGTTTTAAACAACATCCAAATTTACTTCCATTATCTATATTTAATTTTTATTTTGAAAATCTTAGTTTATTAAATATCAATGCACATGGGTGAGGCAATCACACGAGGCATTGATGTACAGCCACCAATCAGCAGCTTCTGAGCCTATCAAGAAATGCATATCAGCTAAGAATATCAAGATAATGAAGCATATTAGCTAATGGAAGTAAATTACAATTTATTTAGAATACCATGCTTGTCTAGCTGAATCATGAAATAATAAATATGTTTTGCATGTCCATTTAATGCTACTTAACACATTGAAAATCATGATATGAGGTAGAATAGTGAAATACTAACATGTCTCAGAGTAACACAGGCCACAAGCCACATGTAGACCTTTCAGTAAATGGACACCATAGTCATCACAACCATAATGTCACTTAAAGAACACATTTTCTCCATCACTGACATGTACACAGAACTATTGTATGAAACACATACATGTATAATTAGCATATTCCAAACCCTCATATCACAAATCTCAATGTGCACAAGCATGTTATAGAGTTTGACATGAGAATGTGGATAGGCCCTAGCATGTAAATTGTATGCCCACATGGATAGATATGTGACTGTACTAATCACTCTCATCATTTGACTCCTTCACAGAACCTCCAGTCACCAGGGTGCCTACGCCCATGAATCCCCCAACACCGGTTCTAAATATATGTCCACCACAACCACCGGTACAGATAAGAGAGCAGGAGTATGCCAGGCATGAGATGTCTTGGACTGCGTCCATTGAAAATCCACATATCATGCCACCTGCATTAGAGGAGGATACCTGGCAGGACCCGTGGCAGGAGGAATATTCCTATGGCTTGGAGGGGGAGCCCCACCAGCCCCAAAGGGTAGATGTATTTCCCCCCCCCCAACAATATCAGGGAACTACAGGAGTATACCAGCAGGCTGAGTGGATGCACACCAGCGGACATTGGGACTATCGGTCCATCCCGACATCTGGACCATCATCTTCAGTTGGAAGGGCTCCACCAACTGTAATCCATCGCCCTGCACCTCCAGCTCATATCCCTGGCTGCACCTCCAGCTGAGATATCTCTTCCTGCACGTCCAGCTGCTGTTTTTTTTCATGCACCTCAAACTGAGGTTATTGTTCCGGCACCTCCAACTGAGGTTAATGTTCCGTCACCTCCAACTGAGGTTAATGTTCCGGCACCTCCAACTGAGGTTAATGTTCCGTCACCTCCAACTGAGGTTAATGTTCCGGCACCTCCAGCTGAGGTTGTTGTTCCGGCACCTCCAGCTGAGGTTGTTGTTCCGGCACCTCCAGCTGAGGAACACGTCATTGAAAGAGTGCCTATTGTCCCTGCTGATGAAGAGCCCATGGATCAATTGAGTTCTGCCATGGGTGATGAATATATCTCACTACAGAGGAGGCAAACTTTGACCTGTGAGACTCTAACGGAAACGTGTATGAATATGCAGAGGGAACAACACAGGTTCCATAGAACCCAACACCGTTTGCAACAGAGGTCGAATGAGCTGCAAAGGGACATGGCAGCATCGCTATCAGCTATGGTCCAAAATCAGAATCAAATGCTACGTGTAATATCGGACATGCAAATCCAAAGTGACCAAAGATGGAGGGAACAGAATCAACTGTTGGGGGCTTTGGTGGAGCATTTCACCCAACAGCAGGACATGGCATCAAGTATCTCCTCTGTGACCAGCACTCCTAGTGTATCCACACAACCCAGGAGAGGCAGAAGACCCACACCAGGCCCCTCATCTAAGAGGCCTAAAAAAAAAAAAATATTATTCAATTTCATTGAAAATCTTGTCCTCTGTTATTTACTATCTAATTGTCATCCACATCCATGTGAGTTGTGTTTTAGTACAGTAATATTGGTAAAACATATAATAATTCCTGTGTTGAAATGGACCAAAAAGGAATTATTATAATGTTTATGACATATTCATGCTCAATAAACAACATGACATGGTTGTGTCTCAACGGTACATATAGTAATATTAACTTCTAAGATGTACATCAAGGTTTCTCACATCCAATATAAATTGACACGTTGGTATATATAACTAATAATATATTTAAAGAAGGTGTGAACATAAGGTATAAATATCCATTATCCTCATTCTTAATGATAGTGAACTAAACATGAATAAAACAAATTATAAATATACAGTAATTAGGGTTGTTAAAGGGACATTAAAGCAAATATTTGTACTTCATGATTTTGAAGGAGAAGATAATTTCAAAAATAAACTATAATTTCATTCTATTATTTCTGTAGATTCATTCAATTGATATTCTTTGCTGAAAACAATATCAAGATATGTTTGGTAGATGATGATTAGTAGCTGTATATAGATGCCTCCTGAAATTTCTTCACTGTGTGCATTTCTATGTCTTCATTAAAGTATATCTAAATAAATAATGAAAATAGGTAATTGATTGAAATTATAAGGTTTGTGAAAAATTATCTTCTCTATCCTTAATCATGAAACAATATGTTTGGGTATAGTGTCCCTTTAAGGGAAGGGGGTTGGGATGTAGTAGTTTCACTTACATGCAGTGGAAATCCAAACTTTTACATTCTGCAAGACATGATATATACACATGCAATGGTTGGTGAGGTACTGTCAAACATCATAATACATGTGAATGTTACGGTTTACTGTAATTATGAATAAGTAACTTACAGGTGAAGTATTCCCGGATGACATAATCCCTCACTTCATTCCCCCTCAGTGTCCCCCTGTCCACATCCTCAAGTACAGGAACCAGCTGCTGCTGCTGCTCTGGGTCAATGTCCCCCAACAAACGTGTGTCCACAGCAATGTTGTGTAGAATACAGCAAGCATTGACAATGGAACACACTTTGTTGGGGTTATACTGTAGTGCTCCGCCTGTAACATCCAGACACCTGAACCTGGTTTTTAATAGGCCAAAGCTCCTTTCAATGACATTCCTTGTTCTTATGTGTGCCTCCTGGTACCTGAGTTGTGGCTCTGTAATGGGGTGCACCAAGGGGGTTAATAGCCATGGTCTGCAGCCGTACCCTGCGTCACCTGTCATGTAACATATGTGTTTGGATTACTACAGGTACATCATGTGCTTTAAAGGGACACAACATGAATCACATATAAAAGATAGATTTCATAAAAAAATTAATGGAAGTAATCAGGATAGTTAATTTAAATTAAAAGGCCTATCTGAATAATGGAAGAGCAATTTATTCTAGACTGTCCATTTAATATGAACCTGCAATTGTTAGCAGCTTGATAATTAACTTTGATTAGATCATTTTCTCCATTCTATAGATAACTCTTGATGACAAGCATATTAGATATGCTCAATAGCTGCTGATTGGTGGCTGCACATAGAAGCCTCATATGATTGGCTCATATATGTGAATTAGTAATTAAAAAAAAATATATATTTAAAGAATGAATAAAATGATATAAGAGAAGTGAATTATAATGCTGTTTAACATTGTATTCTCTATCTGACACATGAGATGACAATATGTGTTTAGTGTCCCTTTATTATAAATATACAGACAGAATGAAGGTACTCACCAAGCAGCCATCCTCCCGAAAGTGTTCCATTTTCAAACATATTGAATAAGGAGGTCTGGCGCAGGATGTAGGAATCATGTGCACTCCCTGGGAAGCCTGCATACACATGTAAGAATTTCAGATTGGTATCGCAGACCATCTGGCAATTCAATGAGTGAAACCCTTTCCTGTTAATATAGAGGATTGTCTCCTCATGTGGGGCCACAATACGCACATGTGTGCAATCAATTGCCCCCATGACATTAGGAATACCCCCCAGTCGATAGAAGCCTTGTTTAAGACGGTTCCATTCCTGGGGGGTATGGGGGAAATGAATGTATCGTTGTGTCTGGTTATCTAGAGCAGTCATAACCTCCCCTAGAATCCTGGAGAAGGTAGACTGCGCTAGGCCAGACACAAGCCCCTCTGTTGACTGGTATGAGCCAGTTGCCAGGAAGTGTACAACACACAACAGCTTCTGCATACCAGTCAGAGCTCGGTTCCTATACGCTTGAGGGTCAATTTCATCCTTCAACACCTCATATAGGTTAATGAGGCTTGCAGATGTCAAGCGATATTTTTCCCTGACCTCCACTTCTGTCATCCCAAACAGGGTGACCCTAACCCTGTGTACCCTTGGTGCTCTTCCCCTCTGCTGATGCCTTCGTCTTATAGGCCCTGCTGGCCTATGGGCAGCTGCAGCAACAGCAGCATGGGGAGCACCAGGAACAGGGACAACAGCAGGAGGAGCAGGGAGGGCAGCAGCAGCAGCTGGAGCAGGGACAGCTACAGCACCATGACCAGGGACCTCAGCAGCAGGGATACCATCCAAAACAGGGGCTTGTAGGGGTTCCAGCACCCCTTGTGCCCCACGACGCTGTCTGACTCTAAATGCAATATACTGCAAGGGAAACATGGTGGCTAATGAGGGTGTGCATTTGCAGGTGTTTTAAGGTTGCAGGTGAGGGGTTGTGCTGTTTGTGATTGGTTTGACACACTTGCAGGGGCAGGAATAATAAATGCTTTTAAGAGGTTAACTATTTGTGAACAAGCTGCTGCTATGTATATTGTTAGGCATGCATTTGTTGGGCCTTCTGAGAGTTACGTTGGTTTCTAAGTCAGTGCAAGGGTACCTGCGCCTTCAATTTGTGGCGAGCTGAGAATGGCGTAGATTTTGAAAAATCTGCGCGCGTAAGTCCTTACGCCGTATATAGGATAGCAAATTGCGCGTGTTTTGTATGTCAGTCTATGGGCCAAAAAACTACGGGCGACGCCAGAAATCTACGCGCGTAACTTCTAGCTTACGCCGTATATAGGATACCAAATCCGCGCAAATATTGGTGTCGCCAACTTTTGCGGGCGACGATTTTTATCGGATCAACCCCTTAGTGCTTTGGTATGGCTACATAGATAATATAATCTGCATATGGGATGGAGATATTAAGCAAATTTATGAATTCATCACCTTCATTAACTCATATGACTTATCTTTGAAATTTACATCAAATATTAGTCCAACAGAGGTAGTCTTCCTAGATTTAGATGTAAAATCCACAGAAAACAATATTATCACTAAAATTCATTTTAAGGCATGTGATGCAAACACATATATCAATAAGGAAAGTTGTCATCATCCCAGTTGGTTGAAGTTTACTCCAAAAAGTCAGTTTCATAGAGTGAGGAGGAATTGTAGTAAACCGGAAGACTTCACACTAAAAAAAGACTATTGCAATAGCCGAAACGCGTTGAGCTTGTTTTAAGAACATTTCTGAAGCTGCATCTGATGATGTCCTGTGGATATTAAATAAAGGCTGAATTTTTTACCTCCATCTTGTGAGTATACTCTGAATTTGTGCCACCAAATTGTTTAGGAAGTGCTGCACCATTATAAGTTTTTGTTTTTGAGGTGATCAAAATTTGTAGAATACTGGAAGGATTGTATTGCTAGGCCATTACAGCTTGTTCAGCACACTGTTTTTATTGGCTGATTTTCTACCTCCATCTTTTGAGTGTACTCAAAAGATGGAGGGTTACGTTTTCAGCTTTTTTACACTGTTTCTTCTTGTCTCCTTTTTGTGTGTGTTTCATACACAAGAGTTCATTATCTGATGTTTTTTAAATTGAAAAACTATTGAAGTATTATATGGACATAACTAAAGGCTACCAGTTCCATTGTTCCGTATGGACAGAAAGAATCATGACATGTTATCAGATCTGCTGTTTCGATTGGATGGGGAAAACCATAAAAAGAGCGATCACATGGCCTGACAGATCAGCACACCTGTTTGAGAACTACAACACCGAAACTAGTCATTTGAAAACAGAAAGATAAACACATCTGATTGGTCAGAAAGAATCATATGGATGTTTTTATGTTTGTTTATTTTAAAGACTCAATGTTATTGTTTATGTTAGAATTGCTTTGGTATCAGCAATCTAATTCATTTTAAGGTATGCTATTGATTGAAATTGTGCTGGATTACAGAGATTTATATGATAGATAAGTAAGATGTTTATGAGAATTGAAATTAGTTTTATCGCTCGATAAAGATTAAGAATAAAGTTTCTTACATTTAGAATGGAAGCCTGTTTCTGATGATATGAAAGAATAGCCAAAGTTAAATAGTTTAAAGGGACACTGTACCCAAAAATTTTCTTTCGTGATTCAGATTGAGCATGCAATTTTAAGCAACTTTCTAATTTACTCCTATTATCAATTTTTCTTCGTTCTCTTGCTATCATTATTTGAAAAAGAAGGCATCTAAGCTTTTTTTTGGTTTCAGTACTCTGGACAGCAATTTTTTATTGGTGGATGAATTTATCCACCAATCAGCAAGGACAACCCAGGTTGTTCACCAAAAATGGGCCGGCATCTAAACTTACATTCTTGCATTTCAAATAAGGATACCAAGAGAATGAAGAAAATTTGATAAAAGGAGTAAATTAGAAAGTTGCTTAAAATTTCATGCTCAATCTGAATCACAAAAGAAAATTTTTGGTTACAGTGTCCCTTTAAAGGCATATATAATTATGAATTAACATACTGAGTTTCATATCAACAGAAAAGGACAGAAGCAGCCCTGATGTAAACTTGATTCATGACACCTGGTAATGGGTGTGTCGTGAGGAAGGTAGGCAGGGTGAAATGCTGCTATATATACTGGAAGGATTGTATTGCTAGGTTATTACAACTTGTTCTGCACACTCTTTTTATTGTGCTCTGAAAAAGACTATTGCAATAGCCGAAACGGGATGAGCTTGTTTTAAGAAAATTTCTGAAGCTGCACCTGATGATGTCCTGTGGATATTAAATAAATTCTGAATTTTTACCTCCATCTTGTGAGTATACTCTGAATTTGTGCCACCAAATTGTCTGTGAAGTGCTGCATCATTATGAGTTTTTGTTTTTGAGGTGATCAAAATTTGGAGAATACTGGAAGGATTGTATTGCTAGGCCATTACAGCTTGTTCTGCACACTGTTTTTTTTTTTTGGCTGATTTTTTTCCTCCATTTTTTGAGTATACTATTAATTTGCCTCACCAAATTGTCGGGCAAGTGCTGCACCATTATGAGCTTTTGTTTTTGAGGTGATCAACATTTGGAGAATATTATCTGCAGAGGACGTGGACAGCTTCAAGTCCCTTAAAGTGGTACAGCGCCACCAAAGTTTGCTACATACATTGGCTTAGGAGAGCCAGGGCTGGCAGCGAACACCTGAAGGGAAGTACTAACATTTGTTTATACTATATACTGTTATACCATTTAAAAAATCTGCACTTCCATAATTGTTAGTTTAAAATAATCAAAACCCAAGTTACCAATTAATCATTTTTTTCACCTTTGGAGAATGCAAAGTTCTCTCACAAATATGCACATTATAGTTCTCCATAGGTACTGTGGAGAACAGCATTATAAATCATTATGTCTTTGAGCTTGTGTCATTTTCACATCTTTTTCTGAGTAAATTGTGATTCTAGCAGATCTATCTTAGGCTAGATACATATGTTAAATATAGAATGCAAAATTTGTCCCACAAAGAATGAAAATGATATTAACAATTTGAATGTGTTATGGTTATATATGGTCATTATTATAGCAAAGCTAAAGTAAAAATGTATTGTGGTAACACACCAAAATGAATGTGCAAATTTGCGCCATGTAAAAGCAAATATAATAGATTACTTGAAGAGGGCAAAAAATACTTCCTAAAAAAAAACATGAGTTTGAAATGATTAAATCAGGAGAACTTCCTTTTTGCGTGAATAAATTCATCATAATTCGCCCCAGCTTGCCTTGCAAACAGAGCAAATTAATACGTGCAATTTTTTTTATAAATATGTGCACACTGTTGTGCCTGTCCAATGGTGAGCTGCAGAGAACATGAAGGAGAATACATATGAGAATAAATATAGCCTTAGTATGCAGACTAAACAAAATTTTCTCTTAAGCAGGAAATGAATAACAAAAAACACTCTCACTTATGTCTGAGAAGAAAAACTAATTTCCACTTTACAATTAAAAAAACAAACAGAAAAAGCTAGCTCATGTAGATATTAGTATAATATATTCGTAGCATTAGTAGTTTATAGTTTGAAGTAAATGACTTTGTTAAAAAATAATAAAAATACAAATTACTTCATTTTAATGTAAAATAATTTTAGAATTTTAGAACACTGGCACCTTATTTTTATGTATGAGGGAGGTCTTTAGTCATTGTTTCACACACACAAACTCGCACACACACACCAGTGCTCCTTTCCCACAGAGATATGTGTGTCTGCTTGTTTCCTGTTCCTCTCATCTGAATGTCCCTGTGCTTTAAACAATGTTGCATGACATAGTTCTGGAAAAATGGAAAAATATACAGAGGGCGACTCCTAGTGCAAATCAGTTGATACAGTTGTAAGCCCCAAATGATCCCTTTAGAGAGATACTCACATATTATGGAGCACACTATAGTGCTAATGAGGCAAGCTGGGTATATTATGGTGGCCCAGCGCACATAACACTCTGGCAAGCAGTGGATCAATGTAGCAAATAAAAGATAGGAGACTCCAGAAGTATATCAAAAATGAGTTTTATAAATATAAATAAATGAACATAAAAACAAACATAAAAACAAACATAAAAACAATCAGTAAAACACGCTACGCGTTTCTCAGAGCTCACCACTCTGTTTCCTCAGGCAAGGAACTTGCCTGAGGAAACAGAGTGGTGAGCTCTGAGAAACGCGTAGCGTGTTTTACTGATTGTTTTTATGTTCATTTATTTATATTTATAAAACTCATTTTTGATATACTTCTGGAGTCTCCTATCTTTTATTTGCTACATTGATCCACTGCTTGCCAGAGTGTTATGTGCGCTGGGCCACCATAATATACCCAGCTTGCCTCATTAGCACTATAGTGTGCTCCATAATATGTGAGTATCTCTCTAAAGGGATCATTTGGGGCTTACAACTGTATCAACTGATTTGCACTAGGAGTCGCCCTCTGTATATTTTTCCATTTTTCCAGATCTTTTCCATTCAAGAGGAGCAGCCCTTCTCATGGTGCACAGTCAACTGGGACACTGATAAGTTTCCAGACCATCTACCTAGGCATTATCGTTGCCTTCACTACATGTGAGTACAAAATCTGCGAATATATATTATCTACTTACAAAAATTGGCTACACTAGGAGGCGCCCTTTCTTTTTTTGTTTCATGACATAGTTCTGTCTCTTAAAATGTTGTGTAAAAGTTTTTTTAAAGGGACAGTCTAGTAAAAATGCAATCTTTTGTGATTCAGATAGGGCATGCAATTTGATTGTAAAAGCTTCTCTGTTTAGAAATAGCAGATATACATGGCATTGCCATTGCTTTTTGATAATTTGAAGGCCGCTAATTGTAGCTGCGCACCACAATTCTATTATTCCTGGCAGTGAAGGAGTTAATGAGGTAGCTTGGAAAGTTAATTAGCACATAGTCGGTATTGCTCATTGAACCCAACAACCATAATTAGCATTTAACACACGAAAATAAGTTGTAGGGCCTTTTTTAGGGAAACCAAGTGCGCAGCTGCAGGTTTTAAATACATAGATCCATTTTAGATTGTGATCATTCAAAGAACATGCTAATTCATCCTGAAAGGAAAAGGCCATTTTGAGAGCAAATAGCCAAAATACTTTGTTATCTTGGTATTTTGTGTTAAAAAGCATATCAAGATGGATTAACTGGGAGCTAGCTGCTGATTGGTGGTTATACACATATGCCTCTTGCTATTGGCTCCCCAGATGTATTCAGCTAGCTTCCAGTAATGCATTGGTGCTTTGGAGCTGACACTAACAATTTGTTTAACCCTGTTTGCATGGGTTAAACAGAGAGTTATAAGCAAAATAGTGCAATAATAAAATACTACACATGCAGTAAGAGCATTTTCTTTTCAGTAATACATTATTTTTTGGATTATAACTCAATTTTCGTGGTTCTTCAATTGGCTGTTATTGTAATTTGACCTAAAAAAATCAGAGAGGTTTAATAATCAATTCACTTCTACACTTGTTAAAAATTATTTGTGTAGAACAATTGAAAATCCTTTACCAGTGCAAAGCAATGATTTTATTGAATTGTTTAATTGCTAATTAAATCATGCCTGTAATTGGTTATTGAAGATTTTTAATCAGACGAATGGCTAAAAGTATTTTTTTATTAAATGTTTTGGCTGGCGTTTATGCAGTATTGTAAATAATTTTATTGAAATAGAAATGCAAAACACATTTTACTATTTTTATTTAAACTTCATATGGCTTTTCACTAAGGATTTATGTAATTAATGTTTTTTAACCACAAGTTCATAATATTACAATTTCTTCAACACAACACTGACTTCAAATATAGAATTTATTTTATCTACTATTTTTTAAATTATTGGATGTATTGTGATTCAGATAGAGTATGCAATTTTAAGCAACTTTCTAATTTACTCCTTTTATTAATTTTTCTTCCTTCTCTTGCTAACTTTAATTGAAAAAGAAGGCATCTAAGCTAAGGAGTCAGCCAATTTTTGGTTCAGCACTCTGGATAGCACTTGTTTATTGGTGGGTGAATTTATCCACCAATCGGCAAGAATAACCCTGGTTGTTCACCAAAAATGGGACGGCATCTAAACTTACATTCTTGCTTTTCAAATAAAGATACCAAGAGAATGAAGAAAATTTGATAATAGGAGTAAATTACAAAGTTGCTTAAAATTGCATGCTCTATCTGAATCACAAAAGAAAATATTTGGGTTCATTGTCCCTTTAAATTGGTTTAGTACATGTTAATTCAAACCTCAACATAAGTAATTAGGAGATCTTAAGTATTTTCTTTACTAAAAGTAGCTCTTGTATCAAAATAGGGTACTGAAAACAACTCGCATTCAGCTCTAAATAGTTGGTGTGCCTATGGTTTAAGAATAAAGAAATCAGAAGGATAAAACATTTGCTTCATCTGCATCTTCTGTAATGTTTAAGATTTGTTTTTCAAGAGATATGGGGTGTCAAATCATTGTTTAGTAACATAAAAGTTGCAACATGTTGTTGTCAAAGAGGAAACAATTACCCCCCCCCCCCCAGCTTAGGGTAATATCTTATAAGGACCACCACCTACATTCCATTAAATAATTTCATGATATAACTAGGAACTAAGAATCCAACGTTTTATCAGCCATGTTAAAGATCTGATTTAAAAAAAACTCAAAATATATTGATTTCCTAAACTTTCGTAGACCTATACAGAAGTAAAAAACAAGTTTGGAAATAGTTAAACATTGATTTATTATTGCAGATGACTGTTTTTTTATTTCATTGCAAACAAATACCCATACACTTTATCGCAATGCAAATAGCCAAGATATTACAATAATGTCCACAATGGGATTTCAAGGAGTCTTTTAAGAAAAATTATACAAAAAAAAACATTGTGAAAAGGTGTTTTATGATGGATTTCAAAACTTTTGGTGATGGTAAAGTATGTGATGATTTAACAAGATGTGATTAGGAATTTATTACAAAGTTCTCTGGTGGATTTGATTGGCTCCAATTTTACAAAAATGGCTTATCACGCTTTAAAACCCATTCTAAAGCTGTTCTAATAGATTGTACTATACCCTTTTGTTGGGTTAAGGAAATTGAGGTATTCAGTGATAGTTTATTAAGTTGGCAGATGTTCATTCTGAGGAAAGTGGATGCTGAATTGACCTAGTGTCAATGAATGAGGTCTCAGAGGGGTCCAAAACAGCATCATTATCTGTATTTGGAATGACTGAAACTATTGATTTTTACTTATGTGAGATCCCATTTGAAGGATGCACTTCAGGAATGGAGACATTAGATTGCTATTCATTTTGATTGTCATATTCAGGATATGACTTAGGATCAGACCTCAAGGTGAGAGCAAGCAGGATTTTCATACAGAGACTAAAAAAATAGATCCTTTGGTTCTGTATATGAATCATAAACTATCTAGAGAAATAATAAAAAAAAGTAGTAAGTAACAATTTACAGGGGGAAAAAAGAAAATAATCTAACATGTGTGGAAAAATGTATTTTGTTTCATTATCGCTTTAATAGAGAAAGGAAAAAAGGTATATACATGTCAGGAAACTGTCTCACAAAGTCATATAGGAAAAATCATCTCAGTGTTATAATAAAATAACTATAGCTCACAAAACAATTACTTCTATTCTAGTTCAGCCAAAAAGAATTAGTGGCATGTATGGCTGATGTTGGTTTGGTTGATTCATCTATTTCTGGGGGGGTTGTTTTGTTTTTGTTTTGGGGTTTGTTTCTTGCTGCTTCTATGGTAATACAATACTAATATGAATAATAACCATTAAAGGGACAGTCAACCATAGAATTGTTATTGTTTTAAAAGATAGATAATCCCTTTATTACATATTCCACAGTTTTGCATAATTATTATTATTATATTAATACACCTTTTACCTCTGTGATTACCTTGTATCTAGGAACCTTCTTCCAGCCCCCTGATCACATGACTGTGACTGTTTATTATCTATTGTCTTAAATTTAGCATTGTATTGTGCTAGATCTTAAATAACTTTCTGTGCCTGAACCCAGTGTTATCTATATAGCCCACGTGTACTTTCTGTCTCTTTGTGTTGAAAAGAGATTTAAAAAGCCTGTGATAAGAGGCAGCCCTCAAAGACTTAGAAATTAGCATATGAGCCTACCTATGTTTAGTTTAAACTAAGAATACCAAGAGAAAAAAGCTAATTTGATGATAAAAGTAAATTTGAAAGTTGATTAAAATTAAAAGTCCTATCTGAATAATGACAGTTTAATTTATACTTGACTGTCCCTTTAAATGGGCATATTACCCCTATGCTAAATCACTTTAAAGTTATACAGCATATCTGTAAGAAGCTTACTAGAAATATCATATGAATATCTCTGTGTAAAAAAGAAACATATTTTACCTCAAAATTTCCTTAGCTGCACAGATTAAATGCACTGTTAGCAGTTATCGTTAAACCACTTTTTTCGCTGTCATCTGCATGGTGGTACAAAACAGCTTATCATCATAAGTGCTTTTGATTTACCACGGTCTCATGTGATTTTGCCATAATCTCACAATATTTCACCATAATCTCACAAGATTTAATAGCAAACAACCTTAAAAAGAGTAGAGTGTGCCTCCACTTGCCAGATGCACGCTCCCTTAGAAGTCCTGGGACAAAGATCCTGATTGGATGTTTTAAACTCCCTCAACAGTGGGATGTGGCAATGGAGGAAATTTTGAGGTAAAATTTCTTCTTTAAAGAGATGTTTATGTGATATTTTCTTGTCAGCTTTATACAAATGTGCTGCTTCCACTTTCATGTGATTCGGTATTTGAGCAATGTGTCCCTTTAATGAGATGTAATGACTAATTAGGTAGAGTCTGACAAGACAAAGTAAGATTTTTATTAGATAGCTGCACTTTGAAAAATACTTTAAAGGACCAGTTGTGAAACATAATAATAAAATGCAGCAGACACAAGTAAATAACTTGGTATAGTTAGAAGGTGTAATTTAAATTCAATGTGCCTTTTTATAGCAATTTTTAAACTACATAATAATATTTGTATCCTTTACCTTTCTCCCCATTATGTAGGTTTATAATCTTAGTAAATCTGCATACAATGTAAACTCTGTTCCCATGTAATTGCACAGTAAGGGTGACTTAATTGGCTTGATTAAAGCTCAATAGCAGAACACAATTGCAAGCTCTTTCTCCATTTTAAGAATTCTTTATGATTCCACAATGATCCAATACCATGACACCATTATAGACAATAAGCTGAGTCCTTTACAGTTATGTTTCCCATGGGCTAAGAAAAAAATACTAACAATGTTCTTGTATTCCATGCAAAAAAAATGTTCTGCACACAGTAGAAACTTGTAAAGAATAAAAAGTGTAATTATAATATTTTGCACAAAATAATCTATTCAAAATGGGTTTATCTCAAATATTGCATTACACAATTTGGTTTTCTATAGGAAATATACTCCACCATCATTTTGACAAGTGCCTCTAAATTGAGGCTAAATTGACTTTAAAAAAAAAATCCATGTCAGGGGTACAGAAATTAACAATACAGAAACATTTTCTGGACAGTAGACTACTGAGTGTTCAATTAAATATATTGTTTGATTTATTACTTAAAGGGACAGTAAAGTCAAAATTAAACTTCCATGACTCAGCTAGAGCATGTAATTCTAAACATCTTTCTAATTTATTTCCATTGTCTAATTTGCTTTGTTTTCTTGGTATGCTTTGTTTAAATAAATATGTAGGTAGGCTCAGGAGCAGCAATGCACTACTAGGGGCTAGCTGCTGATTGGTGGTTGCACATATACCTTTTGTCATTGGTTCACAGGATGTGTTCAGCTAGCTCCTAGGAGTGCACTGTGATTTCTTTAACAAAGGATTCCAAGAGAATTAAACAAAATTGTTTAATATTGTATGCTCTTTCCAAATCATGAAAGAAAAATGTTGGGTTTAATGTCTCTTTAAAAAAGAAAGAATATTTATCTTAAAATGTATCTGTTTTCTCATTCTAGATGTCATTCATAGCAACAAGGAACCATGCAGCCAAGAATCCATTCAATCTAGATGGCTTAATCAAGTTCTGCTGGATATCATATTGTTATCTTCATTAAAGGATATAAGTGCACTGTTAAAGTAAATTAATATGTTTAAAAGTGGCCTTTAAAATTTAAACTATGATCTAAAAGTAATATGATACCCTGCAAAATATATTTTTACATTTATTTTATTATACAATGGTATTTCCATATCTGAATATTTCCTTATATTTGTAAACAAATGCACATGGCTATAACTATTCAAATCATGTTTCAAATGAAAATGTAATATATAATATATGTGTTTTTATTGTTGTATTGTCATGAATTAAATAATACTTTGAGCCCAATTATTTATGCACAACATTAATGGATAATTCTGATGCCACACCATGCAGTATTCCAGTATGGTTAATCTCAAAATATCATAAGTGCCATATATATTCTTTAGATTACTTTCTATGAGTGTGCAGCACAATGAAAGACAACCCCGGTCCCCAGAGATTACTAATAGACAAAATATTATGGGCATCCCTAAAGGACAATTAAACACATTAAAAAAATGTTTCAATGCAAAAAAAAAAAAATTCAAAACATTCTTTTAATATATGCATTATGTGTTTATTTTGCCGCCTTTTGTAAAATACATATAAAATTGGGCTTGTTCCACTTTCTCCCAGGGTGGCTTGAGTTAATACTGTTTTTGTGAACTGACGTTTGCCTTCTTCTTGCCCTGTCTCTCTAGTCATTTAAGGTGGATTATCTAATTTGCATCATTAAAGGGAAACTAACCCCAAATTTTTTCTTTCATGATTCAGATAGAGAATACAAATTTAAACAACAAATCAATTTACTTCTATTATTTATTTTGCTTCATTTTTTATATATCCTTAGAAAAAGCAATGCAGATGAATGAGCCAATCACAAGAGGCTTATATGTGCAGCAACCAATCAACAGCTACTGAGCCTATCTAGATATGCTTTTCAGCAAATTATATCAAGAGCATAAAACAAATTAGATAATAGAAGTAAATTAGAAAGTTGTTTAAAATTGCATGTTCTTTCCAAATCATGAAAGAAAAATTTAGGGTTTCATGTCCCTTTAATCTTGATAGAAAAACCATTCTTTGCAATAGCAGTGTTTATGCTAGGTAATTTAGATGCCCCTAATAATGTAAATATATATATATATATATATATATATATATATATATATATATATTTAGCTAATAGATGGAGATTAGAAAAATGCAAATGTCTGTTTGTTTAAATACCTGTTTAATATATTATTTATTTATTAATTATTTATTTAATTAAGTACCTTACCTGAATAATTGCTAAACCCCATCATGGAATGAAAAGAGGGCACGACTACCCCAATATGTTTCTTTCACTGCTCATGATCAAATCATATATATGTGTTTGTTATTGGTTAGCAAAAGCATTTTCTTTCTGGGGGACAGGGAAATCAGAGTAAAGGAAAAAAAACATAAAACAATATAGTCATTTGTGAAAATAAAGCTGCATTATTCACTGCAGAATTATTCCTAGATGTTAAGTTACATTATCAGACAGCTTACAATTTGTGTTTAAAGGGATTTGAGACCCAAACATTTTTTTTTGTGGTTTAGACAGAGCATATAATTATAAATATTTTCAAATTTCCTTTTTTACCATGGTATTCTTTGTTGCACTACATCGCAGGAAATAGTGCTATCATCTAGCACTCATGTAAAAGTATAACATTCTTGCAAAAGTGCTGGGCACATGCATGCCCCTGAGCTTACGTCCCTGGGGCGCAATCCGATATACGGCGCAGGTTTTGGCGCAAGCGTGGAAACCTGCGCCGCCCGTAGTTTGACCTCGCACATCGAGCTATCACATATACGGCGCCGACAGTTGCTAAAGTGCCATAAGTCGCACAAACTAGCGATGTCCAGAAATAAGCGTAAGTACAAATTTCTGTAGTCGCCAGTGACTTACGGCACTTTAGCAACTGTCGCCGCCTAAAAAAAACTAACTAAAGTATAAAATATCCCGTAACTGTCTAACACGCCTCCCAAAAATAGCCCGACACGTATACCCCTCTATGATCCCCCTACACCGCCGCCACCTATAATAACTATATTAACCCCTAATCTGAGCCCCCTACACCGCCGCCACCTATATTAAATTTATTAACCCCTAATCTAATCCTCCTACACCGCCACCTATATTAAATTTATTAACCCCTAATCTAATCCTCCTGCACCGCCGCCACCTATATTAAATTTATTAACCCCTAATCTAAACCCCCTACACCACCACCTATATTAAATTTATTAACCACTAAACCTAAGTCTAACCCTAACACCCCCTAACTTAATTATTAAGTTAAATAAATCTAAATAATATTAATATTATTAACAAAATTATTCCTATTTAAAACTAAATACTTACCTATAAAATAAACCCTAAGATAGCTACAATATAATTAATAATTACATTGTAGCTATTTTAGGGTTTATATTTATTTTACAGGTAACTGTATTTATTTTAACTAGGTACAATAGCTATTAAATAGTTAATAACTATTTAATAGCTACCTAGTTAAAATAATTACAAAATTACCTGTAAAATAAATCCTAACCTAAGTTATCATTACACTTAACACTACACTATCAATAAATTAACTAAATAAACTACAATTATCTAAACTAAAATACAATTAAATAAACTAAACTATATTACAAAAACAAACAAACACTAAATTACAAAAAATAAAAAAAGATTACAAGAATTTTAAGCTAATTACACCTAATCTAAGCCCCCTAATAAATAAAAAAGCCCCCAAAAATAATAAAATTTCCCTACCCTAAACTAAATTAAAAAAGTAATCAGCTCTATTACCAGCCCTTAAAATGGCCTTTTGCGGGGCATTGCCCCAAAGCAATCAGCTCTTTTACATGTAAAAAAAAGAACAACCCCCCCATTACCACCCACTACCCACACACCCCTACTCTAAAACCCACCCGATCCCCCCTTAAAAAAAAGTCTAACCCCCAAGTGGTCCTTACCTGTCCTGAAGACCGGCGGAGAAGGTCCTGTTCCAGGCGGAGAAGTCTTCTTCCAAGCAGCGAGATCTTCTTCTTCCAGGAACCAGCCGGTGCGGAGCGGAGGAGTTGAAGACCGATGACCGCGGAGCTGAAGACCGTCCACTCTGGAACTGAAGACCGGCGATGCTGGAACTGAAGATCGGCGACGCTGGAACTGAAGACCGGAGCCATGGAGCGTGGAGGATCCTCTTCATACGATCTCCGCCATACACTGAATAGGAATTCAAGGTACGCAATTAAAAATGGCGTCCCTTGAATGCCTATTGGCTGATTTGAGCCTTCAAATTCAAATCAGCCAATCGGATGAGAGCTACTGTAATTCTATTGGCTGATTTGAATAGCCAATAGAATTACAGTAGCTCTTATTCTATTGGCTATTCAAATCAGCCAATAGAATTACAGTAGCTCTCATGCGATTGAAGGCTCAAATCAGCCAATAGGAATTCAAGGGACGCCATTTTTAATCGCGTACCTTGAATTCCTATTCAGTGTAAGGCGGACATCGTATGAAGAGGATCCTCCACGCTCCATGGCTCCGGTCTTCAGTTCCAGCGTCACCGACCTTCATTTCCAGCATCGCCGGTCTTCAGTTCCAGAGTGGACAGTCTTCAGCTCCGCGGTCATCGGTCTTCAACTCCTCCGCTTCACGCCGGCTGGTTCCTGGAAGAAGAAGATATCGCCGCTTGGAAGAAGACTTCTCCGCCTGGAACAGGACCTTCTCCGCCAGTCTTCAGGACAGGTAAGGACCACTTGGGGGATAGCTTTAGGTTTTTTTAAGGGGGGATTGGGTGGGTTTTAGAGTAGGGGTGTGTGGGTGGTGGGTTGTAATGGGGGGGGTTGTTCTTTTTTTTACAGGTATTAGAGCTGATTACTTTGGGGCAATGCCCCGCAAAAGGCCCTTTTAAGGGCTGGTAATAGAGCTGATTACTTTTTTAATTTAGTTTAGGGTAGGGAAATTTTATTATTTTGGGGGGCTTTTATATTTTATTAGGGGACTTAGATTAGGTGTAATTAGTTTAAAATTCTTGTAATCTTTTTTTATTTTTTGCAATTTAGTGTTTGTTTTTTTGTAATATAGTTTAGTTTATTTAATTGTATTTTAGTTTAGATAAGTGTAGTTTATTTAGTTAATTTATTGATAGTGTAGTGTTAGATGTAATGGTAACTTAGGTTAGGATTTATTTTACAGGTAAATTTGTAATTATTTTAACTATTATTAATTATATTGTAGCTATCTTAGGGTTTATTTTATAGGTAAGTATTTAGTTTTAAATAGGAATAATTTTGTTAATAATATTAATATTATTTAGATTTTTTTTAAATAATAATTAAGTTAGGGGGTGTTAGGGTTAGACTTAGGTTTAGTGGTTAATAAATTTAATATAGGTGGCGGCGGTGTAGGGGGATTAGATTAGGGGTTAATAAATTTAATATAGGTGGCGGCGGTGTAGGGGGATTAGATTAGGTGTTAATAAATTTAATATAGGTGGCGACGGTGTAGGGGGTTCAGATTAGCAGCTAATATAGTTATTATAGGTGGAAGCGGTGTAGGGGGTCATATTAGGGGTTAATATATTTAAAATAGGTGGCTGCGGTGTAGGGGGATCATATTAGGGGTTAATATATTTAAAATAGGTGGCGGCAGTGTAGGGGGATCATATTAGGGGGTAATATATTTAATATAGGTGGCGGCAGTGTAGGGGGCTCAGATTAGGGGTTAATATAGTTAATATAGGTGGCGGCGGTGTAGGGGGGTCAGATTAGGGGGTAATACATATAATATAGGTGGCGGCGGGGTGCGGGGGCGGCGGTTTAGCGGTTAAACATTTTATTAGGGATTGCGGTTGACAGGTAGATAGACATTGCGCATGCGTTAGGTGTTAGGTTTTATTTTGCAGGTAGTTTAGGGAGTTACGGGGCTCCAATACTCAGCGTAAGGCTTACTGCGCCTCCATTTTGTGGTGAGGTGAAAATGGAGTAAGATTTCTCCATTTTTTGCCACTTAAGTCCTTATGCTGTATATTGGATACCAAACTGCGCGGGTTTGGTATATCACTCTATGTTACGCTGTATATAGGATACCAAACCAGCGCAAAATTTGCTGTTGCCGGCTTTTGCGGGCGACGCTGCATATCGGATCGAGCCCCTGGTTTCCATAAAGGCTACCAAGAGAACAAAGACAATTTGATAATAGGAGTAAATTAGAAAATTGATTAAAATCCCATGCTCTATCTGAATCATGAAAGAAAAATGTTGGTTTCATGTCCTTTAATGTTGAGCAAATCCATGATCTAATCAATGGAATGAACCTGGCCTTTGAAAAACAAGTGTTATTTATTTATTTATTTTACAACAGTGATGTTCATTATAATGCATTGTCTTTATAATCTTGGCAATCTTATGTATTACATGCTATTATTGTCTTTGTGTTTTTATAAGCTGCTTCAGCAGTGTTTAGGGTACCAGAATATGTTGGTGTTCTTATTAAATAAAAGATTGCTTGTTGCTTTTTCACCTCAATAAAATATTCTTTTTGTGCCATAAACGTCTGATTTACGATATTTTTGATGTTTCTAAAACCCATTATTTTTTTCTGCCTCCAATTCTGCTATAAATGAATTGTGACAAATTCAAAATATTCACATAACACAACAAAATAGCTAAACGTATTTAAAAGTATGTACTGAAAATACTACATGCATTGAAATAAAGTAAAATGTGTCATTTTAAGTGCACACAATGATTATATATTTCTTAAAACAAATTATTATTACATACACATGTACCATGGACATTATTATTACATACACATGTACCATGGACATCCCGCTGAAAATCTACTAGCACATATTTACCACTTCTCCTTTTTGTGGAATCAGATCAGCTCCTGCACTGATCTAAGCATGCTGTAGGGTCAAGCAATGTGCAGTAATACTTAAAGGGACATTGTACACTGGATTGTACACTATATTTTTCTTTGCATAAATGTTTTGTAGATGATCCATATATTCCATCTGTGAATGTTTTTGTAAAAATGTATAGTTTTGCTTTTTAATAACATTGGGATTATTTTCAGACTCCTAACCAAGCCCCACAGTGTCAGATGTATAAGTGCATTTTCAGACTCCTGCTGGCTTCTGTTTGTGTTATCTGTCTTTACATATGCACAGAAGGGAGGGAAAGGTGGATGTCTGCTCTTTTCTTTTTTCCCATCCCCTTTCAGTGGGTGTCCCAGCCTAACCTTATCAAAAAGCTAAACTGGGAGCTTCTAAGAAGTTTTAAAAAATATTTTATACTGGATTTTTACATCAGTATATTTGCACATTATTTATAGTAGTATCTATTACATGCAGTTGTATGAAAATTTGTGTACACTGTCCCTTTAAAAGACCAGTCAATAGAGTAGATTTGCATAATCAACGCATGATAGCAAGACAATGAAATAACACTTGGTCTGAAATTCAAATGAGTAGTAGATTTTTTCTGACAAATTTCAAAGTTATTTCCACTCCTTCTGTATCATGTGATAGCCATTGGCCAATCACAAATGCATATACGTATAATTGTGAATTCTTGCACATGCTCAGTAGTAGCTGGTGACTCCAAAAGTGTAAATATAAAAAGGTTGTGCACAGTTTGTTAATGGAAGCTAATTGGAAAGTTGGTTAAAATTGCATGATCTAGCTGAATCACGAAAGTTTAATTTTGACTTTTGTGTACCTTTAAGTATGCAGTATGCACTCCTAGCTCCCATGGGAAGAGCAAAAAAACAATTTGCCAATTGAAATTGTTGTTTTACCATACTCAACTTAACATTTAAGGCTAGATTACGAGGTGGAGCGCAAAATTCAGATTTCGCTAGCGCAATATTTACGCTCCACTCAGTAATACCGACACGCGCAAATTTGCACTGTTATCACAAGTAAAGAGCATTGAAAAAGTGACTTTGCGTTCGCATTGCATGGAAGCTTTGTGCTCATGAGAGCGCACTTCCCTAGGCTCCAATGGGAGCCGCGTTCTGTCAATAGACACGGCAATGAACCTAGCGCAACACAGGGGGTGATCCACGCAGCGTTTGGCAATATTTTTAAAATATATATCTATATGAATATATACATATATAAGTATGTGTTTATATATGTATATACACATATTAACACATAAATATTTATGTTTATATTAATATACATATATATTTACAGAGAAAACACAGTCCCCAAAGACGCAATGTAAAGGCACTTTTCAGTGCTGTTGTTTTTCTAACACCACACATCCCCTCACTTTAACCCCTTATAACTGCTTTGTACAGTGGTTAATTGCACATAGTGCAAAGTGCTACCGCAAGCTCGCTGTAGCCTTAACCAGCTACTTGTAATGGCTGGTTATTTAACATGCGCCTGTAAACAGGCAAATTTGACCCTCTACTGGTGCACTTTAAATTAGAGCTCTACTTGTAATTTAGCCCTTAAAGGGACATGAAACCCAAATTTTTTCTTACATGATTTAGAAAGAACATGCCATTTTAAACAACTTTCTAATTTACTTCTATTATCTAATTTGCTTCATTCCTTTTTATATCCATTGCTGAAAAGCATATCTAGATAGGCTCAGTAGCTGCTGATTGGTGGCTGCACATAGATGCCTTGTGTGATTGGCTCACCCATATGCATTGCTATTTCTTCAACAAAGGATATCTAAAGAATGAAGAAAATTAGATAATTAGATCATTGTTATACTAATATACTTTATAACATTAGATAATTAGATAATTGTTATATTAATATACTTTATAACATTGAAACCTCTAAATGTCTGCCTGTTTCTAAGTCATTAAAGACAGCCTCTAATCACATGATTTGTATTTGCTTTTCACAACAGGGGAGTGCTAGTCCATGTGAGCCATATAGATAACATTGTGATCACTCCTGTGGCTTGTGGCAGACACTGCACTAATTGGCTAAAATGAAAGTCAATAGATAACAACTAAAAGTCATGTGATCAGGGGGCTGTCAGAAAATGCTTAGATTCAAGGTAATCAGAGGTAAAAAGGATATTAATATAACTGTGTTGGTGATGCAAAACTTGGGGAATTGGTAATAAAGGAATTATCTATCATTTTAAACAATAAAACTTCTGGTGTAGACTGTCCCTTTAAAGAGCCACTAAACACAGTACAATAGCATAATCAGTAAATGCATAATAAAAAGACAAAGCAAAAGCACTTAGTTTGAATTTCAGATGAGTAGTAGATTTCTTTCTGACACGATAGACTTAGTTCTATTTTCCTTCCCTCTGCATCATGTGACAGCCATCAGCCAATTACAAAATACATATACATATATTCTGTGTATCTTGCACATGCTCAGTAGGTGCTGGTGCCTGAGAAAGTGTGTATATAAAAAGATTGTGCACATTTAGATAATGCAAGTGAATTGGAAAGTTGTTTAAAACTATGTGCTCTATCTGAATAATGAAAGTTTAATTTTGACCTGTGTCCCTTTAATCAAAAAACTTCAGTGATCAGCTCTGTGAAATCTCACCAGTAAGAATAATCCGAAGGATTAGGTGGTATTAAACTTAAAGGGATAGAAATGTACATAGGTGCATTTCAATTTAAAATAAAATCATTTTTGAAACATAAATTCATTAGCAAAAATGCTTCTAGAAAAAGTAATTACTGTTTCTCAGTGGCATATGTAAATATCCTGTGAAGGCCTGTGCAATAGTATTTAAACACCATGCCTGCTCAGAGAGCCAGCAGTGGCCTGTGTGACACAAATGATATATTTAGAAGCAATACACACAAGTGCCAACTTACTGAGCAGGCATGGTGTTTGAATACTAGTGCACGGGCCCTCAGAGCATATGTGCCTATGCCACAGAAAAACAGAAATAACTTTTACTAGAGATATTTTTGCTGATGAAAGTATAATGCAAAAATCGTAATATTTCAAATTGAAATCCAAACGTGCACATTTCATTTGGGACCTTTCTATCCATTCAAAGGGACGCTGACATCAAAATTAAACTTTCATGGTTCAGATAGAGCAGTCATTTTAAGAGACTTTCCAATTTAATTCCATTATCAAATGTTGCACTGTCTTTTTATATGCACAGTTAATGAGGCCCCAGTTCCTACTGAGCATGTGCAAGAGTTCAGTGTATACATATATGAATCTGTGATTGGCTTATGGCTGTCACATGATACAGGGGCTGGCAAATTGAAGTCAATTTTGATATTTCTCATAAAATACAGGGAGTGCAGAATTATTAGGCAAATGAGTATTTTGACCACATCATCCTCTTTATGCATGTTGTCTTACTCCAAGCTGTATAGGCTCGAAAAGGCCTACTACCAATTAAGCATATTAGGTGATGTGCATCTCTGTAATGAGAAGGGGTGTGGTCTAATGACATCAACACCCTATATCAGGTGTGCATAATTATTAGGCAACTTCCTTTCCTTTGGCAAAATGGGTCAAAAGAAGGACTTGACAGGCTCAGAAAAGTCAAAAATAGTGAGATAGCTTGCAGAGGGATGCAGCACTCTTAAAATTGCAAAGCTTCTGAAGCGTGATCATCGAACAATCAAGCGTTTCATTCAAAATAGTCAACAGGGTCGCAAAAAGCGTGTGGAAAAACCAAGGCGCAAAATAACTGCCCATGAACTGAGAAAAGTCAAGCGTGCAGCTGCCAAGATGCCACTTGCCACCAGTTTGGCCATATTTCAGAGCTGCAACATCACTGGAGTGCCCAAAAGCACAAGGTGTGCAATACTCAGAGACATGGCCAAGGTAAGAAAGGCTGAAAGACGACCACCACTGAACAAGACACACAAGCTGAAACGTCAAGACTGGGCCAAGAAATATCTCAAGACCGATTTTTCTAAGGTTTTATGGACTGATGAAATGAGAGTGAGTCTTGATGGGCCAGATGGATGGGCCCGTTGCTGGATTGGTAAAGGGCAGAGAGCTCCAGTCTGACTCAGACGCCAGCAAGGTGGAGGTGGAGTACTGGTTTGGGCTGGTATCATCAAACATGAGCTTGTGGGGCCTTTTCGGGTTGAGGATGGAGTCAAGCTCAACTCCCAGTCCTACTGCCAGTTTCTGGAAGACACCTTCTTCAAGCAGTGGTACAGGAAGAAGTCTGCATCCTTCAAGAAAAACATGATTTTCATGCAGGACAATGCTCCATCACACGCGTCCAAGTACTCCACAGCGTGGCTGGCAAGAAAGGGTATAAAGAAGAAAATCTAATGACATGGCCTCCTTGTTCACCTGATCTGAACCCCATTGAGAACCTGTGGTCCATCATCAAATGTGAGATTTACAAGGAGGGAAAACAGTACAACTCTCTGAACAGTGTCTGGGAGGCTGTGGTTGCTGCTGCACGCAATGTTGATGGTGAACAGAACAAAACACTGACAGAATCCATGGATGGCAGGCTTTTGAGTGTCCTTGCAAAGAAAGGTGGCTATATTGGTCACTGATTTGTTTTTGTTTTGTTTTTGAATGTCAGAAATGTATATTTGTGAATGTTGAGATGTTATATTGGTTTCACTGGTAAAAATAAATAATTGAAATGGGTATATATTTGTTTTTGTTAAGTTGCCTAATAATTATGCACAGTAATAGTCACCTGCACACACAGATATCCCCCTAAAAATAGCTATAACTAAAAACAAACTAAAAAACTACTTCCAAAACTATTCAGCTTTGATATTAATGAGTTTTTGGGTTCATTGAGAACATGGTTGTTGTTCAATAATAAAATTAATCCTCAAAAATACAACTTGCCTAATAATTCTGCACTCCCTGTATACTGCTCATCTCAAACTCATAGTAAGTGCTATTTCATTGTCTTTTTTTTCTATGCATTTGTTAATTAATTCTAATGTATTTACTGGTTGTTTAAGGAGGCAGGGAGTTATTGTGTTTGAGGAAGTCATGTATAGGGGTCTAGAGTTAGTCTTAATAAGGGGGACACATGTTAGTTGTGAATAAAGGAGTTGGGAATAACTGTTGTTGGAGGACTGCTTTTAGTTTTGAATAGGTGTATAGGAGAATTTGGTTAGGATGGTGAGGGTTAGCTGAAGCTCGGGAACACGGCATAGGTGATATTAGGGTGCCCTTACTTAAAGGGACATTGTACTAATGTGTTTTCCGAACTACTTGTTATAGAAACTGCAGAATAATAAATGTATGGGATATTGTTAATTTAGGTTTGTTTTTGTAGATGACATAGCTATTATTGATTATTGAATCCTCAGTCCATTGTTCTCAAGAAAGTGCTCGTATAAATGAACTGAGCATGCAGAAATATTAGACCTAATCGTATCTATCTTTCTATACATTGAGGTCACTTATCTTATCTCTATCTATACATACTGACCAATAGTTTGAGAAAGCAATTCAAAAATTGTTATTACCTAGCTCTTCCACCTCCACTGGGAACTTGACTGCTTTTTGCTGCCTCTTGCTTACTTTAACTACTCTATAGAGAATATGAATGTATTCATATTTTCAATAAAAGAGGTGGCTTCAACTGACAAAACAGCTTTTTTATATGACAAAATAAAGGTAAGCAAGATCTTTATAGGCTATTTTATACACTCCAGTGTGTAAAACAGATAATTGGGAACACATTAAAGCAGAGAGAAAAAATATGTATAATGTCCCTCTCTTTGTGGTTGGGGAGGTCACAGTTAGGGCTTAGGTGCTAGATGACTGTTAGGTAAGTTATTAATAGCATTGGGGGGACATTGAATGCACTGGGGTTTAATGTGGTGGTAGACTTATGTTTATGGTTAAAGGTACAATGTACACTAATTTTCATATAACTGCATGTAATAGAGACTACTATAAAGAATTTATGCACAGATACTGAACTAAAAATTCAGTATTAAACCTTTTAAAAACTTACTTAGAAGCTCCCAGTTTAGCACTGTTGATGAAGTTAGGCTGGGGCACCCAGTCAAAAGGGCTGGAAATGGAGAAAGAGCAAACACTCCCCCTTCTCTGCATATAAAAAGACTATAGCAGTACTACTCTGTAGACCTGGGTCTACATCTGATACTTTGGGGCTTGGTTGGGAGTCTGAAAATCAGCACAATGTTATTAAAAAATAAGCAAAACTATACATTATTACAAAAGCACTACCAGATGGGCTATATAAATGTATCATCTACAAAACATTTATGGAAAGAAAAATCTAGTGTACAATGTCCCTTTAAGGAGGGAGTCTGTAGTGATAGAGGTGAATGCAGTAGACAGAGGTCATATTTAATGATAGCAGTAAATAGGCCACAAGGGATCCGATCATTCTCTTATTATAGAGATAAGATTGATGCCAGCATAACATAGGTACCAGTGCTTATTACTTACCCTTACAGGTGGTTGCTACATCAACTTGAAAAAGTCTATTAAACTGATAAGTTACAAAGTGCATTATAACAGCTGCATGTTTCTGTGTTCATTGTGAGTTATCCCTATGTTTTAATAGCAAAGCACACATTTTAGCTGCCAATGCTTCTATTATAGCTGAGTTGAACTGGAATAACATCAATGCAGTTGTAATAAAACAGTGGGTTGGATAAAGTCTATCCACAAATTTTACCCTAAGTAAATTTTACCCTAAGTATCATAACCTAAGTATCATAGCATAAAGTAAGTGAAAGTAAATAAGTCAATTGATATATATATATATATATATATATATATATATATATATATATATATATATATAGATATATATATATATCCATAATTAAGAACTCCATTGTAAAAGACATGCAACCAATTTCAATTATAATAGTCTTTCTCCAAGGGAACCAATCTATAAAAGCTTCTTGAGAAGGTTTATCGTATCTATTTGTGTTGTGGTCAATTAGGGACCAAATACAAATGAGCTCCTGTGCTGATCTAGACTGTCACATAGGGGTTAAACACATATGCAAGCAGTGGAGTAATAATAAAATGCTTTAGGATCTATAGCTATTTTTTTTAATTTATACATTTTTTTAAAGATATTTTAAAATATGTCGGTTTATGTGTTTTGTGCCTTGATGTCTCAAAAATAAATAAAACCAAAAAACAATATAAATCCATCATTGGTTGCTGAACACATATTCCTCTTGTCATTGGCTAACCACGTGTGAACAGCTAGCTCAAAGTAGTTAATTACTGATCTGGAGCTGACTTTAACTATGTGTTTAACAACTTTGTAGGGGGCTAAAACACATAAGGATTCATTATAATTTTGTGCTTCTTTTCCTGGATAAGCATTCAGAATTTAGGCCGGTGTTTGTCAGTGTGTTTTTCCAGTGGTCACAATCCCAAAATAATGATGCTGTTAATACACCTCAAGATGAAAATTGTACCTCCTGAAAACAAAAAGAAATTATTGATGCATTGTCAATCTTCTGATTTTGAAATACAAAAAACAAATGTTAAGGATATACAAAATGAGTTATTGTGAACATGTGTGCAATTAACTTCTTATACTGAAATGCCATAGAAATATGTGTATATGTCTCTCTAGGGGATTTGCATATGGGGTATTATCAGTACAGCTGGCAAGTATATTTTTTGGGCTATTGGTTTGGCTGTTTTTTATTAGTGTCAAAAATGCTCATTGATACGTTTTTAACTTTAACTGATTGATCATTTAGCATTTGTATCTGTTTGGTGACGTTGCTTCCTGTCGTCATTCAATATGGCAAGAGTAATGTCAATGTCTTTTGCCTGTGTGCAAAATCAATATTTCCTTCTGAAACTTTTTTGGGGTATCTGTTTAATAGTTTGAAAGGTTTTCTCCTGAATGTATCAAGCTATTATATCTGTTTAATTCCACAAATGATAAATGGCCTTTTAAATGTGTTGTTAAATATTAAAAATTTAGATTGTGATCAGCCAAACAGGGCTGGCAAGTGTTAAGTTTAGGGTCCTTTTTCACCAAATCAATAATGAAAAAAGTGCTGCTGATAAAAAAAAATGGCTGATTGGAATTGTGTCAACATTGAAAGGGCTAATCTGCAGCTGTTAACAAGCAAATAGGTATGAAACAATATATTGTGATCAACCCCCATAGAGCTACATGCAAGCAATAGTGCAATAATGAATGTTCTTTCACATTTTCTTTTTGCTCATTTATTTTATGTCCATTTAAAGTCAGTACATAGTCAGCTAAAAGCAAATTAAAAGATCCAGACAATCAGAATGTTTGTGAAGTTCTTTTATAAGATAGTTACACTTGGCTTATATGAAACGTAAAAGGACACTAAACCCACGTTTTTTTCTTTCATGATTCAGATAGAGCATGCAATTTTAAGCAAACTTTTCTAATTTACTCCTATTATCAATTTTTCTTGTTCTCATGTTATCTTGATTTGAAAAAAGCAGTAATAGAAGGTTAGGAGCTGACCCATTTTTTAATTCAGCACCTTGGTAGAGCTGCTGATTGGTTTGCTACATTTAGCCACAAATCATCAAGTGCTACCCAAGTGCTGAACAAAAAATGGTCTGGCTCTAAGCTTACAGTGCTGCTTTTTCAAATCAAGATAGCATGAGAACAAAGAAAAATTGATAATAGGAGTAAATAGAAAGGTGCTTAAAATCTCATGCTCTATCTGAATCATGAAAGAAAAAAATTGGTTTAGTATCCCTTTAAAGTGAATCTAAACTTCCATGAATCAGTGCCCGGTTTTTAAAAAATACTATTAAAAACAGGGGTCCCTTTCATTCATGAAAGTTTAAATTGCAGCGTTTTTTCAAAAATAAATTTTATGCAGCCAAGCCGGACCAGCGATCCCCTGCCAGATTCTCATGCCGTACTTAGCACAGACAGCAATAATAAAACTTCCTCTACTCAGCGGCGTGGGGCCTCAGGAAATGTTTGCTCTGGGGTGCATGCCATGATTGGAGGAAGCCTGATTCGTCATTGCTGACGTAAGTACAGAAGAGCTGCAGGCGGGGGATCACTGGTCTGGCTCGGCTGCTGAAAAAGGTAATTCTTTTAAAAAAAAAATGCTGCAATGTAAACTTTAAAGGGACAGTCAACACTTACTTTAACATGTTTTTATATTGAAAATAACAAAACGAGGGTCCGCCTACACTATACCCCTCCTGCCTTGCCGCCTTGCTTCTGTCCTAATCAGCGGCGCTAACTACTCTAATACCCGGTAAATATGGATGCTGGACTCCCCCCACCATTACGTAGCTGCCTTCTTCTTCAACTGATAAGCAAATCAGAATCCAGTCCTCGGACTGAAATTGCACGCGCTTGCAATTTCTGTCCGATGCCTGGATTCTGATTTGCTTATCAGTTGAAGAAGAAGGCAGGCTACGTAATGGTGGGGGGAGTCCGGCATCCATATTTACCGGGTATTAGAGTAGTTAGCGCCGCTGATTAGGACAGAAGCAAGGCGGCAAGGCAGGAGGGGTATAGTGTAGGCGGACCTCGCGTTTTGTTATTTTCAATATAAAAAACATGTTAAAGTAAGTGTTGACTGTCCCTTTAATGAATGAAAGTGCCCCTGTTTTAATAGTATTTTTAAAAAACGGCTCTGTTTCATGAAAGTTTACATTCACTTTAATTCTTAGAAAGTGCACCTTCTCTGATTAAAAGGAAAGTTTAAGTCAACTTTTAGCCAGCTATGGAATGATAACAATCTTTTAATAAAGGTTATCAAATAATGTATCTTCAAATGCCCACCTAGACTTTAATGGTGAATTTTAAAGAGAAAGCATTAAATAAACTTTTCTAAAGCACTGTGACTAACCCCAATATAGCCAAGTTAAACAAACTTTTGTTGACTTTTTCCAGCCATGGGGTCGATTACAATGATTTAGAAAACCTAATTTAATGCTTTTTCTTCTAAATTCACCTTTAAAGTCACTGTGATTTTTGTAGATTAACAATTTGAATAGCTTTTCTAAAGGATTGTGATTAACCCCAAGTTAAAAAATGAAAGGCTGGACAGTTTTCATTGGCAAGATTTTAGAGAATTTAACGTATGAAATTTCCTATGGAAAGCAGAAAAAGTATAAACATTGGTTGGTGCTTATTTTGGCACACATAAGGTTCCCACTGTAATACAACATTTTTTATAACATAAACATACAATGTACAGACTGGAAGAAATAATGCAACATGGACTATTTTGTTTTCAAATTTCAAAGGGGGACAAGTGATGGAAAACGTATGATATAATGCATGGATACATTTGAGGTTTATACACATTGATGCAAAATTTCAGATATAGTTTCAAACACTGCTGCCACAGAATGCTATAGATAGGTGCACACTCCTAAGCTCCTGTTAGCCTACCTAAATTTACTCTTCAACAAAGAATATAAAAAGAACAAAGCAAATTTGATAATAAAAGTAAACTGGAAAGTTGTTTCAAATTGCATGTTCTATATGAATCATGAAAGTTTCATTTTGACTTTTACTTCCCCTTTTAAAGGGACAGTCAACACCAAAATTGTTATTGTTTAAAAAGATAGATAATGTATTTAATACCCATTCCCCAGCTTTGCACAACCAACATTGTTTGTTATATTAATATAATTTATAACATATAAACCTCTAAATGTCTACCTGTTTCTAAGCCACTACAGGTAGCCTCATGCTTTTTTATTAGCTTTTTTACAACAGGAGACTGCTAGTTCATGTGGACCATATAGATAACATTGTGCTCACACTCATGTGTTGTGGATGACACTGCACTAATTGGCTAAAATGCAAGTCCATAGATAATAAATAAATAGCCACATGGTCAGGGGGGCTGTCAAAAGAGGCTTAAAAGTATATTAATATAACTGTGTTGGTTATGCAAAACTGGAGAATGGGTAACCAAAAGGATTATCTTTTTTTAAACAATAAACATTTTGGAGTTGACTGTCACTTTAAGCTCAAGTAATCAAGTTTTACAGAATTTGGCCAACTGTTTTAAATAAGAAAGTCATCTAGGTGTCAGTATTTACAAGATAACACTGGTAGTGTCAAGTGAGATATGAATTATTAGAGCAATTAAAGAGCCAGTAAACTCATTGACCTGCTATAGAAAAACATAGCAGTCAGGTCTCAACATTTTTAAAACAAATTAAAATCTTATTTGCTGAAGTTTTTTAATAGCCAAACTCCATCCACCCCTTTCCTTATTTGTAGGAGTCAATCAAGGCTTGAATCTGTAGACAAGGCTAACTACAGTCATTATGTTAGTATATTGTGCATTGTTTTGCAGTTGTTATTTATTAAAATCAATCAGAAAAAGATATGTAGCAGAGTTAGCATTGAGAGTGTACTGCAAAGTTATTTTATTATGTATAACTAAAGAAGTCATATTGGAATCTTTAGGTGTTTACTGTCCCTTTAAGTATACATGCATTCTAGAAGGTGTAAAAATGGGAATTGTATAATACACAATACGTTCAAATCTCTCATATTTATTTATTTTGGGTGGGGGGGCTTCAGTAATATATATTTTCTGATTTTTTTTTTTCTTATTTTTTTTCCTATGTTGATAAAAAATAATTGCATTTTCTGTCCCTACCCAAACTGTTGTTGCTGCTCCAATATGTTATAAAGTCCCACGGGGAAAATACCCAGCAAATAACTTCTGAAATGAACACTAGTTGTGCCAATTGCCTTACGCATCATTTTAAGTCCACGTTCTGTAACACAATGTTATAAATTGAGAAAATCTATCAAGAAACCAAAGGTTTTCAGCTATGCTCCCAAACATACATTAATAGTATCAAAGACAAATACTGCGCGGATCAATGTAATCAATATTACTTTTACTAAGATTGCATTATTAATAATGCTATAGAAAGACAGAATATGAGCACCAATAGAGCATTATCAGTAGAATGTGGATATTTATCTTGTGATTACAAAAATAGCTCAAGGTATTTTGTTCACTATACGAAGTTGATATAAAAATGTTTCAATTGATTAGGAAATAATTCAGAGCCATAAAACACAAATTTAGCAAAATTACGTTATGATTAAAGTGAATATGATTAAAATGAAAGGGTGCTAATTTAGGTACTAAAATGTACAGTTAAAAACAAGGTTATTCTGGCCAGAAATACGTTTTTCCTCCATATTAACCCTTGTAGTTACATTTTAATTATGCTAAAACTAGATTTAAAATGTTATAAAAAGCATTCAGTGATATCAGTTTTTTAATGTTTATTTCAGACATATTGCAACATAGAATATGAAAACCATAATCAGAAGGATGGGCAAATAAAAATAAAGTGTTGCTTCTAAGTGATAAGTATGTTAACTGCATTTCTAATTTAATTTAGTTGCAAATTTAGACAGCACATGGCTTTCCTCTTCAAATGCATTTTGTGTTTCAACAATTTGACTTTCAAAAGTTTCATCTTGTATTCTATAACAAATTGCTTTCTGCCTGTGTGACTTGACACAAATGTGGCTATAAGAATTAAAGTAAGTTAAACTCTCCAGGTAGATTTAGATTTCACTTTATCCTTTTTTAAATAACTGGGCATTCTTTAATATGATAAATAGAATGCTTCTTAGTGACTGAAACACAGCAGTGAAGTTTGCTATTTATTTGTGTTAACTGTAGTAACCTATTATACAGTTAAAAATAAATACAATTTCCTTTTGGTATACAAATTGTTTTTAAAACTAAGCTGATTGTACACAGTTTAACAGTGTGCTTAAGAACTTACGTGCATTATTTCTTTTTTAAAATGCTTAAAAGTTTTGAGATGCAAATTGAGATTCCTTCATAAATTCAAGGATCCTATTATATTTACAATTTAATCATGGGGTATTTAAAATAGACATTTCCAATCTAAAATCCAATCAGGAATCAACACATTACCTCGAGGCATTAAATTATCATCTTGATTTTGCATTTGTAAACTGGTAGGACAAAATGTGACTTCTGGATACTAAGAGGTCAAGTGCGACTGCTCAAATATTTTTCTTACAAAATGACGGATTTATTAGACAAATAAGTAGTCCGGCTGAAGCAAAACCCCCAGTGATTGAATTTTGACGTTAAGTCAACAACAACTCGAACTACATCAGTGCTCCAAGATTTAGTCATGATGGTAGAGATTACTGAACAAATAGGAGCCAGAAATGAATACAAATTTCCTCTGCTCTGCCCCTGGCGCCTTCCTCCTGACATTCTCCTCCATATGCTACCCCTATTCACATTATATTCTAATTACTTGAGGACTCTCATTTTAATATTTTAGTTAAAGCGTTGTATTTCAACAGAGGTGTAAGTTTGAAAATCTTGTATACTGCACTCTAAAGATAGGCTTAAACTCTATTAACAACTTGACCAAAGAGACTAATATTCTAGAACAAGTATGTGTGCAAGCCTGTGAGTTAGTGTGTGTGTGTGTAAAAATATGTTATTTATCTATTAAAACAAACAACTGAAAGAGTTTTGCCTAGCTGTGGAATAAGTACATTAAATAGAGCAAATTTGATAACTGTAATAATTAAAATATGCAAGGAACTCTTTGGATATCTATCTATCATCTATCGATCTATCTATTTATCTATCATCTATCATCTATCTTTATATCTATCTATTTTATCTATCTATATATCAATCTATCATCTATGTATCTATCATATATCTATCTATCATATATCCATCTATCAGTCATCTATCTCATCTATCTATTCGTGTTTGTGTGGTGTTTGTAGATAGATAAATTAGTTCATATAATCTTTATAAGCACATGTGTATGGGTGTATATGCACACACCGTTTTTTATTACAGATATTACAGATGTTACAGATGTTAGGAGGACGTTTCTGGATTAACGGTTGCTTCTTTATAATACGAATAGAATGGAGCTGTCCGAGGGGTGCTGAATCATCCGCACGTAGAACTAAATAAATTTATTCAATTTATATATCATTTTCTATCAGCTTTACAGGTGCTTTTAACAATAATCTGAAGTGTATGACAAGTGTCTTGCAAAGTTTTTTTTTTTTTTACTTATAATTAATTAGTTTTACTATATTATGTAGATAATTTAAAAAATGTTTACTGTGCTAAAAGTTTAAAGTTTTAGCTGTCAGGCAACAAAGGTGTGAAGTGCAGAGAGTACAGCGTTTGAAAATATAAATGGACAGCAACACTTGGCTAGACAATTAGAGAAATCGTGGGTTTATTAGCTGGAAAACTAATACATATTTTAGCAAAGGGAGATTTGATAATAATTGAATTGTAGCATAATGTACAAGGAAATGTATTTAATTTTTTAAAATATGTTTTTAAACGCTATGAATATGTGTGCCTGTAATTTAACGCATTGGTCTTGCACATAGCAGTATGGAGCTCATTTTGCAATCAAATAGTTAAAAAGCTATTTTATTATAATCCAAGCCTTAATTATGTGTAATACCTAATGATCGGGATCCTCCTTTTTAATGTATCATTTCTGATGAGTTCTAGGTTTAAAATTAGAAACGTGTAATAGATAAATAAAGCAATCAGTTAATATAATCTGCTTTCTACATCTGTGCTTTAGAGACTCTCCTCCTAGTGTGAGTCTAGTAAACTGTGATGTTTTAGGGAATTCATGGCAGCCACTACTGAGTTCTGTCTGAAGCTTTCTTCAAAAAGTATTGTACTTCCTCTTGTCATGTCAGGGCCTCATCGGCCTCATCTGTCATGAAACCAATTTTGACTTTATTTACATCCATTTGCTGGTTTAATTACTGTGCTGATGAATAGCCTCGGGGAATTAAATTCAATTCTTAACCTAAAGATATATATATTCTATTTATGTTTGTTTGTGTGTGTGTTTGTATGCGTGTGTAGAAATCTTTTAATATATTACTTGTCTTTAATTTCCCAATAAAAAAATGAATATCTACTTTCCTCAGCAATAATGATATATCATCTTCAAAAAAGAAATCCCTTTCAACTGTCCACAATAGAATCTGAAGTTAATCTTTACATAATCATTTTGTTGCAGACCATAATAAGTGCAGCACAATTGTGGCAACTATAGTGGACCATATATTTATAATGTTTTCATCAAATTATTAGCATCTATAACTGCAATGTTCTAGTTGGGGACCAGCATTTTAAATGAATTTAAAAAATAGTTTAAGATGTAAGTAAATGTATGTACATAGGTTCAAAATTAATTTGCTATATGAATAAAACAAGTTGGGTGTGATCTATCACATAAGAGAACGTTCTTGGGTGGTATATTATATTATATATATATATAATATATATATATATATATATATATTATATAATATATAATATAATATAACCCGCGTGTACATATATATTTATATATATATATATATATATGTATATATTTATATTTACACACACACTGTACATTACACACACACACCCTGTACATATACATGTTTTCATTTTTATGTATATATTTATATTTACACACACACTGTACATATACATTTTTACATTTTTATGTATATATTTATATTTACACACCACAAGCTGTACATATACATTTTTTCATTTTTATGTATTATAATCTATATTTACACACACACTGTACATATACAGTTTTATGTATATATTTATATTTACAACACACACTGTACATGTAGTATTTTGATGTATATATTTATATTTACACACACACTGTACATATACATTTTTATGTATATATTATATTTACACACACACTGAACATATACATTTTTTTTCATTTTTATGTATATATTTATATTTACACACACACTGCACATTATACATTTTTTTTCATTTTTATGTATATAGTTATATTTAACACACACAAGCTGTACATATACATTTTTTTCATTTTTATGTATATATTTATATTTACACACACAAGCTGTAACATATACATTTTTTTCATTTTTATGTATATATTTATATTTACACACACAAGCTGTACATATAGATTTTTATGTATATATTTATATTTACACACACAACTGCACATATACATTTTTTTCATTTTTTATGTATATATTTCATATTTACACACACAAGCTGTACATATACATTTTTTTCATTTTTATGTAATATATTTTATATTTACACACACAAGCTGTACATATACATTTTTATGTATATATTTATATTTACACACACAAGCTGTACATATACATTTTTTTCATTTCTATGTATATATTTATATTTACCACACACAAGCTGTACATATACATTTTTTATGTATATATTTATATTTACACACACAAGCTGTACATATATATTTTTTCAGTTAAGTTGGGCACCTTCTGTCAAGGCTTTAGAGCATCTATTTAAAAGTTAGACAAATATTTAGATGCAGGTACTGTATGTGGAGTACTTTTTGTTTTGATTAATAGTTCCATGTGGCTAACGGCCTGACATAGGTGTGCGAAGCAGCTTGAGATGGTACCTTAGGCATCCCCTACGGCCATTAACATATTAGAGGCTTATTGTGCACGTCAGACAGTCAGACTTCATCTAGAGCCCAACGCAGAGAGCCTGCAACCCACAGTTGTTTGATACAGTCCTTCAATAATGCATCACTCCTCAGATTTAAGGAGATGCTTTTTTTTTTGTGAAGCAGCAAAGACACAGTCTTAGCAAAGTTCAATGATACATCCTCTCTGTATTTAGCGAGTAGGAACTCACAATATACAAATATAGTTTTGCTTTAAAATGATTAAAAAAGTAAAATGGATGAGATAAAGCATTTCCTGAGTAAATGTATGTGAAGATATCCACCTAAACAAAATTACAATTAATGTAATGAAAATGTATATAAAAAAAACAAGCTTGTCAGATTAGTGCTTCTGCCAGGATCTTTTCAGGAGCACGTTAAAATTGCGCTGAAATGTGTGACTAAAGATCAGAGAGAATATCTAGCCTTCATGAGCTAATTCACATTAACCAATACAAGTTACAAATCATCCTTTGGTAATATTAGATTTAGTGTAAAAATGTTTTTACCTCTTGCTGATCAATTTAGATGCTATTAAGTATTTGGCTCTAAGGTATGATCACCTTGTGATCTCCCCTGCAAATCGTGTTAATCGCCCTCTGATGTGCGTTTAGTATCAGAGAGCAATGTCTGCAGGCAGATGGGGTAACATTCTGTGAAATTGGGAGTGAATAGCCAAGAGTTTCTAGTGATGAAATGGCTTGGTGTATTGCTACAACACTTCCCACAACAATCGCTGCTATATTGCCTATGATAGAACACTTGGATGTTTTCTATTCTGACTCCTACTTACTAGAATTTAAAATAAAGTTTCGATCAAAGATAAATACAGCATATAGGAAATATATGAAATACTTGCTTTATTATTTTAAACTGAAATTCCGAATAAGCCTGATAATATGAAATATGTAAAATATAAGATGGGATGTAATTATGAAATTGTTTACCAGTCTAGCTCTGTGAAATCTAAAGCAGGTGTACAACTAGCATGCATAGAAATATCTCAATATGCTTGTGCCCTTTAAAAGTATATCATAGAGTTATTAAAGTTAGACAATTTAGAAAATGTACTTTAAGCCGCCTGACATTTGATCAGTCTCTTCTGTATAGACCATAACATAAATTCATATAAAATGTGTTAATATACAGAATAAGTTTTCTTTCTTTCATGTATTTTTCTCTCCCTCTCTCTCTTCTAAATCGTTCTTGTTCTAAAGCAGAGTAACATATCATTACAGAACATAAAAGCTACAAGCCTATTTAACCTCCAGATTGAAGCCTATCTGGGTTTAATCCCAAAGTAAGCAGGTTTTTACTCTCTGCTTCCACAGCCATGAATCTTTATTGTATAATGCTTATTTAATAAAGTCACATAGGTGAACGAAATCTAACATAAATCATTATTAGTTATTAGGATTTGCTCTAAATGACTCTAGGAATAGACCACCAAACCCCATCTGCACCCGCTGCTCTCTTGCAGCAATTGAATTGCAGATAAAATAAATGTCCTTACCCCCATTAGAATGTTCCTGTGTCTGTAGCCAAAAGCAAAACAAAAGCAATAAATACAAAGCTTATTCTCTCCACTATTCAGCTGTGACTGTTATTCATCAGCTTCTTCTTCTAGAAAGCTCGATAGCTGCCTGAAACTATTGCATTTTATATCACCAAAGGGCGATTAATATTGCATTAACTGTATTTAACATTTTTGAAGAGCCAGTGATCTGCAATGAGTAAATTCTCTTAGCAAATACAAAAGTATGTCAGAAGAAGCAGAAAGGCTAAAATATCAGTATAAACATCTTATCTTCGTTTGTGTTTTGTATTTTTGATAATGTTACGGTATATTGTGCTGTGTTTGAAGTAGAGAAAAGCCATGCTAATGGTCTGTTAAAAGGATTCTGACACTGTCTGGAGACATCTAAGTCTCTGCCATCATTAAATGTTTATTGTCAACACTTCCAGTGAAAAGAAAGTCTCGTGTAAGTGAATTTCCACTGTTGGAGGCTGTCAACATTTTGTTTCATTCTGATCAATGCATACAAAAGTTTGTATAATTATATTGAAGAAAGGTAATGCAGAGATATACAAACGGAGATAGTTGAAGTAAACTTTAGGGATAATCATTTTTGCCCATTAATCAAAAACCACGTTCAATCTAATATCGCATATATTTGCAATAAAATTCTATGATTGTATTCGTGCATCCTTTAAATCTAGTTAAAAACAAAGCTAAAGATGAGTCAGAGAATAGATAGATCGATTGAGATAGATACGATAGACAGGATATATTTTCTCATAATATGATAAATAGACGATAGATAAAGACAGATATCCAAATCGATAGCAAGTTAGATAGCAAGATATTATATATTATATATATATATATATATATATAGAGAGAGAGAGAAGAGAGGAGAGAGTAGATAGATAGATAGATAGATAGATAAATAGAAGATCGATAGATAGATATATAGATAGATAGCTAGATGATAGAAAGATAGATAGATTATAGATGAATAGATGATAACATAAGCAAAGATAGATAAGATGATAGATATATAGACAGATATATATGATAGATAGATGATAGATAGATGATAGACAGATAATTATAATATGATAGACTATAGATAAACACAGATAGCAAGATAGATACATAGTTTGATGGATAGACAGATAGCTAGATAGATAAATAGATAGATAGATAGATAGATATATGATAGACAGAACACAGACAGACACAGAGATAGATAGCTACATAGATATATAGATATATATATATATAGATAGATAGATAGATAGATAGATATAAAGATAGACAGATAGATAGATGATAGATAGATAGATAGATAGATGATAGATAGATAGATAGATAGATAGATAGAGCGATAGCATGTGTTATATGGTTTTATTGTAGCACGTGTGTGAGTATATAGGGTCTTCTGCACTCTATCTTTTTAGAAACATCCACCTACCAGGATCAAATGTCTAATAATCTAAACGCTGATAAAATCTCACTCACTTCATTATTCAGAGTAAAACACTTTTCAATAATTTTGTGACTTTTCTGGACCAAAGTCCATTCTTCCGTTATTTCAATAAATGTATGTGTTATTTATATATATATATATATATATATATATATATTAATATATATATTATATATATATATTTATATATATTATATATATATACTCCAAAGAAATAACTTGCAGCCGGTTTCTTCAATAAGGATATTACCACTTTATTCACATATTGTGGTACTATTCACACCCAAAAACATCCTATATCTATCTATCTATCTATCTATCTATCTATATATATATATATATAAAATATATATATATATATTAATTATATATATACACACACGCACACACAGAGACATAGGTGAGTGATGTGAGTGTGCTATGGAGTTTATTTTATTTGTATCGCTATTGTGATTCAATGGATATTTTTCGCATAATATTTTACTTTCTTTATAAATATTCGTTGATTTTTTTGTGCTATGTACTTTACATTTACTAAGATTACATCTTAAAACAGAAATCTGTTCATAGACTCATCTACTCTAAATCAAGCTCCTTGATGTCAAGGAAAATGTTTTATAAAGATTATTTTGTGTACCACTCCTCCCATTCTGCTGTCTTGACAACAATTACTAAAGTTTTTAATTAGCCTCTTGTTATAATTCATTTTATTAATTTTCCAAATCTCAGACCATGAATTATTAAAGGCGGCTCTGTAATTGTATTTACAGCATTCCCCTTGTACTGCACGTGATTACAGCTGCGGCCTGGACAGTTTCCTGCTCTGACAATTTGTGTTTCTGAACCCAAGTTTAACTATAAATGATTGTGAAGAAACAATTGTGCATCTACCATGAAACTTAACCTCGAGAATAGATGGAAAATGAGCTTTAAAAATTAGTGACTGAGCTTCCAAAAGCCAATAAAATCTACAGTGATATTAATAAAATTTAAAAAAATAACACTGTGAATTTAGTGGCTCTATGTGTCGAACTGCAGGAAAGATAGATAAGATAGATAGATGATAGCTTGATTAGATTGATAGATAGATAGATAGATAGATAGATAGATAGATGATAGATAGATAGATAGATAGATAGATAATATAGATTGGACAGATGATGATGATAGATAGATAGATTATATATAGATGATAGATGGATAGCTATAGATAATAGATACATAAATATATTTTGTATCTATCATATAGGTGCATATAGGTGCACAAATTCTAATTCCACGTGGATGTCTTTATTATATATATAAAAAAAACCTAAATCCAGTTATTGGAAATATAGGCTTATTAGGCGAATCAAGGTGCAGTGATTTATTTTACTTTATTTATTTATGTATGCATTTCTTTATTTTGGTTTGACTCAATACACTTGTTGAATAAGACAAAAATAATAGTGTTAATATCACATGAGAGTAAAAATCAATAGAATCATGGCAGTGAGTGTCTATTATTCATTTTTGATGGACTAATCTAAACTGAAAGGTATCGGAGAACAAGTGTTTAGCAGACAAGTCATTTAAACCCCAGGACCTTGGAAACACAATGGAAAAGAAAACATTATTGTGCACAAAAACACTTACAATATATAGGTGGCACAAAGGTTCCCTGTCGTATACAGAGACATATGTTGAATAAAGTATATAGATTTGTAATATGGTCCTATATCCTGCAATATGTTTGTAAAACCAATGTTAATAATTCGATTCCAGAGGACTTATACAGATTTGTAATATGTTCTATATCCTGCAATATGTTTGTAAAACCAATGTTAATAATTCGATTCCAGAGGACTTATACAGATTTGTAATATGTTCTATATCCTGCAATATGTTTGTAAAACCAATGTTAATATATTCGATTCCAGAGGACTTATACAGATTTGTAATATGTTCTAGATCCTGCAATATGTTTGTAAAACCAATGTTAATAATTCCGATTCCCAGAGGACTATACAGATTTGTAATATGTTCTATATCCTGCAATATGTTTGTAAAACCAATGTTAATAATTCGATTCCAGAGGACTTATACAGATTTGTAATATGTTCTATATCCTGCAATATGTTTGTAAAACCAATGTTAATAATTCGATTCCAGAGGACTTGCTGATCTTTCTGTAAAGTTCTCTAACTAATTCTGTGGCATTTTTGAGAAGTTCTGTTCTGAAACAATTGCATGGGATTTTGTTGAATGTTTTAGAAAGTTGTGTGGAAATAAAATATTGTTTTTAATAAACTCTTTTGCTTCAAGGTAGAATAAAAAATGTAATTTCACTCTGTACCTAAATAGCTTCCTTTTGTTTTACCGTTTTTATTCAGTTTTGAACATACGGATACACAACACAAGTAAAGTATCAATATGATGTACAAAGCTGTACATAGCAATGAAAAATCATTTTCCTTTCAATTGTGCTTTGCATTTGAACTGACGTAGAAACAACAGTTACATTATCTGTTCTCTTGCCCAAATTGTGGTTCATCTAAATGTTTATTTAGAAAAAAAAATGTTTTACAAATTGATAAAAAAAAAAAAAGAAAAACAATAGTGACATATGAACATTTTAACAGATACACTAGGTCGATTTGTAACAGAAACACGTGAAGAAAACCAAAATCAAAACTCTTTTACTCACAGAATTTAGGTTTCATGTTCTAATTAAACCAGGCATATAAATTAAACAGTATATTAGTCCGCTACCCAGAAAAATCAGCCTTTCAATGTCAGTGGATTACTTTGTGTCAATAGTTTTTGGAGATGTATTTTTGGCACCTGCTCTGTTAGGAGTCAGCTTAGGAAAGAATTGGTCCTTTGATCACTGGTAGCTGTAGGTGGCATACTACTTCCCCTAAAGACAGAGAAGCAAGCTCTTCCATTTGTTTAAAAAAAGAAAAGAAAATCTGTGCAAGGGATAACACATTAGCAAACCCATGTACCTTTAAATATATAAAATCAAAGTTCACATCTATTTCCATTATTATTAAAAACCCTGTTTTGTTTTTCAAAAAATGAAAAGGGGGAATTTCCAACAAATTACTTTATAATTATTATGAGTCATTATATATATATATATATATATATATATATATATATATATATATATATATATATATATATATTATATATAGTTATATAGTGAGTGGTGTGTGTGATGGATGTGCACTGTGTAAACCGAAGAACTGTCTACATTTATTTGTAAGTGTGTTGCTGCTGAAAAACATCTTCCTAATGTAGTGGGTGCACATGTATAGAAATAATATAAGCAAACTCAAAACCATAGAGAATTCTGAATATTTTTTTTTTTTTATATATAAAATTGTGAATCATTATAGGAATTACTCGTGGCGTTTCAATTTAACACCATTTTTTGTGCAATGAAACAAAATATATACAACAATTTACTCTGTATTACACAATCACCAGACAAGAATGCTGTGTACTTTTTGAGAGATGAAGACAGACAATAAACAGTGAGATCACATCACGCACAAAACAACCCAGAAACTAGTCTATGTAGTGCTCAGGTTTAAATGCATAGAATGTTTGCGCTGCAAACAATAAACCAGAAAATAATTTAAAAATATTTAAATTCAACATAATGTTGACGTTTATATTAATCCTTTTTTGTATATTTATTGTGATGATTGGTGTCCAGCTACTTTGTATTTTATACTGCAGTTTGGTAAACCACATTATCAAATAAATAATTTAGAGATATGTACATATAACTGGTATTGAATTTAAACAAGATCATCTTGTCTCCAAATTCTAGCAATAGATAATTTGGCTCTACACACATATTGTATGGTTTAAATAATTATTTCCAAATGAATTACTTTTCTTAGTGCAAATCATTAAATAAATTAATTTTCATAGCCAGAGTTTATTGGTCACAATAAACTAACTATATTCAACATGCAGGCCCATTGTAACACCGTGAGAAGATATATACTTTGCAGATCATAACAAATACTGCTACCATTGAAATGCAGCACATAATAATTTCATTATCTTCTTCAATTAGATAAAGTATACACACAATTTATACTTCATATTCTCTTCTTGAAAATTACTTTTGCAATCAAATCAATGGAGCTAATGGGAAGATTTGTTTTAAAACTAATGAAGAACATTTGGGACTAAGAAGGAATCACTTTCTTGCAGACGTTTGGATTTTCTCTCTTTTTAACTCCTGTGTCAGCAAAGATAATGGACTACAAACGACCCCTCAATTAACAGACCTCACATGTTACCAGCAACAAGAAACGAAATGGTTACAGCACATAATACAGAGCCTCTAGAAAATACTGTCAATTTCACATTATCATCACCACCAACACTTCCACCTCAAAGGTTTCAATGTGATGTGTATACGAGTTGTTCTTGTCCTTAAGAGATTATTTATTTTTGTTTGTTTTTTTATAGTGGTATTGGAAATTCAAGAATAAAACTACAGTTTCCAGAATGTCACTGAAGCCAGTTTGCACTTCACATAAAGTATAATGTCCATTGGTCCCAACAATAAATATTTCTTTCTTTTAGGATTTTTCCATTACTTTTTTGATCCCCCTCCCCACTTTAGAGATCGTCTTAAGTTCTTTTAGAGTCCTCTACAAGAAAATAAACCCTCTTTCAAGAGCAATATAAATTAAATTGATAAATTCAAAGAATAAATAAATACATAAATAGTGTTTTTTGTTAGCATTTTGAGGGTATACGCGGGCATGGTTGGGGGTTAGGGATCTAATATGTGGCAGAAAATTTCATTCTTTTTTGTTTTTGTCTCTGATTACAAAACCAAACCCGAACCACGTTCTTTTTGAGGTCCAATTTCTCAGCGATTGCAGCTATCTTCTCGGAGGAGGGTCGGGGTTGCACAGCGAAATAAGCTTCCAGAGACCTCTTCTCAGGGCAGCGATGGAAGTCCTCTTGCGTTTCTTTTCGCCCCCATTGAAAAGTTCAGGTTTGTTCATTTTTTCCCTCTGAGCCCCCTCTGCCTCCTCCAGCCAGGCTTGTAAAATGGGTTTGAGGGCGATCATGTTGTTGTGGGAGAGGGTGAGGGACTCGAACCTACAAATGGTGCTCTGGCTAAGGGATCCTACACCGGGGATCTTCAAATTGGCTAGTGCTGAACCCACATCCGCCTGGGTCACCCCTAGTTTGATCCTCCTCTGTTTGAAACGCTCGGCAAAGGCTTCTAGTTCTCTTGGGTCAGTTTCAGAATCGCAGATAGAGGCCAAGCCTGCAGCAGCACCCACTGCGGAGCCAACTTGACCGCCAGGTCCATGGTGTCCCATCAGTCCAGGGTGCTGGAGGGCAGAAGTCATATTCATAGCCGCCTGGTGGGAAAGGTGGCTCAGGCCATGCATATGGCTGTGCGGATGGGCCGAGGTAGAGATCAAGCCTCCTCCGCCACCTCCTCCGCCACCACCTCCCCCTCCACCTCCTCCACCACCGCCGACTCCTTCATGGCCATTACTTGACATCAGTGCTAGGGATGGAGAGGTGACATGGTCCAAAAGGTCTCCGGCCTCCAACGCTTGGTGGTGATGGTGATGGTGGTGATGGTGGTGGTGGGCAAGAGGGAGAGTAGAATTATTAGGGCATTGCACGCTACTCATGGTGTGGTAGGTGGCATCAGGCTTGAAAGGATGACTCTTGCCCTGGGATACAGCCATATCTACAGCTGCTAGAGCCTCGGCCCGGGCTAGCAGGGACTCATCCAGGCTGGCGAAGATATTGCTCTGCAACTGAAACCAGAGTGGATACAGTTAATATAAGATAGAATGAAGAGAAGAGACATAAACAAGGAACAAACGGCTAGCTAAAATATAAAGCACTCTGATCATACACTAGCT